>NC_092739.1:51591075-51895386 GCF_047496795.1 Chiloscyllium punctatum
AAGTGGGACTAGATTGGGTTGGGACATCTGGTCAACATGGATGAGTTGGACCGAAGGGTCTGTTTCCATGCAGTACATCTCTATGACTTTATCTGCCTGTACTGCTTGCAAACAAAGCTTTTCACTATACTTAGGTACGTGACAATAAATCAAATTAAATCAAATCAGATAGAGCTTCACCTTATCGGTAGAAAGATTTCATGAAAGACATTTTCAATGAAATGATTAATTTTAAATAAATTTACAGTGTCACAATTCCTTAAAAATTTAATTGTTAATCTTTCAAATACATAATTGGTTGCATTTTACATGTTAACATGTTCCTTCTCAATTTACACATATTTCCTTATATGGTGTACATATCTTATACTGTTGAAGAGATTGACTGAAGGGCACAACCAAAATTCAGCAATCATGCTCTTGATTTATGATCATATAAGTTGAAATCTTTGCTATTTGAATGCCTAATTTTCTTTGAATGCAAGCAATATTCAATACACCATAAAGGAGTAAAGAAATCAGTGGAGATAAATTGGAGTTACAACAACAGAAGTTGCATTGCTAGCTGCTGAAGAACTAATACCTGAAACTGTAAAGTAACTGGAATTGGAATAACTGGTGGTGCAAGTTTGCTCCAGGACATTTGCGGAATAGAAATGTTTAATTACTTTGAAATAGAAAGATTCCTATCTAACCACAATAAAATCCTTCAAGAAATAAAGGAATATTGCTATTGCAGGCAATAATACTGATTAAAAGATAAAACAATAAATGCATAAATCTTTGGAACT
Source organism: Chiloscyllium punctatum (assembly GCF_047496795.1). Taxonomy (NCBI): domain Eukaryota; kingdom Metazoa; phylum Chordata; class Chondrichthyes; order Orectolobiformes; family Hemiscylliidae; genus Chiloscyllium; species Chiloscyllium punctatum. The sequence goes on from NC_092739.1 coordinate 51,591,867, forward strand.
TGTTTCCCACAAAATGTCTAGAAAATACTACTAACTGCTGACATAAGGCAGACAAAAGAAAAAATTAAGTTTGGACAGATGGACAAATTCCGTGGGATGGATTATTTAAAATTAAGAATGCTGTTTAGAATTAAAAGTAAGGATGTTAGGAATGTAAACAGCTATTACAGATTCAAATCTGCTGAAATGCAACTCAAGGTGAACCTACCGTTCCTGCCAACTCCATGCTTCATTCCTGGGCCTGAGGACTCAGGCAAAACTGACATCTGCCATCTGGAAAACATCGAATTGTAAATGCCAGTCAAAGATTGGCTTCAACTGCAAATCTCCCATAACACCCTGAGACAAGTTGATCACCTAGGTTTTGAATGCGAGTATTATGAAATCTTATTTTGGCACAGCTATTTCTTTTGAAAAAAAAGAAATCAGAGAAAATTCCTCTGACAATCACATCAAGAAATCCAACCCTTTGAAAATGAAACAAATTTCTTATTTTCCTTCATGCTACTTCTCAGATCTCTACTTACCTCCTGGTTCCTTTATAAGACTAATTGGTTCCAGGCCAATGCTGAACACCTTTTCTGTCACAACGTCTGTAGTGGGAGCTTTGCAACTTGCTGCCCATATGTAAATCCAGGTTTGCAACTAAATTGCACGACTTACATGATAGCTATATGATTAGATGCCCTACAGTATGGAAACAGGCCTTTTGGCACAACAAGTCCACACTGAGTCTCCAGAGAGTAACCCAGCCAGACCCATTTCCCTCTGACTAATGCACCTAACACTATGGGCAATTTAGCATGGCCAATTCACCTGGCCTGCAGGAGGAAACCGGAGCACCCGGAGGAAACCCACACAAATGCAGGGAGAACATGCAAACTCCACACAGACAGTCACCTGAGGCTGGAATCAAACCTAGGACGCTGGTGCTGTGAGGCAGCAGTGCTAACCACTGAGCCACTGTGCCATCATACGATCATTGCTGCCAGTTTAATGTCAGGATAGCAAATTGAAAATTTACCTTGATAAGCCACTGATGACATTGAACTTCAAACCTGTCTATCCTGCTCCTTTCGTTGGGAGGGAAAGTTTACATCCTGCAAAGTGGGATGAATCCTTGTCCATCATGTAAACTAGGCTCAATTGAGAGATGATCATCTTCATTATTAGCTTGCTAATATGTCATTGATTGATTTGTGACTTTCTGGAATGTAGCACTTGCATAGTATACAAATGTACAAACATTTGTAGGCCTCGGACTGAGAAACGAACATTGACCAATTGATATTTTCTGGACCAGCCTTGCTGATGAACGTGCCTTGAGTAAAGTAGACACCAAATTGACCTGTAATGTGTGGTTTTGAACTTCCTCAAGAATTTTGGAACCCTTGAGGAAAATTAAATTGCTATCACATGGTAATTATAGCAAAATATTTCTTAATAAGCGTTGGGTTTGTTGCTTGTTTCAAAGGTTGTGTCACTACGTTGAGCTTCAGTTCCAATTGGATGAAATATATTAAGGGCGGCATGGTGGCACAGTGGTTAGCACTGCTGCCTCACAGCGCCAGAGACCTGGGTTCAATTCCCTGCCTCAGGCGACTGACTGTGTGGAGTTTGCACATTCTCCCCGTGTCTGCATGGGTTTCCTCCGGGTGCTCCGGTTTACTCCCACAGTCCAAAGATGTGCAGATCAGGTGAATTGGCCATGCTAAATTGCCCGTAGTGTTAGGTGCAGGGGTAGATGTAGGGGTATGGGTTGCGCTTCGGCGGGGCGGTGTGGACTTGTTGGGCCGAAGGGCCTGTTTCCACTCTGTAAGTAATCTAATCTTTATATATCACTAAATATAATGACCAAGTCTAATTTCTCACTTACTATTCTTCAAGAAAACAAAAGTCAATTATTTGAATAACAATGACGTGAGTCTTAAATGTAACAATAGCAAAATTGTAATGAGCTGGGAATTGCCATAACTTATGGCAATACATTCATTTGATGCATATACCTCTTAGTTAGGCTGAAATTCACTAAAAATGAAGGGATTTTTAAAAAAAAGTCATAGCAATTATTAGATGCATATGAGGTTTGTGTACTTTATAGTGGGATTTAAAAAAAACATTGCTTCCATCTTTTTGTCACTGAGCACCGGCTGATGTAAATGCATTAACTTGTGAATGTTTGGGTTTCCAATGCAAAAGCAACTATTGAAGTTAAGAAAACTGACATTGAAACCAAAATGCATCAGTTCTTCTATGATGCAATAGTTACATTTTTGTTCAACCCCGTGTTATAGAAAAATTGCACTTTAAAAACAGTGTCTGAAGTGTTGGTGCTGTAATTGAATTACAGGCAACACACGTTTTACAAGTTTGCATTTTGGAAGCTGTGTGCCCAGTTTATTAATCGCCTTACAGTGAATTTATGTTGACGAAACACATGTTACAGTAGGATGACCTGTGGAGTTGGCAAATCCACGCTGAAGTTGTACAGGACATTGGTGAGGTCTCTTCGGAAATACTGTGTCTAGTTCTGGTCACCCAGTTATAGGAAGGATATATTTAAGCTGGACAGGGTTCAGAAGAGACTTACTAGGATGTTGCTGGGTAGGGAAGGTTCAGTTATAAGGAAAGGCTAGATAGACTGGGATGTTTTCATTGGACCATAGGAGGTTGAGATGTGACCTGATAGAAGTTTATAAAATAACGAGGGGTACAGATAGATTTAATAGTAGCTAACTTTTCCCTAGGATGGGGGATTTCAAGGTGGGCACATTTTTAAGGTGCAAGGAGGGAGGTTTAAAAATGGATAGCAATGTTTTTCACAAAGGGTGGTTCGCATATGGAATGAACTTCCTGAGGAAGTAATGGATGTGGGTACAATTACAACATTTAAAAGACATTTGGATAGATACATGAATAGGAAAGGTTTGGAGGGATATGGGCAAGAGCAGGGAGGTGGGACCAGCTTAGGTTGGGATTATGATCGACATGAATTGTTTGGATTGAAGAGTCTGTTTCCATGTTGTATAACTCAATGGTTATGGTGTATAACTCTATGGTGGTGGTTGTATAACTCTATGGTGGTGGTGGTGGGCTGTTTTTCAGACTGGAGGCCTGTGACCAGTGGTGTGCCACAAGGATCGGTGCTGGGTTCACTGCTTTCATCATTTATATAAATGATTTGTATGTGAGCATAGGAGGTGCAGTTAGTCAGTTTGCAGATGAACCAAAATTGGAGGTGTAGTTGACAGTGAATAAAGTTGTCTGAGAGTACAATAGGATCTCGATCAGATGGGCCAATGGGCTGAGGAATGGCAGATGGTGTTTAATTTAGATAAATGCGAGGTGCTGCATTTTGGAAAGGCAAATCAGAGCAGAACTTATACACTTAATAGTAAGGTCCTGGGGAGTGTTGCTGAACAAAGAGACCTTGGAGTGCAGGTTCATAGATCCTTGAAAGTAGAGTCACAGGTAGATAGGATAGTGAAGAAGGCATTTGGTATGCTTTCCTGTATTGGTCAACTCCTATACTCCCATTGAGTATAGGAGTTGGGAGGTCATGTTGAGGCTGTACAGGACATTGGTTAGCCACATTTGGAATATTGTATGCAATTCTGGTCTCCTTCCTATCGGAAGGATGTTGTGAAACTTGAAAGGATTCAGAAAATATTTACAAGGATATCGCAACGGTTGGAGGATTTTCCCTGGAGTGTCGGAAGTTGAGGGGTGACCCTATAGAGGTTTATAAAATCATGAGGGGCATGGATAGGGTAAATGGACAAGGTCCTTTCCCTTGGATGGGGGAGTCCAGAACTAGAGGGCATAAGTTTAGGATAAGAAAGGAAAGATTTATAAGAGACCTAAGGGGCAACCTTTTCATACAGAGGGTGGCGTGTGTGTGGAATTAGCTACCAAACAAAGTGGTGGAGCCTGGTACAATTACAGCATTTAAAAGGCATCAGGATGGGTATATGAATAGGAGGGGTTTAGATGGATATGGGCCAACTGTTGACAAATGGTTAGGTTGGGATATCTGGTTGGCATGGACAAGTTGGACTGCAGGGTCTATTTCTGTGCTGTACATCTCTATGACTCTATGACTCTATGACTTTATAAGATATCAAGCCAGATCTTGACTTTATTCTTAGCTTTCATATTTGCATTCAAATAAGGTTGGATTTTGAGTTGTGAGCTTGTCTCTTCACTGCTTAAGTATCTTCATCCAGTGTTACAAATTGAAACAAACTTAACTTCACTTGGTGACTAATATGAAAGGAAGTCATCACTTTCATGTAGCCCAAAAATAGTAACCTACAAATAGTTTTAAAGAACAGTAAAATCAAGTCATAGGAATAATACTCTGTTAAACACAATGGAAGTACTCTCCAAGTCTATGGTTGGTATTCTGTGTCAGAAATACATTTGCTGTAAATCTAATTTTATCAATGTACCATTCAGGTCATGTTAACTTTGGGGCTGTGCCCCTTTGTTCTCCTTGATACAGTCATGATACATTATGTCACTTACACTAGAGTTTCCTACCAACAGTGTTATTGTTTTTAAACACTTTGAATATTGCACAAATTCTCTACTCGTCACTTCCAATTCACACATAATCTTTTCATTTAGGAAGTTATATCTTCCAGGACAAATGGACATCACTAAACCTGCATGCAAAATACTGGTGAGCTGGGAATGACAACAAACTAAAATTTGCATCAAAAACACACTCATTGAACATTTAAACCTCTTGGATTTAGGCTGAATAATTGTTAATAATTAGTGGGACTCATAGGATTTTTGACAAAATCACTTCCAACTTTTCATCACACAGCTCTTACTGAGACAAATGGATTTAACATATGGATGGTACAGTTTATACTGTTAACATTCAGCTATGATATAGCCAAATTGTTACCTGCTTTCTGTTTTCAAGTAAAAAATATGCATGGAACTCGGGCACAAGATGAATATTTATTTGCTCATTCTTAATCACCCTGGAGAAATGTGGTGTTCAGCTGCATTTTTGAATTATTGCAGTCCACGTTATGTAGGCACACTCAAAAAATGCTATTAGTGTGGGAGTTCCAGGATTTTAATCCAGCGAGATTGAAGGAAAAACAATATATTTCAAAGCTCAGATGGACTGTGACTTTGGAATTAAACAGCAGTTCATCTTGGGCACAGCATGACTTGGAAACAGACCGCATTTAGCAAAGACGAAGAGTGCATGGATTTGCAAGACTATCAGGATTTTCAGTGCTGCAGGCACCACCAGCTTCTTGTATATGACCCTGTGGATGCTGAATGTATCAGTGAGGGATAACACTTCAGGAATGTCTGGCCAGAAGGTCACTTAGGGAATGTCTGCCATCCTGGCGCAGCCATGATGCTTTTATGCTGTTTGCACCTTTGTGTCCTGGCACCTTTGTGTCACCATAGTGAGAATGTCAAGGTATAAATACAATGAAGCTGAGTTATGAATCTCCTTCACCACTCAGACACAAAGGACTATCATGAAGAAGGGTCACTGGACTCGAAAGTTAACTCTGCTTTCTCCCCACAAACACTACCAGACCTGCTGAGTTTTTCCAACAATTTCTGATTTTGTTTCTGATTGCCAGCTTCCTCAGTTCTTTGGTTTTTTTCCCCCTGAAACAATTGCCCCTTTGCCTGGACTGTGCAGAGGGAATTGCTCCGGTATTCACAAAACGTCCTTGCTTGTTTTAATCTTCGGAAATTTTCACGACTTCATTGGCATGTTGGCACATCTCTTGCCACCAGATGTTTGGGGTGGGGGAGCACCTCAAGAAGGAGTTGGAGAAAGGAAAAGGGGAGAAAGAACTGGAGTGACTTGGGAACTATGACAGAATCCTTTGTTCTTGCCAAACTGTCTGAGTGGATACTGCGATTCAAATTTTCCAAAAATGTCATCGCATTGTTACAATTGCTCCACAATAGCATGGTAGGGGGTTACCCTTTACACATTTGTAGTTCACAATGGTAATAGTGCATGTTAAAGTTCAGTTGCCTTCATGCTGTTCCCAATTGTGCAGAGAGGGATTGAAATCATAGCTTGTGCATTTTAGACTTGGTAGGAGAAAGTCTAAACTTTAGATAGATTAGATACCCTATAATGTGGAAATGGGCCCTTCGGCCCAATAAGTCCACACCAACCCTCCGAAGAGTAACCCACCCAGACTCATTTCCCTCTGACTAATGCATCTAACAGCATGGCCAATTCATCTAACCTGCACATCTTTGGACTCTGGGAGGAAACCAGAGCACAGCCACACAGGCACAGGGAGAATGTGCAAACTCAACACAGGCAGTCACCCAAGACTGGAATCGAACCCAGGTCCCTAGCACTATGAGGCAGCAGTGCTAACCACTGAGCCACTGTGCCATCAACTGGAGATGTGGGTTGTCCTTCTCGATATGCTTCCAGGATCTTTGGCAGCGGTCAGGTCCCCTCTGGGATTGTCAAAAGTAGACATGAGTATGCATAAAAAGATGGATAAACTCATTGGAACTGTTAAGCTCAAGGGAGCTGGCACAAAGATGAAACATGCTGGAGACACTCTGGAGGTCCACCAACATCCAAGGAAAGAGAAACTTTCGAGTTTAATAACTTTTCTACAGAGCTGAAGTGGAGCTCCCATCACAAGATCCATATCAATCAATATGAAACTTGTGTGAAACCAGATCCAGATCAATTGGCTCATACTGGTGGTTTTGATCTGGTAAGATCTGAATTCACATTGGAGATGACCGCAATACTGGTCATTCTGTTGGTCAGAACTCTGACACCAGTAGTTTTCATGACTTTTTAACATGAGCTCAGGTAACTCCACACTAAATCCCATGTTGTCTCTTTGCATCATTGTGCATGCTTGCGTGGAAAATCCATTTGAACATTATGTTCATTGAATCATGTGTCTTCTCTTTTAGTATCAGATAGTTCAGTTTGGATCTTGAGAGAACCAAACCTGTGATGATTCACACATCTCGGATGGGAATGGTTCATTCTATGTTCCAGATTTTCAAGGGATTGCTCTGCCATTCCAGGCTGGGAGATATATAATGGGCAGCACGTGTGTTCTATGTCCCTCATAGTGTAGCAGTCTGCTGTGAAAAGCTGCATAAAACATGGCTGCTTGCAGATACAATGCTGTCATAGAGAAAGTCAGATAATTCAAAGTGATTTAACTGTCTGCATGCACTCTGGAATGCAGGTAATTCATCTAATATGCTATGGTTGCATTCTTGTGTAACCCTGCATTATAGAAAGAGGGCTTAAAATGTTGGCGATGTAATCACATTACGGCCAGCACACATTTTAAAAGTTTGCAATTTAGAAACAGTGTCTTCATTTTGTCAATCATGTTACAGTGAATTTGTGTTACAGCAGAACAAACTGTATTAAAGAGTTATTGATAATGGAAACATCAAGAGGAAAATATCCAACATTCTTGTTGACTTGATGGTTATCAAGACAGATAATGACAGAATATTTTGGGAAACTCAGCAGATCAGTAAAATGAGAAACAGAGTTAAAATGTTGAGTCTAATGTGACCCATTTATAAGTTATCAGAAACCAGTGATGTTGAAGAATTCCACTGCCTTAACAGCAGGACTATCATTGTCAAGGGGAAACAATTTATTGGGAAGGAATTAATAGTTACATGGATAATTGTGGGCCCATATGGAAGTGCTAGCATGGGTTTGTTAAGAGAAAATCATATCTAACTGACACACTAGTTTTTTAAAAGAGGTAATATACAGTGTTGATGAGGACGAGGCAGTTAATGTTGCGTACATGGACTTCTAAAAGGGTTTTAAAATAGTGCCACTCAACAGACTCACCAGGAAAATGGTAGGTCATGGAGAGGCAATGGCCTCAGTGGTATTATCACTGGACTGTTAATCCAGAGACCCAGGTAATCTTCTGAATTCGTCCGCAGGAGATGGTAGAATTGGAATTAAATTAAGAAAACCGAGAATTAAAAGTCTAATGATGAGCATGAATCCATCTGATTCACTAATGTCCTTTAGGGAAGGAAACTGCCATCCTTACCTGGTCTGGCCTACATCTGCCTCCAGGCCCACAGCAATGTGGTTGACTCCTAACTGCCTTCTGGGCAATTAGGGATGGACAAGAAATGCTGGTCTGGCCTGTGAAGCCTTCATCCTGTGAATGAATTAAAGAAAAGGGACAGTAGCGATGTGGATAAAAGGAACTGTCTAGAACTGGAGAAGTATTTGTAGTGGAGTTCTCCAGGGATTATTCTTGGATCCTTGTTTCTTTCTGATATATATAAATGATGTAGACCTTAGTGTACAGGGAACAATGTTAGATTTTGGGAGCATTCTTTATGACTATTCATAAATAATTTCAGATCATTTATTAAATTTGTTAATAAGCAGAAGTTTAGATACGTATACTTGTTAATTAGGAAAAGAAAGCAAACAACCATGACAATCGCGAATGTTGGTTGATGCCAGAAGACAAACAGGCTGTTGGCATAGAATGTGTTCATGTCATTGATGTTGTGAAGGGAACATTCTGGTCTCTAGGCAAGGTGTTAGCAAATTCTGCTCTGTGTCCTCCTCCTCTTACTCTTGTTCAGCTTCCACCTGGGGAAGTCAGCTCCCTGGCTGCACTCTGCCCCTGTGCACTTGCTGATATGTGGTAATATTCCTAAGGTCTGGTAATTTACACTGTATCAAGCACTTGGTCTGAAACCTTTTGGCCAGCGATCATGAGGCAGCTACACATAATATGAGGCCAAATGTTGTCCTCGTGCCCTTTCAAATGAAGGTTAGTTCGTCATTCTCTCAGAGAACAAAACTTTTTGTTTTCCCAAACAGTTGATAATAGAAACCATTTGGTTTCAGATAAATCTTTGAAATCAGTTCAATGAAGCATTGTGACCTTGGTGATCCTTGTGACTTATACCTTCCTTTTGTCTTGATTCACTAGAAATTTGGAAAAATAGTTACTGTTGTAACAGAAGTTACATGTGATCTCATGCAATGCAGTAAATAGTATGAAAATTCAGTTTTAAAATTACCCTGATTTACAATAACTGTTTCAAAGTTTATGAATAGCACAAAACTTGGAAAAATATGAACTGTGTGGAGGACTGTGTCAGACTTTAAAAAGATATTGATGAAGTGGGTTAATGGGTGGCAGATGAACTTCAATATGTGGAAGTGTGGGATGATTTACTTTGGTATAAAGAACATGGAGTGAAAATAAAATAAATGGGTCAATTCTAAAGGAAGCATTGGAGCAGAAATACATGGCGTAAATGTGCAAAAGACATGAAAAGTGGCATGAGAGATAGAGAGAGCTGTTAATAAAGCAGACGGTATGGCTACACTTCATTAATAGGGCAAAGAGTACAAGATCAGGGAGGTTATACTGAATCTATATACCATCCTGGTTAGACCTCGGCTGGAGCAAGGTGTGCACTTCTGGGTGTCACACTTTAGGAAGAATGTGAATGCTTCGGAGAGAGTGCAGACAGTTCCAGAGATGGAGAGGATGGGTCTGTTTTTCCTGTATAAGTGAAGGGGAGGAAAGATTTGATAAATGATTTCAAGATCTTGAGGTAACTGTACAGACAGAAGAGGGAAAAACTCTTCCTGCTCACAAAAAACATCAAGAACCACAGGGCACAGTTATAAAGTGTTTGCAAAATAAGCAAATTCTTTTGAGGAGAAACCTTTTTCACACAGTGAGCAGCCTCGGTTTGGAATGTATTGCCTGGAAGGATGGTGGAAGAGGATTTAATTGAAGCATTCAGGAGATGATTGTGTAAGTGAAGAAAAAGGAGCAGGGTTATGGTGAAAATGCAGAAATTTGGCACCAAGCCAAAATGCAGTGATTTTCTAATGGGCTGAATGGCCTCCTTCTGAACTGTAACAACTCTGTGATTCTGGGACAATGTATGATGAGGTGTATTCTAGTCAAAATGGCATCAGTAACATCCCAGATGTATTCATGTGAGATTCCACAGTGATCCCCAGTTTCTCCATAAAATGTGCAGCTAGCATCAAAATTCTGAGCCGCTCTCACCTTGTCGGCTAATGGGATGGGATAGGACTGTCACCTATTCCCTGGGAGTGTAGGTCCTGCTCCAGTGTATGGCACAGTTTGGTGATAATCGGGTGAACATCCTTTCATGGTCACCCACGTTGACTTGCAGACACTTAATAAAAATGAAGGGAGGTCAATAAATACAGAATCTGATCATTTTTCTGCATTTCTTCAGTGAATCTTGTCCTCTTGCTTCTCCTTCTCAAGGTTAGACCACAGCTGCTGGAGGTTGTTGTTCTTGCAGGGCTGGCTGAAGCTGTTCTAACTGCTGTGCCCTTCTGTGTTGTCTTCACTGAATCAACAAGGCCCTAATGATTCTAGCCTTCACATCCATAACAGTGAATCATCATGTTATGCCCTCATACACCGTGGCACAGAGATTTCCTAAAATTTGCTTTGATAAGGAACTCTGAGATATGTGGCCTGATCCAATTTATGGTGGACAACTAAATGTTTCATGTTACATTGGGAATGGATTTCTGCTGGAAAGCCACAATAAAAGTCACCTTCAAAGAAAAGCCTCCCTTCTACGTGACACCCTTGCATACTTACAGTCCAGGGTTAGAATTTGGCGAATGTGATAAAATCAATGTTTTTACTCCACATCCCGCAAGAATCAAAGTAACCCATATTCCTTTTTGTTCCCCCAACTTGAATTTGCTCCATCATTGTGCTATGAACAGTTCTCTCATCCGCCCTACTACCCTCATTCTCAACCAAACAAGCAGAAAGAACCGCAGACCTATTGGACAGTTGAAAAGGTCCAGTGCTCCTAACCCTCTGTGTCCCTGTACCTGACTCATTCACAGTCACACACTCCTTTTGCTGACACTGATAAAATCAGAAGACACTGGCATCAGTGGTGCAATCACGACATGGCACAAGAATTTTTTAAAAAATCCACAGGATGAGTGTATCACATTTATCATCCATCCCATAGGGCAATTAAGAGTTAATTATTATTGACATGTGTCTGGAGTCACATCTAGGCCAGACAAGGATGGCAGTTTCATTCCCTGAAGAGAAGGGCATTAGTGAATCAGATGGGTTGTCCCACTGGCAATCATTCACAGTCACCAGTAGGTGCTTAATTCTGGGTCTTTATTGAATTCCAACTGGCCATGGCAGCATTTGAACCCAGGTCCCCAGAACCTGGGTTGCTCAGCTAATAGCACCATGTGCATACCACTAGACCATCACCTTCCAAAGCCAGGTAACTTGCCCCTGTCTGATTTATACATAGTTTGGGCTTCCAGCTCATAAGCTCTGAGCCAGAGTTGCTGGCGCTATAAACATTTAATGCAGCATGAATGAAACATGCATGAAGCATGGATAATAAGACAAACATTTAATTAAAATTAACAAACCATGAATTTGCTACATAATGCAAAACCCATACAAATTACAGTAATACTTATAGATATTAAAAGCTTTATTTATTATGCTAAATCTATACTGTGGATGGTGACTGTTACATAACTCATTAAGGCTAAACTAATTATTTTCAAACTCATGAAAAATAATAGAAAAATGAAATAGGACTGTAATGTGGTAGGAAGTATACCAAATTGTACTTGAGTTATTTTATGAAAAATAACTAGTCTACAGTATTCCACATACGACTGTGACAATACACACACAGTTCATCTGTTTCACTTACTATGGTTCAAATTAGAAATTGCTGAGAAACAAGTGGGGATAATACAATTTTTACCAGAGAGAATATAATGGAAAAAATTGCTGTAGAAAATATAATGGCCATGATAATTCTTCAATCATACATTATGACATGATCTTAATGTTTCTCCTGACATTGTGTAACACCTCTGGGTATTGCCAATGGGATTAAAGGAGACTGGCAGAGGTTATTTTGAAAAAAAAATCAATTGTTAAAATAACATTATTAAGGGTTTCTTGCCAAATTCCTACTCTTGTTTATTTTGTGTAATAATTTGTTATACAAGAACTACTGTGTTGTATTTTTAATTAAGCTTTCAAATCCAAAGTGTTGTTGACTAATTCATGAAAATGACTTGTACTGCTGTAATATTGTGTCAGCTCTAGTGTAATTCAACTGTTGATAAATCACTTGATTGGATACTTATATGCTCATTGTTACATTATGAAATTGTGAATTTGTTATGTCTTGGGTGAATTAATTCATTAATTTGAGAAAAAATGGAGAAAACAGGAAAGTTACATAATTTGATCTGATTTTTGTAAATTGTTTCATGGGTTGTGGACATCAGTGGCTAGACTTAACCCTAAATGCCCTTGAGAAGGTGGTTATTGAGTTGTTGCCCATGTGATGTAGATATGGCTATAATGCTTAGGAAGGGAGTTTCACAATGTTATTGCAGCAACAGTGAAGGGCAGCGACATAGTTTTAAGTCAGGATGGTATGTGGCTAGGAGGGGACCTTGTAGGTGATGGTGTTCCCATTCCCTTGTCCACATAGATGCTAGAGTTTGAGGATGTGGAAGGTGCTATTGGAGGAGCCTTGATAAGCTGTTAACGTTGCATCTTGTATATCATAAAGATTGCTCCCATTGTGGATCACTGATGGCAGGAGGAAATGTTTAAACTGGTGTCTGAGGTACCTATCATGTGGATTCTATTGTCCTGGGTGGTGCCAAGTAACTTGGGCAGTACTGGTGCCAACCTCATCCAGGCAAAAGGAAATTGTTCCATCGCATTGCTAACATTGAAACCAGCTTTGAAGAAAAATTGGCAAAGTTGGTCAGTGAATATTCAATGTAAGTGTCTGCTTGCAAAGAGCTAGATTCATTGGATCTGGTTGGTGAGTAATTTTACTTTTTGCTTTCCTGTCTCCAGTTTAAAGTAAACTAATCTGAAATATGCTTAAGGCACAGCAAGACAAATCGGCTGTGCAGAATTCCCTTCCTATGCCATGAGGGGAGACAAGGATGCTTCACCCAGCCTAGATGATCATAGGTGCAAGAAGCAAGTCCAGCTGCAGAGGTTTGAACTCAAATGGAGGTGAGGGTCTCTGGGGTGTCCATGAGGCTGATAGCTTTGTGGATAGCATGTTTAATGAAGTGGCCACATATAGGCAGAGAGGGAATGGGTGACTACTCGGCAGTCTAAAAGGTCCAGGCAGGTAAAGCAGGAAACCCTGAGTCTATAATGAAGCAAAAAAGCACAGATCCTGGAGATCTGAAGCAAAAGCAGTAAGTGATAGAGAAACTCAGCAGGTCTGGCAGCAAACTGTGAGCGAAAAACAGAGTAAACATTTTGATTTTGGTGACTCATCATCAGAACTGATAGCATCTGGAAAAAGGTGGTACTTATGCTGAAGGTGGAACCCAGAGAGAGAGAGAAAGAGAGAGAGAGAGAAAATGAGAGAAACAGAGAACGAGAGAAACAGAGAGGTGAGTGGACCTGAGGGTTGTTGATATTAAGTCAGGACAGGAGGGAAGTTGAATTTTATTTTTATATATACACAGAATGAGGATATCTCTGGCTAGGCCAACATTTATTGCCCAACCCTAATTGCCCAGATGGCTGTTAAGAGTTACCATGTTGCTGTATGGTTATATGTGAATAAGTGATAATGAGAGCTTAGAGTGAGAGAGAATGAATAGGCTGTACTGAAAGTACACTCGGTAAAAACAATGACTGCAGATGCTGGAAACCAGATTCTGGATTAGTGGTGCTGGAAGAGCACAGCAGTTCAGGCAGCATCCAATTAGCTTCGAAATCGACGTTTCGGGCAAAAGCCCTTCATCAGGAGGCTTTTGCCCGAAACGTCGATTTTGAAGCTATTTGGATGCTGCCTGAACTGCTGTGCTCTTCCAGCACCACTAATCCAGTACTGAAAGTACACTCATGTCCTGACACACCAGGGTATGGGGATGGGTAAAAAACACAGACGGATGTAATCAGGCACTAAAGTCAAACTCGATGTTGAAACCTAGAGGCTGCAGGGACCCCTAGCAGAAAATGAGACATTGCTCTTCAAGCTTATTCTGAGGCTTTTTGGAACTCTTCAGCAGGCTCAAGAGAGAAACAATGGTGTAGCAGTCACGGTGGTATGTTGAGGTGGTAGGCAACTGGAAGCTCAGGGTCATTTTTACAGACAGAATGTAGGTGTTCTGCAACATGCTCACCCACCCTGCATTTTGTCTCCCAGTGTGGAGGAGACCAAACAGTGAGCAGCAGTGGACAATATACAGACAGAATGCAGACTCACTCTCTGGCTTTCCATCTTTGATACAGTGGGGGGAATGGTTCATCAGAAAGTTGTAGTGTAAGCCAGGTTTGTGGTACTACAGGGGGTCAGCTGCACAGGTGATGGGGAAGAGTAGGACAAGGTCTATAATGGCAGGCAATTTGATCGGGGAACAAACAGGCAGGTCTGTGGCCGTAGATGTGAATCCAAGATGCCTGATTCCAGCTGTAGGATGTGTTAGAGGGAAAGTGCTAGAGATCATGATCTGCATTAGCATCAACAAAATAAATAGTAAGAGAAATCAGGTCCTAAAGGCAGGATTTAGGGAGTTGGGCTAAAGATTGAAAAGTAAAAAATTAAGGTAGTATTTTCAGGACTACGTGCTGGTATGTAAAGAAATAAGGATATTGAGCAAGTGAACATGTACCTGGAAAAGTGGTAATGGAGGGAAGGTTTTAGATTTCTGGAGTATTGGGACCACTTCTAGGGTAGGTGAGACTTTTCAAGATGGATCAGCCATACTTTAACAGAAATGGGACTAATATGCGCATTCAGATTTCCTTGTGCTATTGGGGAGGATTTAAGCCAGGGCTGAGCTGAGTGGGCTTTCAGATAGACAAGGAAAGAGCAAGTTAGGGGAAATAGAAAAGTTGTAAATGGAAATGTAAAGTAGCAGAAACAAATCATAGAATCAGTTGGGGTCAAATTTCACAATAATGTCATAAAAGGCAGAATGAAAAGCACTCTATCAGAATGCATGCAGCATTCGCAACAAAGTAGAGAGTTGATGGTGCATAGAAATAAGCAAGTCTTATGGAGACAGGAATCCTGCCCAGCCCCACTCCCTTCGATTTTAATGTAACAGGAATTCTTCACTGTCATACGTAGTGAAACACTACGTTGATATCAGGATACGTCATTCTTATCTCACCTCTTAACTTCAGTTCTTTTATCCATATATGGATCGTGGTTGTGATGAGACCAAAGAATGAGTTACCCTGGTGGAACCTAAACTGAGCATCAGTGAGCAGGATATTGCTGTATGAAGCCCAATTGTAACACTATGCAATGGGTTTGGAGTCACAAGTAGGCCAGACCAGGTATTGTTAGCAGATTTCCTTCTCTAAGGATATTGTTGAAGCAAAAGGGTATTTACAACAATTGACACATTAGACTTTTAATTCCAGATTAAAACAAAAAAAAACCCCTCTACCATGGTGAGATTTGAACCCAAGACCTGAGTGTATATCAGTGACTTTGGGTTACTAGCTTACTGACAGTGCGACTATACCATCACCTTCTCCAAGAAGAAGAAGAAGGCATGACATAGTCACACCAGTCACTGTGACTAGTCCATCATTCTCCAAGTTACAGATGTTAGGAATGTCAAAATTATACATTTGCCAATCTATTTATTTCCTAGACAAAATGGAATTAGGGTTTTAGAAGATGTTTGCAAGTACTTCTACCTGAATACAGTACAAGGATCAGAGTGATACGCTTTAGATGATTCTATAATAAACTATTGTAGTAAACCTGTACAGGTTTCTTGGAATCCTGAACCCTCATGGAGGGCCGAGTCTGCAAGACCCTGAGAGATGCAGCGCAAACAGGAAGATGGAGGCAGCTACCCTTATAACTTCAGTAGAAAAGATGCTGGTCTCGTCAGTCAGTATATTAATCATAGATGGGAACTCATGCTGTGAATGAAGAGAACAACTTTGTGAACATTTAAAAGAGATTAGAAGGCTCTCACAGCTTGGTCAGAGGGAAGAATCTTTAATTCGTTGGTCATCATGAAAGTTAGTTCTGAGATTAAGAGTTTTCTCTCTGGGATTGAAAGGAAAGAAGGAAAGCAACCCTACAGGAGTGGAGAAATAGCTTTTAACTGGTTCTTAAAGAAGGGGAACAGAATAAAGGGAAACTTAAGGGACAAAATAAAGCCTAGATCTGTGGGGTTTTCAGATGTATGTACAGTTAAATTTTCATTTCTGTAGTTCAGAGTATAAGTTGCCAACTTAAAAGTGTTCAGATGTCGTTACTTTTAGTTTTATTTTTTACAGAAGTTTTGAGACTTGAAATCTTGTGAGTGTTCCTTCCAATTAGCCAATTACACAACTGAATATCTTTCATTTAGTTATTAGTCTCAATGGGGAGTTTGACACCATGTATGTGCAGTGGTCTTGCGAGTTTGAAATGAATGAGAACATCCAACATTGCATGACCTATAAACTCAATATGGGCATTGTCTTAAATGTCTGGTCTGTAATCTGTCCCACCTCTGAACAAAACAGCTGCATTCTAGAGGTGAGGTGCCTTGACATCAAGACTGCCTTGCCTGCGTTTTGCATTAAGGAGCTTTAGCAAAGCTCGACTCAATGGAAATATGAGCAAATTTCTTTGCTGGTTGGAGTCACGCCTGGCACAAAGGAAGGCAATCATGTTTATGAGAAGTTAATGTTCTCAGCTCTAGGCATCTCTGCATGAGATCCTCAGGATAGTGTCTAGGTCCCAACCATCTGTTTCATCAATAACCTTCCTTCCGTCATCTGGGCTGAAGTGAGGATGTTTGCCAATGATTGCCCAATGTTCAGCACCATTCCCATATCCTGAAGCAGTACTGTCTAAATGCAACAACATCTGGGCAATATTGAAGGTTGGCTGATAATTGGCAAATGACAGGAAGTAGCAAATTGGTGTAGGCAATAGCCAAGTGGCATTATAGTTGGACTGTTAAGTCAGAGACTCAGGTAATGTTCCAGGGACCCAGGTTCTAATCTTGCCATGGCAGATGGTGGAATTTGAATTCAATAAATATATGGAATTAAGAGCCGAACGATGACCATGAATCCATTGTCGATTGTTGGAAAACTGCATCTGCTTCACCGATGCCCTTTAGGGAAGGAAATCTGTTATACTTACCTGGTCTGGCTTGCATGTGACTCCAGACCCACACCAATGTGATTGACTCTTAACTACTCTCTGGGCAGTTAGAGATGGGCAATAAATACTGGCAATAAATTTTTTAAAATGACATTAGGGACACATAATTGTCAGACAATGGCCAAATTCAACAAGAAAGAATCTAACCATCGCCCTTTGACATTCAATGGTATTACCATCACTGAATCCCCCACTACCATCATCCTGGAAGTTACTGTTGACTAGAAACTGAATGCAGTAGCCATACAAATACAGTGGCAAAAATATTGGGTCAGAGGCTAGGGATCAGCGAATCCTGAACTCTGAATCCTCACATTCTGATTCCCCAAAGCCTGTCCACGATCTTCAAGACACAAGTCAGGCATGTGATGGAATTCTCTCCACCTTCCTGGATGAGTGCAGCTCTAACAACACTCAAGGAGCTTGACACCATCCAGGACAAAACAGGTCACTTGATTGGCACTACATCCACAAGCATCTACTCCCTCCACTAACCATGCTTAGCAGCAGCAGTGTGTACTATCTATAAGAAATTCATCAAAGATCCTTAAACAGATCTTTCCAAACCCACAACCACTTTCATTTAGAAAGGCAAGGACAGCAGATTCACTGGAGCACTACCACCTGCAAATTCTTCTCCAAGCCACTCGCTATCCTGACTTGAAAGTGTATTGTTGTTCCTTCACTGTCACTGGGTCAAAATCCTGGAGCTCATAGCCTTGTGGGTCTACCTACACCAAATGATGGACAGTAGCTGTTCAAGTAGGCAGATCACCTGCACCTTCTCTAAGGCAACTAGAGCTGGTCAACAGTTGCTAATTCAGCCAATGATCCTCATATCCCATGAATGGATTGCAAAAACAACCGTGACATTATCTTTGCCCTCGGCCCAGGGACCTACAGTGCACATTTGAGCTTCTGCTTCATGACACAAGCAATAGCCCAGTTTGTGCAAGCAATGTGATCTTCTCCTAGTCCTACAAATATGGTCACTGTGAGCACTGGAGGTCAGCAGCAGCAGCAGCCATACCCCTGTATGTGTGTTAGTAACTATGAGTGTTTGGTCCCATTACCTCTTTAAATGCAAAGGTGAAAGGTATAACTATGGTTGGCATGTTGTCAGTCCCCATAGCCTTTGTTGTATCTATTGAACTCAGCTGTTTCTTAATGTCATGTGAAGTGAATTGAAGTGTATGAAGGTTAGTATCTCTGATAGTGGAAAGAGAGGAGATCAAGAACGATCATCCACTCAGCAACTCTTGTCCACGGGTGCCTGCTATGGTTGATATTGGGATATGCATATCGTCTCTTCTTCCTGTAGCTGTGTAATTGTCTAATGCCATGCAGAAGTTGGTGAGGCAGGATTACAGAGCTTTGACTATTGCCATTGCTTGTGTGGCCACATGGTTCTGTCTAATAAACGCTACTCCCACTATTTAGTATGCATTTCCGTTCCAATATGCGTTGCTCCCAGTATACTGTCATGGACTTCTTATTGAACTAGGTAATGTTCCCTGGCTTGATGGAATTAGTAACGTGGGCATTGTGCCAGGCCATGAGGTTGCAGATTATTGCTAAATACAATCTGTTTATTTCCTGCAACATCTCAGGGACAATCAATTGTGAGTTACCAGATGTGTTCAAAATCTATCCCTCTTAAGGTGGTGGTGGTGCTGAACACTGACTGGACCACTTTTAAATGTTATAAAATTACGCTGGGTTGATCAGAATTCCTCACAAAGGCTCTTGGGAAGTAATGAGGTTCTGTGCCAAATTCCTAAAATCTGCTGTTTTCACTGCAAAGAGTTTAAATAGAATTTATGGAAACTAAGTAATTGTGTGCATGAATGAAATGTTAGAGTCAACCAGAAAAGGCATTGTCATCATCAGTCTTTTCACTATTGTGCTCGTGACTTTTTTAAATCTCATGCAAAAATGGAGCTGGAAACTGTTAGCTGAAAAGAAGTTTATTTTCTTTGCTCAGCGATCATTGTGCTATGATATTGCATCAGGTTCACTAATGTCACTCTATTCTAAACATGACACACTCATTAAATCTGTGCTAGCTCTTCCTGGAAGCTTCCAGATGCTTAAATTGTAGAGATGGATTGAAATCTGAAATGTTGCCACTTGATAAAAATGATTCATTGCATGGTTACTAACTTTAAACAAAGCTAGCATTTATATAGGCCTTTCATAATCTCAGGATGTCCTAAAGCACATAACAGCTAATGGCATATATTAGGAGTATCTTCAATTTCAATATAATTTTATATTAAGGCTACATTTATGAACAATGCCATTGCTAGATGGAGCAGTGAATGCATACGACCAGCAATGCAACGATGCAGTGTGACATCGACAATTCATTTTATTCAGACTTGCGTCAACTTACAGGGTCCCAAAGAACAGCTCCCAAAGCCTAATGCCATACAATATGTGCAGGGAATATGTAGGGGGAAATTGTGAAACTGGCTTATCAACTCTGTTCATGGTGTCCAGTCTTGAAGACCATAAAGGTTCTTACTGAGTAAAATGTCATTTTCTCTAAATTCCATGTTTTTGCTGTCTGATGTGATTTCATCAGATATTGTGCTCCTCTTGATTGTGAGGTTGGTCATTTTCATATGGAAATAAATGACAAGTTTCAACCAGGAGGGATTGTATGTCTGTGTGCACATGACCAGAAGGATCCCAATGGCCACTTTTGATGGTTGTGCCCTATCATGGGAACACACACACACATTCTGTTATCTTAAAAATTCAGTGCTAAATGAGACAGACTTTAAAATGATCTAGTAACTCAAACACTGGAAATCAGCAATAGCAGAAATGGATTCAACTACAGTCTGTAACCATGTGACCTGCCATATTCCTGACTCTACCATTACCATCGAGGTGTAAGATCAATCCTGGTTCAATAACGTGTGTGGAGATCAAACCAGGAGCATCACCAGACATACCTGAAAATGACGTGTTAACCTGATGAAATGACAACACATGCCCGGTACTCCTTTCCTAATAGCATTGTGATATCTCTATACCCCAAGGATTACAGCAATTCAAGAAGGCATCTTACCACCACCTTGTGGAAGGGCATTTAGGGATAAGCATTAAATGCAGGCCTAGCCAGTGATGTCTTTATCCCAAGAAAGAGTAAAATGCTTCAATCTTCTCCAAAGTCCTTGACTTTTGATATGTCTTGAAAGTGTCAATGAATAGAATTATTCAAATAATATAAATTATTATAAAGTTGTCATTGTTTCAATACCATGACTCCCAGGGAGACCAATTCATCCAGGTAGCTGATCTTTCCATAGAAAGTTGTGGAAGCAGATCTTCCTATTCAGGCTTTGTGTGCAAAATATTGGAAGCACCTTGTGGAAAATCAAACTTGTTCACTTATAATTTACAATCCAATTTTCCGTTCATTTCTTCAAAAGAAGGATTTTCAAGTCTCCATTCATAAATCCAAACTTGCATCAAATTCTTTACTTTGTCATACCATTTCACATTGGGAATTAAAATCCATAATGATTGATGAGGAACTAGGAATTATAAGTGGAATTGTGCACCATTATGGGCACCACAATATAAGGAAAATGTGACTGCATTGGAGAGACTGCACTGCAGAAGCGATTTACATGAATGGCTCCAGGAATAAGAAACCTCAGCTCGGAGGATTGATTGGACAATTTGGTACTATTCTCCTTGGAGAGATGAAGGCTGAGAGGAGATTTTATTTGATGCCATCAAAGTCATGAGTAGAGTAGATAGGGCAAAGCTTTTCCCACTTGTAAAAATAAATAAGAAAGAGAGGACATAAATTTAAAGATTGTTAAAATGTTTTCTTTTTCATACAGTGACTAGTTAGGGTATGGAATGAACTATCGTGAAATGTGGTGGAGGTGGTTCAATTGAAGCATTCAAGGGGACTGCTTTTATTCATTTGGGTACAAACAATGTGCAAAGATTTGGGGAGAAAGCAGGAGATTAGCACTGGGAAATGAAATTGTTTGAAGAGTCGGTGAAGGCTCACTGAGCCAAATGTTCTCCTCCTGTGCTGTGACAATTCTGCCATATTGTGGGAAATTCTGTCCATTGATTTTAGCAGTCAGAAAATCAGAACCATTGGTGTACAAATATCAGTAACTAAGAATAAATCCTCCTCTCTAATTATTTATTTCCTCTGGTGCTCTACTGATATCAGAAAAGCACGCAGGTCAGGCAGCATCTGAGAAGCAGGAAGATCGACGTTTCAGGCAAAAGCCCTTCATCAGGAATTCCTGATGAAGGGCTTTTGCCTGAAACGTCAACTTCCCTGCTCCTCGATGCTGCCTGACCTGCTGTGCTTTTCCAGCACCACTCTAATCTAGACTCTGATTTCCAGCATCTGCAGTCCTCACTTTTGTCCTGCTCTACTGATACAGCCATTTTTTTATGTATGATCCTAGAAAGTTAGAGGCAGTATTTCACCAGGTGGTGCGCTCTTCTCATATTGTTCTCCATTACATTGATATTTCCACAAATTGTCCTGATGAGCGCAGGATGAAAAGCTTCTACAACATGTCTTGTATTTGGGTATACTTAATTTCTGTACTCTGACATGATTAACAATTAGCTTTGTTTGATTGACAGTTTTATGAAGTTGTAATAGTTTTGTTTTATTTGAAGTGGCTTCTGAATGCCTCTTGTTTATTTAAGTGGGTTTATGAAAGGTTCATTCGATTGATAGGTTTTCACTGAGAGTATTAATGGCTGAACTTGATTTTTAAAGATTCATTCATTGCATGTGGGTCTCACTGACTGAGTGAGCATTCATTCCCATCCCTGAATGCCTGCAGGTGGGCGATGGTAAGCTTCCTTCTTGAACTTTCAGGAACATTCAGAATACTGTCAGGCAGGCATTCCACAATTTTAACTCAATGATGGTGAAGTGGTGATGTTATGGCTCCAAGCTGGTGCAATGTCATTGACAGTTATATGAGTATGTATAATGAGCAATTGTTTTCAGTGGAATTTGAATAGTCGATAGTTTATTTTGCCAGTTTCATACAGATTTCAAATACTTGAGTTGAAAGGGAGGAGGAGAGCTTCTTCAAGGTAGGCATCCTTGCAAGAGGATTCGCAGTAGGTTCTCCTAGATTTCAAATATTTGTCAGTTTTATTGTATGTTAAAATAAATGCAATATACCGTCGGTGCAGAAAATCATTAGATTAACAACTGGAAGTAGTAGAGATCCAAGCTTCACAAAGGAGACCAGTTGACCCATCATATCTGTGCGGTCTCTACAAATGAACATGTCCCTTCGTGCCTTTCTCCCCATAACCCTGGATATTCTTCCTTTTGAACAGGTTTGATTGAACCTGTCACCAGCATCTCTCTAGCAGTGCATTCTCGGCCCTATTGTTCATATCACTTTTGCTTGTTTATGTGCCCTCTAAGTCATGGTACTTTCATGAGTGGGAAAGTTTTCTCTGTTCAATTGACTCAGTTGAACCATTCTTGAAAACCCCTCTGTACTCTCTCCAATGTGTTCACATCCTTCCTAAAGTGTGCCACACACAGAGCTGGATGTAGTGTTCCAGTTGAGACTGAACTCAGGACCTATGTAAATTCAATGTAAACTCCCTGCTCTAATGCTCATTGCCCCTTTTAATAAAGCCCTGGATACTGTATGCTTTATTAACTGTCCTCTTAACCTGTCCTGCCACTTTTAATTACTTAAGCATGTATACACACATGTCCCTCAGTTCCTTCATTTCATTTTGAGTTGCAGTCAGGCTGTATTTTCAAATAGTTCTAGAGTCGAGGGTTGCAACATTCCATTACTACTCCCACACTGACTACTGAAATGGTTGTACATTGAGACATTAGGAGGAATTGTTAATTTGCACACTGAGATGAACCTATTTAAATTAAAATCAGGCTACATGATACAACATATGACTATTCGAAGACAAAAAATATAAATTTGCCTGTGAATTGTGTGCAATATATTTATTCCTATTTTCGTAAACTCACATTTATTCACTCTTTTTGATCTACACAGGCAATGATACTAAACATGTTAGGACAGCCTTGGCGCTAGAATTTGTGTTGTAAATGTGTACTTTCTAAATTACATGTCATTTCAGTAAATTTCAGTTAGGTTGTAGGTACCCTGTGGCACAAAAGAGGAGGTAGGTATTGAGTCGTTTTGACAGAGATATCACATACAGTGAAAGCTATGTATTATGCATATGTATTGGGAAGAACAAAGCGAACTTCATGCTTGGGTGCAGTCTGACATGCGTGGGCCCCACTCAAAGGCTTGGTTTGAGGATCTTATATTCTACTAGATAATGATACTAAATACTATCCACTCAATGAGAAGTCAAATTCATTGTTTGAGCTTTATCACCTGTTTATTTTGCAACATTTTAAAATTAAAAAATAAAGACAATTGTATGAGCTCGAAGAAAAAAATTGATTGAAGTAAGAGTAAAATAAATAATGCCTCAGTCGCATGCTGCAATCTTTAACATTTATATTTTCCTGTTAATCTTGAAGGTGTTTCTAGGAAGTGTGACTCTTATTTCCCGGTGTGTAGATTTGATTAGTGATTTTGTGTATAATTATTAGTGAATAGTTTTGTGTCAACTGTGCTATACTGGAATAAACAATCACACTTATCACAAGAAATAAGAGGTTGTATTTAGTGAGGAGTCTGCCAAAAAAACTCTCATTATTGCATGTCACCTCCACTCATTGACTTGTCGCCTTCCTCATCTGCCCAACTGAGTAACCATTCCTCTCCTCTGCACTTCCTATTTACGCTTTGGGAATGCCTCACTGCTCTAATGTCAGATTCCAGCATACTCAATCTCTCCATCTAATAGCAGGGAAAGATGGCATATACCCACTGGACTGATGTCTCCACAGCATCCCAACTGACCTACCTAAAATCCCGGGAATGGTTGCACTTGAACTGCAGAACTGACTGTGGCCCAGTCCCCAGACAATAAGGACAAAGATCCCCTGGATTCTGGTTGGATCACAAACCTGACTGACCACTGCCAACTCCCTGAACCAGAATTGGATGTGGCCCTTAACTGACTATGGCAGTATTTCCTGATTAATTACAGTCTCACATGACCCTACTAAAAACTTGTTTCCTCTGACTTTCTGGCGTGGCCACTTGCTAAAGCGAATGCAGTATTTTTGCTGTAGGCTCTGCTGGCACATGCTACTGGTGTGACTTGTAGCCCAATAGTACACAGCAACGTGTGGTTGCAGACAATAGTTGATGGGATTGGTTAGCTCAGTTGGTTGGACAGCTGGATAATGATCAAGAATGTGGTGCTGGAGAAGCACAGCAGGTCAGGCAGCATCCAAGGACTGGGAAAATTGACATTTCAGGGAAAAGCCCTTCATCAGGAATGAGGTTGGGAGCCTCAGGAGTGGAGATATAAATGGGAGGGGGGTGGGGCTAAGGGGAAGGTAGCCGAGAGTGCAATAGGTGGATGGAGGTGGGGGTGAAGGTGATAGGTCAGAGAGGAGGGTGGGGTGGATAGGTGGGAAGGAAAATTGGCAGATGGGACAGGTCATGAGGGCAGTGCTGCACTGGAAGGTTGGACCTGGGGTAAGGTGGGGGCAGGGGAAATGAGGAAGCTGGTGAAATCTACATTGATGGTTGGAGGGTACTGAGGTGGAATGTGCGGCATTCTTCCTCCAGGCTATCCGTTAATCCCAATTCCTCTGCCTCCGCCACATCTGCTCCCAGGAGGACCAGTTCCACCACACAATACACCAGATGGTCTCCTTCTTTAAATACTGCAATGTCCCATCCCACGTGATTGATGCTCCCTCCAGTGCATCTCATCCACGTCCCGTACCTCTGCTCTTGAACCCCACACCTCCAACCGCAACAATGACAGAACCCCTCCCCCGATCCTCACCTTCCACCCCATCAACCTCCGTATACATGGCATCATCCTCTGCCATTTCCGACACCTACAAATGGATGCCACCACCAGAGATATATTTCCCTTCTCACCCCATCCGCTTTCCGTAAAGACCGTTCCCTCTGTGACTATCTGGTCAGGTCCACACCCCCCAACAACCCACCCTCCCTTCCTGGCACCTTCCCCTGCCACCGCAGGAACTGTAAAACCTGTGCCCACACCTCCTCCCTCACCTCCATCCAAGGCCCCAAAGGAGCCTTCCACATCCATCAAAGTTTCATCTGCACTTACACACGTCATTTACTGTATCTGTTGCTCCCAATGCAATCTCCTCTACACTGGGGAGACAGGACACCTACTTGCACCAACCAATCCCACCACCCGTAGCTGAACACTTCAACTCCCCCTCCCACTCCGCTGGGGACACACAGGTCCTGGGCCTCCTCCATCGTCACTTCTTTAACCCCTGAGGCCTGGAGGAAGAACGCCTCATCTTCTGCCTCAGTACACTTCAACCCCACAGCATCAATGTGGATTTCACCAGCTTCCCCATTTCCCCTCTCCACCATCTTATCCCAGCCTTCCAGCTTCCAGCTCAGCACCACCCTCATGACCTGTCCCATCTATCCACTCCACCCTCCCCTCTGATTGATCACCTTTACCCCAACCTCCATCCACCTATCGTACTCTCAGCTACTGTTACCCCAGCCCCCCCCCCCCCCTCCCTTTTATGTCTCCAACCCCCCCTCAGTTCATAGCCCCATTCCTGATGAAAGGTGTTTGCCCGAAACATCGATTTTCCTGCTCCTCAGGTGCTGCCTGACCTGCTGTGCTTTTCCAGCACCACACTCTTAACTCTAATCTCCAGCATCTGCAGTGCTCACTGTTACTTAGCTGGTGTATGATGCAGAGTGATACAACAGCGTGGGTTTAATTCCTTGCACTGGCTGAGGTTAACACATAGGACACTCCTTCTGAACCTCTTCCCTTGCCTGAGGTGTGGTGACCCTCACATTAAACCATCACTAATCTTCTCTCTCTCTAAAATGAGAGAGCAGTAGGCCTATCGCAACTTTGCCTTTATTTACATACTTCGATGAACTATGGCAGACGTTATAGAAAATAGTTCAGAACTCACAGCAAAGATATACCCCAGTGAGAAACAAATATTTTAGGGAGGGGATAAACCAAATGTGTTTAATCAAGAAGTTAAGGATTGTATAAAAATGAAAAGGAAAGGCAATATGACAAAGATTAGTGGTAAACCAGAGAATTGGAAAAATTAAAAAAAAAACAGAAGATGTCCAAGAAAAAGTGAAAATTAATTGAGCATAATCTAGCAAGTAATACTGAAATATACAGTAAAAGCCTCTTTAACTATATAAAAAGGAATAGAGAGGTCAAAGTAAAAATAGCACCCTGAGAGAATAGGGAAATATTTGAGAAATAATAGTGGGAAACCAGGAAATGCAATTGATTTGAGTCTTCATGGTAGCGAACACTAATAAAATTCCAGAAGATATGGAATCAAGGGGCAAAAGGTAGGGTGAAAATAAATACAATGTTTATCATGAGAGAAAAAAAATAGGGAAACTAATACTAGATATGGACATCTCTGATGGGATGCATCCCAGGATATTAAAGGAGGTAGATACAAAGATAGTGGATGGTCTGGTAGTAATTTATCAAGAATCTGTAGAATTGAAAAAAAAGAGCAGAGAGAAGAGTATGGCACATCCCCTGGCAGATCTTGGAAATTAGATAACCTATAGTCTGGAAACAGGGCCTTCGGCCCAACAAGTCCACACTGACCCTCCGGAGAGTCACCCATCCAGACCTATTCCCCTACGTTTACCCTGAACACTTAGGACGGAGCAGAGAATTTTGTTGACTTTCTTTCTGTAACAGACAAGATGGCACTGCCCCAGGTATGACCTCTAGCTAGGCTGCCAGGGGCTGGTATCATTGCCTCCACTGCACCACGCTATCCACAAAGCCCTTCAGGTATCTGACAGTGAATGGTAATGCCATTTTCCTCTCCTCTGACATCTTCAGATTGACTCCATCACTGTTCAGAGTGGCTTTGGAGTGTCAGTGCTTATCCTGGTGCACAGCGATCTTTAAACATGGCACAAGCACTCGAGGATGCTGGTCCTTTGTAGATATTTGGTGAGTGGTGAGTTGTTCCAGGAATGGGGAGCGGAAGGATGGAACTAGAATTGGGAGAAAGGGGCGGAGTAGGTCATTAATGAAGCAGACTTGGTAAGAGATAGCCAGATTCCCATTCATGAGAAGCCCTTCATGAAACCCATAAAACTGAGGCTTAGTCAAAAAAACTACATACGATTCAGCCCATACTCCTCTTCTGCTTTCTGCTCAGTGATATATGTGTGTGTGTATGTATCTGTGTGTGTGTGTCTGTGTCTGTGTGTGTGCACATTCACTTGCATACATAGAGATTAGCTTCAGTTGTGAGATCCAGCACTAACACTTCAGGACTTCAAGAATGGCGGGCAGAACAACATCACAGAGGGCTGCCAGCATCTGTGCAGCAGCCGAGAAAAACTGGAAAGAACACAGTAAACTGGCAAATGAAGTGATATATACAAGAAATTTCTTGGAGCCACTCACAGTAATTTCCAAGTGTTCATATGCTGATATAAATTGTTATCAAACTGAGATGTCTGCAAATCACAGATTTGTCACGCTTTGTGAAGGAGCTGTCACAACTCACCGTAGCCCTTATCAAAGCAGCTTGTCAATGGTACCACATACGATTTGTCTTGATAGCAACCTATGCAAACTCATTTTTGCAACGATATGATCATAGGTATTACACTGTATAAAATATACCAACTAGCTCTATTTTTGACATCTAAATTGCAACTTTGCAAGTGTTTTCACATTCCTCCCACTTGCTCCACAGTAGTCCACTATTAATTTGGTTCCCTAATAGTACAGCAAATTAAGCCTCTGATGAATGATTTATTATTGTCACTTGTATTTTTTACAGCAAAACACAGTGAAGAGTTTCAACTGTCACCGCATTCTGGAACCATTTTGAATAGTTTAAGAATTAAAGGAAAGATACAGCCAAAAGAGAGTCCCGCACTGCCCTGTCTTTGCCTGGACCGGGCACACCGATATAGGAGCTGCCACTCTTCAAGTGTTAGCTCATCACCTCATGCTGAAACTGTGCCCACCCTGCAGCCAGAGTCCCCACCTCCATTACTGACACCGCCTCACCAATAACCAGGAGTCCCCATCTCCATTACCGATACCACCTTACTGATAACCAGAAGTCCCCATCTCCATTACCAACACTGCCTCACCGATAACCAGGATTCCCCATTTCCAATGATGTCACTGCCTCACCGATAACCAGGAGTCAGCTCCCCTGCCAACACCGCCTCACCAATAACCAGGAGTCCCCATCTCCATTACCCACACTGCCTCACTGATAATCAGGAGTCCTCAGCTCCACGGCCAACACTGCCTCACCAGTAACCAGGATTCCCCATTTCTAATGATGATACTGCCTCACCGATAACTAGGAGTCCCTGCTCTGGGCCTACTGCGACTGTAACCAGGAGTCCCTGCCTCCGCTGCTACCTCGATGACACTAGGTGTTCCCACTCTCGGCATACAATGCTGCCATCTCCACCTTACCATTGCCAGGAGTCCTCACCCTGGTCCTACTGTGACCAGGAGTCCCTGGCTCCGTTCCTAAGCCAGGCTGCTGCCACTATGCCAAAGGTCTTGCTCTGGCCACAGATGTTGCCTTGCCAATGCCGCCATCATGAAGAGTCTGCTTCCCTCCGATCTTTGGAGGAACTTCGCTAGTCCTGAACAGTGAGTGGATGTCCTTGCTGCCTGTTGTCGTGAGGCTGCTGCCACTCCATGCATGACCTGCTCTCGCTGCCACACTGATGCTACTGACTAACCCGCCAAAGAAATGAAAAGGAGAAGAAGAGAAAAGAAAATAAGAAGAAAGAAAGCAGATGGAAGCAGATGAGCCTGGGGCAAGAGGCCACACACAGCCTTGCCACTCCATCTCCATTTCACTGGTTGAGTAGGAGTGGATGTCAGGATGTCGGGCAGGGGATTTGGGGAGTAACTCATTAGAAACTGACTTGTGGGTCTGGATGTAAGTTTTCTCGCTGAGCTGGATGTTACCATCCTAGGTAACATTATCAGTGAGCCTCCTGTGAAGCACTGGTGGTATGGCCTGCTTTTTATTTACGTGTTTAGGTTTCCTTGGGTTGGTGATGTCGCTTCCTGTGGTGGTGTCATTTCCTGTTTGTTTTCTTAGGGGGTGGTAAATGGGATCCAAAGTCAATGTGTTTGTTGATAGAGTTCCAGTTGGAGTGCCATGTTTCTAGGAATTCTTGTGCATGTCTCTCAGATCCACTCTCAGGAAATCAGATCCATTGAGTAATATGAATGACAACTTTGTTTAAGATCCAGGTTAGAGACTGATAAACACTTCAAGGCAGGTCAACATGTAGAAAGCACATTCCTTCATGAGCAAGAAAAAAATGAATCTTGAAAAATGATTTGCTCTATCATAAAACAGTAGATGATCAAATCCAAGCATTGTACCTGATTAATATGAATGACAACTTTGTTTAAGATCCAGGTTACAGACTGATAAACACGTCAATGCAGGTCAACATGTAGAAAGCACATTCCTTTGTGAGCAAGAAAAAATGAATCTTGAAAAATGACTTGCTCTATCATAAAACAGTAGATTATCAAATCCAAGCGTTGTACCTTTTTTATGTTCACATCTTCAAAAATATTTTTAAATTGCTTATAATAATATTCTGTGCTTTGTGGATGAAAGGACTGTTAGTATCCCTGCTATGAAGAAATAATTCAAAAACACATTTCTAACTACCAAAGCATATCATAGTTACATGCTGCTCTGTGCCTATGAAACTGACCTTGAAACATGTAGGGTGTAACTGCAGCTTATGGCTTTGATAACACATAAATGGAACTTTTTGTCATGCCCTTTCAATGTTTTGCTACTGTGTTTTAACATTTAATTTTATATTCTTAGTATTTGAAAATCATAAACATTAACATTTGACTGCAACTACCTGAGAGGCCGATTAAACACAGACCTAATTAAAATCAGTACAAAGACATTTCGTGTTTTCACCATTTTTAGATTCTAATGCTATGTATTGATTGTGGTTCAGAAACTAAAGTGACTTAATTGCTTAAAAAAGAAGTCAGAGTGAACAAAGTCTCTACTCAATTGCAATTGTGTGTGAAATATACAACAGTTGAATCATAGAATCCCTACAGTGTGGAAACAGCCCTTCAGCCCAACAAGACCAAGCCGTCCCTCCAAAGAGTAACCCACCCAGACTCATTCCTCTACTCTACATTTTCCTCTGACTAATGCACTTAACCTACACATCCATGGACTATTTAGCATGGCCAATTCACTTAACCTGCATGTATTTGGATTGTGGGAGGAAACTCACACAGACATGGCGAGAGTGTGCAAACTCCACACAGACAGTTGCCTGAGGCTGGAATTGAACCCAGGTCCCTGATGCTGTGAGGTAGCAGTGCTAACCACTGAGCCACCTTGTTGCCCAAGTAGATTTGCAAACTTATGGTGCCTCATAATGAGTCAAGTCTGTTATATCAACAAATGGCCATACCAATCTTTGTTTTTCTGATCTTTAATTACAGAAATGTTTTGACTTGTCTTTGCTTAGGAGTTCATTCATTAGGCAATGTTACAACACTGATTGATTGGTTGTTGTCACATGTACTGAGATACAGTGAAAAGTGGTATTTTCCATGCTGTACAGTAGATCGTACCATACAAAGTGCATCAGCGTAACAGAATAGCGGCACAGTGGCTCAGAGGTTAGTACTGCTGCTTTATGTGGTAGGGACCCGGGTTTGTTTCCAGCCTCTGGTAGATGTCTGTGCGGAGTTTGTATATTCTCCCTGTGTCTGCGTGAGTCCCCTCTGGTTGGCCTGGTTTCCTTTCACAATTCAATGATGTGTAGGTTAATTGAATTGGCAGTGCTAAATTGCCTATAATGTTCAGGGTAGGTGTAGGTTAGGTGCATTAGTCAGGGGTAAATATAGGGGGAATGGGTTGCTATGGACTTGTTGGGCTGAAGGGCCTGTTTCCACACTTTAGGGATTCTATAGAAAATGCAGAATAGAAAGCTTTAGGTGCAGAGAGAGAGAGAGAGATCAGAACCAACATTTGCGAGGCCTATTCAAAAGTCTGCTAGCAGTAGGGAAGAAGCTGTTCTTGAAACTTTTTTTATCTTCTGTCCGATGGAAGAAGATGGAAGAGCGTATAACTGGGGTGGAAGGTGTCCTTGATTCTGTTGGTTGCTTTCCCAAGGCAGTGGGAAGTCTGGATGAAATGAACAGATGGAAGACACACAATAAGTTAAGGATAGTACTAGAATATGACTTCCACTGTAAGCACCAAACAGATTGGCTTTCCCCCTCACTTGTTCTTTCCCAGGTTTACCTAAAACTGCCAAATAAAATGCTCCTTTTAATTTAAAGAAAGCCCTGTTGTCTGTTTCTCACTTTTTCGTGTTGCAAACTGATAAATTTACTCTTTATCACAGATTTAATGTCACATATCTACATTTCACTTGAAGACACTCCTTTAGCTAGCAAACTTCCAATTAGCAGTTCCCACATCTAAAGTGATTTAATCACCAATTAAACATAATGACCTTGGAGACTTGAACTGTAACAGTTTAAGCACTCCCAGCAATGCAGCGATGCAGACAATCTGCCATGAAAATATATTAGCACTGGCAGTAAGCCAACACAGTGAAATGAGACTTTGTATGCAGTAAGTCGAGTATATCTATCCTGAGCAGCACCTCCTTCGCTGACACCATCCAATCAGTGTGAGGTATAGCATATTCCCTGAACATGCCTCGGCATGCATCTTATTACCCTTTAACTTTGCTAAATATCTGGTGATATTAACCCAGCTCTGGATTTAGTTTCCATATCAATTTTGTGGTTTAGGTCATTTTCAAGTATATCATCAGAATTACCAAATTGATATTCTATTTTGTAAAATATTCGAAGTGGACCAGTCTTGCAAATCGCGTGGACATGTCCAAGAGAGCATGCTAAATTGTTGAGATGAAATCATCAATCTATATAATTGTTATTCGCACATAAAATATAACTAATCTGGGCAGGTGTGACATACTGTTTTCTCTTTCTTCCAAAAAGGGTGTGCAGAGATGTCAAGGTTTGTTTTGTTGAACCGGAACAGTCAAAAAGTCTACCCGTTTTTCAGAAATGCACTTTATGTGGAGTTTGTTAATTTTGGTTTCTGCTTAAGAAAGTTTGACATCAGTTTAACATTCGGCAGAAGCAGAATACTCTCAGAGATTCAAACAATGCTAGTAGGCCTATTCTATTGCATCCCTCAAAAAAGACTGTACTGAGTCTGCATTGCCATCGACATCCATGCTTCGACTTGAGAGATAAAAGTGGTAAGGAAAAATTCTAAATAATCTGTTCAGGTATGTTATGACACATGTCTGGGACAGGTAGGACATAAACCTGGTGGCCAAGAGGTAGAGATACCACCACAGCAACACAAGACCCTGTAAGGAAAAATTCTGTTCTGATCTTGATGAAGACCATACTTCCTTTGGCTGTGAAAAAGATGCCTGGAGCTGAACTATCAGGAAAAACGGAGTGAAACTAAACAATGTAAATAGCATCGTACTGCTGACAATCTGTGGTCAGCATTGTCTCACTACAACAAAATCTTCTTCTGTTAGGCCAAACACAAAACCACATGAAGTCACCCTAGATCACAGCATTGCCATCTGTTGGATTATATCATTGTTAGGGTCAGAGATCTAAGTGATTTGTGTATCAGTCAATCCGTACTGGAGACTGATGACTGCTTGACAGATCACAGTCTTAAGTAATCAATGATAAGCATCAACTGAGCACCAGGACCTCCAAAAGTCTAAGAGGAAGAAGATGAAGAAGTGCTACAGTACAGAAGTGTGACTGAAGAGATGGATTCAAAGTGCAGCGTTTGATCCACTTGGAAGATCTGCACATATCCAACTCAATTTCAGTACATTGGAATCAAACAAAGTCAGCTGCATTATATTGCTGCATTGAGACCACTGAGTTTGATCATTGTCGTCACCAGGACAGGATTATTGCTTTGCTTCTTAAGGATAACAGTACCATCTGTCAGTGCAGAAAAGAATAGTTGCAGGAAGTCAGGGCATTGCCCTTACCAATCAGAATCAACCTGCTTGTTTTAAAATTTAAACAAATCTTGGCAGTTAACTGTCAATTGTTGTTAATTAGTTCTGCAAAACAGAATTAACTTGTCAGCTAATCAGCATTCTATTGCCATGAAGTACAATTTTTAAAAATTGAAGTATTATTCTTACGATTTTTTTCTGGTGAGTGCATGATAAAAAGATTTGACTTACAGAGATGTACAGCATGGAAACAGACACTTCGGTCCAACCTGTCCATGCTGACCAGATATCCCAACCCAATCTAGTCCCACCTGCCAGCACCTGGCCCATATCCCTCCAAACCCTTCCTATCCATATACCCATCCAGATGCCTTTTAAATGTTGCAATTGTACCAGCCTCCACTACTTCCTCTGGCAGCTCCTTCCACATACATACCACCCTCTGTATGAAAATTTTGCCCCTCAAGTCCCTTTTATATCTTTCCCCTCTCACCCTAAACCTTTAGTTTTGGACTCCCCGACCTCAGGGCAAAGATTTTGTTTATTTATCCTATCCAGCCTGTTCAGCCTCTTCCCATATCTCAAGTCCTCCAACCCTGACAACATCCTTGTAAATCTACAGGATAAATATTTCCAGAGATTGGCAAGAAAGTTAGGAGAATCACATGAGATTGACAATAAGGAGATCCCTGTAGCAAGACAAAAATGTCCCATTTTCCAACAGCAAAGCAAAATTCTTGCTAGTGAGTGGACTATTTATGTGCATTAGAACCCTCATTATTACATCTTCTCCCTTCATTGATATGCTGTTTCCCATTTTCCTGCCTGTCAGAGAGAAACCAGATAGTAACGATTTCCGACCTGAATGGCAGAGCAGTAACCTGGAGTTTCCAGCTCACTGCTTGCTCCCCTGACCCTCTTGGACACCAGGCATCACACGCCCCTTTGGTCGTGATTACCTACAACCTACTCCACCAGGCCCTACAGGTTCCTAATGACAAAGGAAGGTGCCAATTTCCCTCTGTCCAACATGTCTGGGGCAATAGCACTGCTGCCTCACAGTGCCAGAAACCCAGGTTCAATTCCCGCCTCAGGCGACTGACTGTGTGGAGTTTGCACGTTCTCCCAGTGTCTGCGTGGGTTTCCTCCGGGTGCTCCGGTTTCCTCCCACAGTCCAAAGATGTGCAGGTCAGGTGAATTGGCCATGCTAAATTGCCCGTAGTGTTAGGTAAGGTGTAGATGTAGGGGTATGGGGGGGCTACGCTTCGGCGGGGCGGTGTGGACTGGTTGGGGCGAAGGGCCTGTTTCCACACTGTAAGTAATCTAATCTAATCAATCAATAGGCATCGTGGAGGGAAGCTGCAGACTGCCAATGATTGAACAAGTGAATGGCTGGTGCCACAGATCCCGGGACTGCCTGACAGCTGTCAATACTTCCAACTATAATGAGTGGGTGAATATGATGAACACAGTACCATAGGGTCCATTGTAGGTTAATGAGGCAGGTTTAGGAAGTGAAAACATTCAATAGTGCTCATAAAGAGATACTCTGCATTAAACTTGTCAAAATTGACTAATTAGCTGATTTATCTGATTTCTGGCAAAATTCAGCCCCATATGTCTTTTTCAGATGTACTCAAGTTTGTCCAACCAAACAATATTTTAAAACAATACTACCACCCCCTGAAAAAAAAACAGGAAATGGCATCACCACAGGAAATGATGTCACCACAGGAAATGACATCACCAACCCAGGAAACTTAAACATATAAATAGAAAGCAGACTATGCCACCACTGCTTCATTCGGAGGGTCACTGAAGATGTTACCCAGTATGGTGACGAAATGTCTGAAAGCGAACCTTGCAGCTCAGCGAGCAAACGTACATCCAGATTTTTTCAGAAGTTAAAGTGAACAAAGTTATTTGAATAAAGATTTAAGGAAAGTTATTACATAGCTTCAAGGTTAGAGTTGCTTAAAACAGCATGCAAGAAACTTCTTGACATACGGAATTGCTTCAGGTCTACACATTAAACCATAAGCAGAACAAGTTCACATATGATTTTATGCAGTGGGACAATTAGCAGACCATGGTCTTCACAGTGAAGCTGTTAAAGAAGAAACTGATACATTTTTTAAAATAATGTTTTAAAAACTTTTGACAACTGGTAAAAAGAGCAAGTCAAACAGTCAGGTCAGGCAGGGACAATGCAGAGAACAAGGTAGGACTGATAAATTAAACACATTTATTTCAATGCAAGAGGCCTAACAGGGAAGGCAGATGAACTCAGGGCATGGTTAGGAATATGGGACTGGGATATCACAAAAATTACAGAAATGTGGCTCAGGGATGGACAGAACTGGCAGCTTAATGTTCCAGGGAACACATGCTACAGGAAGGATAGAAAGGGAGGCAAGAGAGGAAGGGAAGTGGTGTTTTTGATAAGGGATAGCATTACAGTTATACTGAAGAAGGATATTCCCGGAAATACATCCAGGGAAGTTATTTGGGTTGAACTGAGAAATAAGAAAGGAATGATCACCTTATTGGGATTGTATTATAGACCCCGCAACAGTCAGTGGGAAATTGAGAAACAAATTTATAAGGAGATCTCAGTTATCTTTAAGAACAATAGGGTGGTTATGGTATGGAATTTTAACTTTCCAAACATAGACTGGGACTGCCATAGTGTTAAGGGTTTTTGATGGAGAGGAATTTGTTAAGTGTGTACAAGAAAATTTTCTTATTCAATATGTGGATGTACCTACTAGTAGTGAAGATACAAAACTTGACCTACTCTTGGGAAATAAGGCAGGACAGGTGGCTGAGGTGTCAGTGGGGGAGCACTTTTGGGTCAGTGACCATAATTCTATTAGTTTTAAAATAGTGATGGAAAAGGATAGACTAGATTTAAAAGTTGAAGTTTTAAATTGGAGGAAAGCTAATTTTGACGGTATGAGGCAAGAACTTTCAAAAGCTGACTCGGGGCAGATGTTCACAGGTAAAGGGATGGCTGGAAAATGGGAAACCTTCAGAAATGAGATAACGAGAGTCCAGAGAAAGTATATTCCTGTTTGGGTGAAAGGGAAGGCTGGTAGGGATAGGGAATGCTGGATGACTAAAGAAATTGAGGTTTTGGTTAAGAATAAGAAGAAAGCATATGTCAGGTATAGACAAGATAGATTGAATGAATTCTTAGAGGAGTATACAGGCAGTAGGTGTATACTTAAGAGGGAAATTAGGAGGGTAAAAAGGGGACATGAGATAGCTTTGGCAAATAGAATTAAGGAGAATTCAAAGGGTTTTTGCAAATACATTAAGGACAAAAAGGCAAGTAGGGAGAGAATATGGCCCTTCAAAGATCAGCAAGGTGGCTTTTGTGTGGAGCTGCAGGAGATGGGGGAGATACTAAGTGAGTATTTTGCATCAGTGTTTACTGTGGAAAAGGACATGGAAGATATAGAATGTAGGGAAATAGATGGTGACATCTTGAACATGCCCTTTTCCAGAGGAGGAAGTGCTGGATGTCTTGAAATGCATAAAAGTGAAGAAATCCATAGGACCTGATCATCTAGGCCCTAGAATTCTGTGGGAAGCTAGGGAAGTGATTGCTGGGTCTCTTGCTGAGATATTTGTATCATTGATAGTCACAGGTGAGGTGCTGGAAGACTGAAGGTGGCTAACATGGTGCCACTGTTTAAGAAGGGTGGTAAGGACAAGCCAGGGAACTATAGGCCAGTGAGCCTGATGTCGGTGGTGGGCAAGTTGTTGAAGAGAATCCAGCTGGATAGGATGTATATGTATTTGGAAAGGCAAGGACTGATTAGGGATAGTCAACATGCCTTTGTGCATGGGAAATCATGTCTCACAAGCTTGATTGAGTTTTTTGAAGAAGTAACAAAGAGGATTGATGTGCGCAGAGTGGTGGATATGATCTATATGGATTTCAGTAAGGCGTTCGACAAGGTTTCCCATGGGAGACTGGTTAGCAAGGTTAGATCTCATGGAATACAAGGAGAACTAGCCATTTGAATACAGAACTAGCTGGAAGGTAGAAGGCAGAGGGTGGCGGTGGAGCGATGTTTTTGAGACTGGAGGCCTGTGACCACCGGAGTGCCAGAAGAATCGGTGCTGGGTACAATACTTTTTGTCATTTATATAAATGATTTGGATATGAGCATAAGAGGTACAGTTAGTAAGTTTGCAGATGACACCAAAATTGGAGGTGTAGTGGACAGCAAAGAGGGTTACCTCAGATTACAATGGGATCTTAATCAGATGGGTCAATAGGTTGAGAAGTGGCAGATGTAGTTTAATTTAGATAAATACAAGTGCTGCATTTTGGGAAAGCAAATCTTAGCAGGACTTATACACTTAATGGTAAGTTCCTAGGGAGTGTTGCTAAACAAAGAGACCTTGGAGTGCAAGTTCATAGCTCCTTGAAAGTGGAGTCGCAGGTAGATAGGATAGTGTTGAAGGCGTTTGGTATGTTTTCCTTTATTGGTCAGAGTATTGAGTACAGGAGTTGGGAGGTCATGTTGCGGCTGTACAGGCCATTGGTTAGGCCACTGTTGGAATGTTGCATGCAATTCTAGTCTCCTTCTTATCTGAGTAATGTTGTGAAACTTGAAATGGTTCAGAAAAGATTTACAAGGATGTTGTCAAAGTTGGAAGATTTGAGCTATAGGGAGAGGCTATACAGGTTGGGGCTGTTTTCCTTGGAGCATCGGAGGCTGAGGGGTGACCTTATAGAGGTTTATAAAATCATGAGGGGCATGGAT
This sequence comes from Chiloscyllium punctatum, assembly GCF_047496795.1. Lineage (NCBI taxonomy): Eukaryota > Metazoa > Chordata > Chondrichthyes > Orectolobiformes > Hemiscylliidae > Chiloscyllium > Chiloscyllium punctatum. The sequence continues at coordinate 51,630,094 of NC_092739.1, forward strand.
AGGATAAATAGACAAAGTCTCTTCTGTGGGGTAGGGGAGTCCAGAACTAGAGGCCATAGGTTGAGGGTGAGAGGGGGGAAAGATGTAAAAGAGACCTAAAGGGCAACTCTGTCATGCAGAGGGTGGTATGTGCATGGAATGAGCTGCCAGAGGAAGCGGTGGAGAGTGGTACAATTGTAATATTTAAAAGGTGTCTGGATGGGTATATGAATAAGAAGGGTTTGGAGGGAAATGGGCTGGGTGCTGGCAGGTGGGACTAGATTGGGTTGGGATATCTGGTCGGCATGGACGAGTTGGACCAAAGGGTCTTTTTTTGGGCTGTACATCTGTATGACTCTATGACTACTTTACTCTAAGAACCCCTTGTATTATGAAGAGAAGAAGATTCAATAAAAGAATGCAGTTCCCAGGAGACCCTGTTGACAAGTTCATTAATGATCTTGAATCCTGTGAATGTGGAAGATTACTACCAGAATGAATATTACAGATTTGTCAATGGGGTCTCTGATTTGTTTCTTTCCCATCTTTTACAAGTGAAGGGCGGTGTCACACTGGAAAAGGCAATCAAGATTGTATTAGAAACTGATAGTCAGAAGAACCACAGAAAAAGCCGGGGAACAGAAGGACAAATTTACTCTAGAAGACCATTAAACTCTGTTGACTTTAATTTTTCATATGGGTGATCAGGGTTTCGCTGGCTGAGCCAACAGATATTGCCGATTGCTAATTGCTCAGGAGAAGGTGGTGGTGAGATGCCTTTTTGAACTGCTGCTTCTTGTAAGCACAAACACTATGTTTTTCGAAAGAGAGTTCTTCGATTTTGATCCAACAATAGTGAAGGAATGGCAATGTTTTCCTCAGCAAAGTGAGGAGAAATATCTTCATACAGTTAGGGTATGGAATTCAATGCCTTGAAGTTTTGTGGATGCAGATTCAATTTAGGCATTTGAGTTGGCATTGGATGATAATTCGGATAGAAATAGTGGGGAAAAGCAGGAGAATGGCACTGGGTAATAATGATACTCATTTCATGATGGGCTGAATGACCCCCTTATGTGCCATAACATGCTGTGATTCTGAGGAGTCTGCATGGTGAGTGGGTTTGGAGGGGAACTTTGTGGTGTTCCTATGTAAGGTAAAAACACTCCAAACAATCACATGACATAAAACATGCATTCAAATTCTTTGATGTTAGGAGTCACTGTCCAAAATACAGAGCAAAAACAAAATGCCCAGCTTTCACAGCAATGCCACTTTTACTAGAATGTGCGATACTTTCAAAAACTCTGCAAAAATTGGAAACAATCTTGAAACAATAGAAACCTTGCTGTTACAACAGCAAATAAGTCAATACTTTACAGAAAAAAAATGAGAAAAATTTCTGACTCACAAAATATGCTTCCATGACAACATGTTTCTTTAGAGATGACATGTCTTCTTTAGAATGACCCCCACATACACTCCTAAGAGAAATAGGCAAGCCATCTGATTCAGACATTACATACCGAGCTCATCTCAATGGATATCCAACTCCATCCATGAGTGTGTATCACTATATTATCTGACAAAACTCCTTGTTTGGAAGACAGATAGTTACAACTTTCTGATCTGATGTTAAATTTGGCAGCTGGACCAACTCATAACGTTAACCAAATATTAAAATTTTGTTTATGTATAAAGGTCATCAGTTTGCATATGTCATTGATAATCAATAAACATCACTTCTGAGCAAGAAAGCATAATTTTGTTCTGTACAGTTTTGAAGGTTAGAGTCACAGAGCTACACATCATGGAAACAAACCCTTCGGTCCAACTCATCCATGCTGACCAGATATTATAAACTGATCTTGTCCCATTTGCCAGCCTTTGGCCCATACCCCTTTAAATCCTTCTTATTCACGTACCCATGCAGATGCTTTTTGAATGTTGTGATTGTACCCATCTTCACCACGTCTTCTGGCAATTTGTTGAGCGATTTCAACCATCTCAACATTTATTGACCAACAGAGCAAAGACTTTACAGGTTCAATAAGGATGATCACTGAACCTAAGCAAAATTCAACTGAACTGAAATCAGCTAAATATTCCCAATAAAGAAGAAGACATCATTGACTTTGCAGGGACTCGACTTATCCTTCACCAACAAGAGAATCTTCAGATCCTGAAATCATCATAAACAAGGAAAACATGTCAATGTTACATGGTAATGTGACAGGTTGGAAGATGCTCATCCAGACATATGTTGCAACAAGATTTAAGCATTGAGACCATTTCTCACTCCTCAAACCTTATCTTCTATCAAAAGTTTTAAAGAAATCAAAGATCATGTGGATCATGACAGCAGTCCATTGTCAAAATGCCTGCATAGCAAATTTTGTGCAGGAAATAAAAGACCACCAATCTTTCCAGATGCTAATATTCAATATTCTTCCTAGATTAGAAGATCACTTATTCACCTCTTCCAAGTTGGTATGAATTTACAAATTCAGGTAGTGTGAGGGGAAGAAAGAACAATGGTAAACTTTATGTACTTGTTTTAAATAATTTGATAATGAGTTAAATAAGAGGAAGAAAATGCTTGAGATATTATGTTGTATAGGATAGTTGGCCTGAGAGAGTTAACTCTGAAGTCTTAGTAGAGCTCTGTCCCCTGAGATATTTATAAAACTGTTTCTGGGAGGCAGTAGCCCACTCTAGGATGTCACGATGACTCAGTGGTAAGCACTGCTGCCTCACAGCACCAGGGTCCCAGGTTCAACCCCAGCCTTGGGTGACTGTCTGTGTGGAGTTTGCACATTCTCCCTGTGTCTGCGTGGGTTTCCTCTGGGTACTCTGATTTTCTCCCACAGTTCAAAGATGTGCGGGGTCAGGTGAATTGGCCATGGTAAGTTGCCCATAGTGTTAGGTGCATTAGTCGGAATGAAATGGTTACTCTTCAGAGGGTAGGTGTGGGCTGGCTGGGCCGAAGGGCCTGTTTCCACATTGTAGGGAATCTAATCTTTTCTGTTATAACTTGTAATTAACAAACAGAATATTATTGTTTATTGTGAGGGTAATTAAATAACAGAAATCCAGAGATTATGGTGAAGTTATACTAGATATTGATGAGATCATGTTTGGAATATTGTATCTAGTCTTGGTTTTCCTGTTTAAGGAAAGATGTAAATGTATGGGAGGCAGCACAGGCTTACTAACCTTATAGTTAGAATGAAGAAAGTTGTTTTGATCAACTGGAGATTAGAAAGATAAGAGATGAATTGCTTTGCTAGCCATTAAAGGAGCAGTGTTATGAATTGGAACCTAAATCATTAAGATACAGGACATTTATGAATGACAGGGAAGTCGGTAAATATGGAGATGTGGCTCTGTTAGTTAATGATTGGTTAGCAGAACAGAAAGGACTGACCTATATTCAGGAAACCAAGACGTGGAAACAGTTTGAGAAAAGATAATCATAAGAAATCACTTCCGGAAGTGGTTTACAGGCCCCCAACAGTTGCTTTGACACTGAGATCATCCATCTGGTCATAGACTCTCAGTGCTTGTAGTACAATGGGTTTGGATGAATTAATGATCCCTTTATGGAAGTTCACCCAAGGTAAAGCAACCATAATGTGATTAAAGTGTACAGTCAGTTTGAGGGAGAGAGGAATGGATCTGAGACTATTTTTAAAATTCAAATAAGGCAAATTCCGAGAGCATACTAACTAAAGTAAATTTGCTGACTGACTAACAATGTAAATTTGACAAATTTGATTAAAGGGTAGGTCAATAGATATAAACCAGCAGACTCCTAAGGAAATATTTCAGAATATATAGAACAGATATGTTCCAACAAATAAAAATTCCAAGGGACAGTTCTACCAACCCATGGTTAACTTGGAATTTCATGCCCTGCGTTTCAGGCCTGCTGAGTTTTTCAAGCCATTTCTGTTTTGTTTCTGATTTCCAGTATTGGCAGTTCTTTGTTTTTTTTTAGAGAAACAGCATTTAGTTGAGCAAAGATGGAAGATTGTACAGAATATAAACAAAACATCAAAGAAAGACCAAAAGAATTAATAACTTTAGACTGTGAAAGAAAGCTAACTGGGAATATAAAGGAAGATAGTAAAAGCTTTTACAATTATTTAAAGAAGAAAAGACTGAAGTGAATATTGGTTCTACGGAAAGTGAGAGGGAGAACCAGAAGGATGTTGTGAAACTTGAAAAGGTTCAGAAAAGATTTACAATGATGTTGCCATGGTTGGAAGAGTTAAGCTACAGAGAGAGGCTGAACAGGCTGGGGTTGTTTTCCCTGGAACCTCGGAGGCTGAGGGGTGACCCTATAGAGGTTTATAATATCATGAGGGGCATGGATAGGATAAATAGATGAAGTCTTTTCCCTGGGGTGGGGGAGTCCAGAACTAGAGGGCATAGGTTTAGGGTGAGAGGGGAAAGATATAAAAGAGAGTAAGGTGCAACGTTTTCACACAGAGCGGTGCATGTATGGAATGAGCTGCCCAAGAAGTAGTGGAGGCTAGCACAATTACAACATTTAAAAGGCATCTGGATAAGTATATGAATAAGAAGGTTTTAGAGGGATATTGGCCATATGCTGGCAAATAGGTCTAGATTTGCCATTTGGACCAAATGGTCTGTTTCTATGCTGTACATCTCTATGACACTATGACTCTAATTAATAATGGAAACTAAGGAAATTATAGATGAACTGAACAGGTATTTTGCATCAGTCTTTGTTGCTAAGTATACGAGTAATATTAAAGATGCAGTGGTACATCTAGAAGTGGAAGACAGGGAAGAACTCAGGAAAACCACAATCACCAGAGAAAAGTCACAACAATAACTTGTTGGAGCGCAGGCTAACAAATACCTGAGTGCTCATTGACTTCAGTTTAGGGTCATAAACCAGATTCTGGTGGGATATTTGATGTATTGGTTTCAATTTTACAAAACCCCCTTGATTCTTGGATGCTCCCATTACATTGGAAGGGAGCAAATTTAACTTCTTTATTCAAAAAGGTAACAAGAAAGAATGTAGGTCAGCTAGTTTAACATTTATCATCGGGAAAATCTTAGAAGCTTTTATTAAACCAGTTATAAACCACACAACACTAGGTTATAGTCCAACAGGTTTACTTGGAAGCAGTAGCTTTCAGAGTGCTGCTTCTTCATCAAGTGGTAGCTGAGTATAATATCATAAGACACAGAATTTATAGCAGAAGATTACAGTATCATACAGTGATATATTAAACAAACCTGGATTGTTAAGTCTCCCATCTTTTAGAATGGGTTGCAGGTTTCAGTTTATTACTTTGTAATCCCAGAAGTTCTTTTAAGTCACCTTCTCAAGATAACTTAAGGTTTTATAACAAAAGGTGACATCTCAGCTCAGACAATGCATTAAATGTGTGAGGTTAGAGTCTGTCTGTATTCCAACATTGAGTCAGACTGATTCTATTTCCAAAGAGAAATTTTCAAAAAAAAAACACATGGATTGACGGCTTGCATTGACTGCCTGCAGTTTATGCATTTTTTGAGCAAAATAGAATGTAAGTACAAATATTATTCTGCAAATACAAATTTACTCCATTGGCATATATATGTGTGTGTGCATGGATGAGAGAGACAGAGTGTGTGTGTATGTGAGCATGTGTGTGTGTGAGCATGAGTGCACGTCAGAGAGTGTGTTTGTGTGTCAAAGCTTAGTAAAGTGTGTGTGTGGGTGTGATGGAGTATAAGCCCGTGAGAGGGTTATATATGCAGGCTTATACTCCATCACACCCACACACACATTATACTAAGCTTTCACACACACAAACACGCACTCTCTCACGTGGACTCACACTCACATGCACACACTCACATGCACACACTCACTCTCTCGCATGCATGCACGCACACTTATAAGTCTATGGGGTGAATTTGTATTTACAGAATTATATTTGCAGATACATTCTATTTTGCTTAAAAAATGCACAACCTGTAGGCTGTCAATGCAGGCAGTCAATCCATGTGATATTTTATAAATTTCATTTTGGAAATAGGACAGTTTGACTCAAGATTAGGATACAAACAGACTCTGTCCTCACACCTTTAATGCATTGTCTGAGCTGAGATGCACCTTTTTTTAAATAAAACCTGAAGTTACTTCGAGAAGGTGACTTAAAAGAAGTTCTGGGATTTCCATATTAATGAACCAAAATCTGCAACTCATTCTAAAAGATGAAGACTTAACAATCCAGGTTTGTTCAATATATCACTGTATGATATTGTAATCTTTTGCAATAAATTCTGTGTCTTATGATCTTATTCTGCACAACCATTTGATGAAGGAGTAGCGCTCCGAAAGATAGTGCTTTCAAATAATCCTGTTGGAATATAACCTGGTGTTGTGTGATTTTTAACTTTGTCCACCCAGTCTAACTGTGGCTGTTCCACATTAAAGCAGTTATAACAGGGCACTTGTGTAAGATCAAGGTGGTCAGGCAGAGGTTTTGTAAAAACTGTGTTCCACCAATCTGTTGAAGTTCTTTGAGAAGGCAACATGTGGACAAAAGTGAACCAGCGGATATACTGCACTTAGATATCTGGGAGGCATCTGATAATGTGCCATATCAAAGGTCATTGAGGAAAATAAAAGCTTATAGTATAGGGAGTACAATAATGACATTGATTGGAGATTGTCTGGATAACAGGAAGCAGAGAATTAGATATAAATGAGTGTGTTTCTGGTTGGCAAGATATATTGAATGTGATGTCTCAGGGATTGATGTTGGGCCTTGAACTGTTTATAATTTATATAATGACTTAGATGAAAGGGTAGAAGGTGCCATTGTTAAATTTGCTGATTACACAACAGTAGAGAGGAAAATACAGATGAAGAGGACACAAAGAGGTTGCTAAAAGATATTGATACATTAAGTGAGTGGACAAAGATATGGCAGCTTGAATATAATGTGGGAATACTTGAAATTGTCCATTTTGGTGGAAAGAATAAAAAAGAAGAATATTATTTAAATGGAAAGTGATTTGACAGCTCTGAGATGAGAGGGGTCTGGGTGTCAAAATGTATGAGTTGCAAAAGGTTAGTTTGCTGGTACAGCAAGTAATTAGCTACTAGATTGTAATTTATTTTGTGAAAGGTGTTGAGTACAATAGTAGGGCAATTATTCTTCAGTAATCCAGAGCACTGGTGAGACCACATTTGGAGTACTGTGTACTGTATTAGTCTCTATATTTAAAAGCAAGAAGTAAATATATTAGAAGCAGTTTAGAAAAGGTTTGCTGGACTAATATCTGGAATGGGCAGGTTGCTTTAAAGGTTGGATAGGCAAGATTTGTTCCTGCTGAAGTTTTGATGAGTACAAGACAATCTGATTGAAACATTTAAACTTCTTATGGGTAGCCACAGGATAAATATGGAGAGGACATTTTCACTTACCGGAGAATCTAGACCTAGGGGGTCACTGTTTAAATACCATGGATCTATGGTGGGGGAAGTAGGGGAACACTGAAACAGAGTTGGAAATATTGCATACAACACTTTGGGACATTGAAGTCCTTAACAGAATGTGGTAGCTGGTGAAATAAAAGGGAGCACGGCTCATCTCCGAATGACTCTATACAACAAGGAAACAATTGTAGTTCAGGTACACTCCACATTTCTGAAGAAGCCAGAGTGCGGTCAAGAATGTGGAGCTGAAGACTAACGCAAAAAAATTAGGAGCAGAGTTGTCATCTGACAATCATTGTCACTCCTCAGAAGATTAAACTGAACTATTTGTAGTTGGAAGGCCAACGAGTAGATCCACAGAACAAAGTTAAAATGAGCAAAGGAAAATAAAAACATCTAAATAAAAAACAAAAAGGGCTAGTGACAAAACTAAAAAAAAAGAAATTTTTAAATTCTGATTGTTCTTCTGAATTCTGCAAAGAACCGAGAGTATTATCCAGTTCCACATCTGAAAGGGGGATTCTCAGGAGTACAGATGCTCTCATCTACAAAACGCTGAGGGTGAAATAAGCTCCAATTGCAGTTGGATGATGGTGATGATGATGATGACAATAATGGCAACAATAATTTGTGTATTGTGGCTCTACTGTAAAACAAATCCCAAGGATCCAAGATGTGTAAATACTTGATAGCAAATTGTCAGTAATCACTGTCATTAGCCCTCAGAATCTGATCACGGCATCAGGGTTTAGCAAATCCCAGATTACAGTGGATTGTCAACATGTAGTCTGTCATTCACTGCATCACACTGTAATGTAAGCTTATGTTCACCCCCATTCTAACTTCTGAGACAGCACTCAGCAACATCCATTGATATTGTGAGAGTGTTTTTTTAGGGTATTTTCTAATCAAGTTGTTCAGAAATGTTTTTACACATTTCTGGAGCAGGTGGGTCTCGAACCTTCACATTCACCCTCTCAAAACTTAGAATCATAGAATGCCTAAAAAAAGTTTCAATGAGGTATAATTGTAATGGGATCTCAGTAAAAGCTGTTGTTGAGGTAAAAACAATGACTGCAGATGCTGGAAACCAGATTCTGGATTAGTGATGCTGGAAGAGCACAGCGGTTCAGGCAGCATCCAAGTAGCTTCGAAATCGATGTTTCGGGCAAAAGCCCTTCATTCCTGATTTTGAAGCTACTTGGATGCTGCCTGAACTGCTGTGCTCTTCCACCACCACTAATCCAAAAAAAACTGTTGTTGATCTAGTCCTGAAAACAGAAATTTATATTTGTAGAATTTAATTAAAATTCCCAATTTTACTTACTTGCTTCATTGTCTAAACAAGATTTTAAAAAAATGTATTTTAAATTTGTTCATAATATTTTACCTTCTACTGTGAGTGTTTGCCTTTATATTGCTGTGGGAAAAATGTTTAAAGATTTTAGTGTTTTGTTCCTTGGTTGGCAGCCATTGGCCTTTAGGTTAAGTTGACTACATCGTTGCATTTCTACGCTGGAATCTCCCGTAGTTATTGCTACAGAGGGAGGAATAGATGCAGTGGTATTATTGCTGAGCTGGTAATCCAGGGACTTATATTCTGTATGGATTCAAATTCCAAAATGGCAGATGATTAAAATTTGTTACATAGCCTCTCACTTAGCTATGTAACAAGCCTGAATTTCAGTTTTAGAACTGCCAAAGACAGCCTGAAAAATCATTCATGAAAAATATAAATCTACATGTAGGTGGTGAAAATTTGCATCTCACATTATTTCCAAGCTAATGTATTCACTCTTTGCAATGTATTGTTTTACAAGCCAACAGACCATCCATTTTTATACATTGCTGTACCTTCACTGTCGCTGGATCAAAATCCTGAATCACCTTTCCTAACAGCACTAACTGTAACTGCATCCTAAGAACTTCTGAGGTGCAAATAGGCAGCTCACCAACACCTTCTCAAGGGAAATAGAGCAATAGGTGTTGGCCCTGCCAGCGAGGTCCACACCCTGTGGCTGAATGAAAAATAGATTAGATCCCAGAAATACCAATGAGAACAGGTGAAGGAAGATGCATCCTGTTTTTTCACTTGCATTCTTCCTGTCAGGGTAAACACTATGTCAGGATTCATCCATATGCAGACAATGTCCAGCTCTACTCAACAGCGCCTCTGTTAACCCCTTCACACCTTTCAAATAATCAGATTAGTCATTTAACATTCAGCAGAAGATGATCATAAATTTCCTCTAATGAATTACTGGGAAGACTGAAATCATTGTCTTTGCTCACAGCCACAAACTCCACTCATAGTCAGTGCCTTCATTCTTCTCTCTTCAATAATCTGAGGCTGAAACAAATTGTTTGTAACCTTAGTGCAGTATTTTATCCAATGATGAAGTTCTAACCACATATTTGCACAATCATTTAAATTGTCTACTTCCAACTTAATCAAGGAGAGATGGTATCCTGGATGGGTCCTCAAACGAGGCTTTGTGGGTAAACGTAGGAATGTTAAGGAGGCAGGTACTTTATTCAGAATGTACCATAGGCCCCAAAGAGTCAATGGGAAATAGAGGAGCAAATATGTAGCCAGTTCACAGAAATGTGCAAGAATAATAATTGGGCAATTATACTGGGGATGTTCAAATTTTCTAATGTAAATTTGGATAGTCAGAATGTTAAGGGTTTTTTAAAATGAATCCAAATGATTTGTTTTGTATCACTATATAGAAGACCCAACAAGGGATGGCACAGTGTTGGATTTAGTTCTGGGGAAAGAAGCCAGACAAGTGTTCGATGTGGTAGTGGAGGAATATTTAGGCGATAGCGACCACTATGCTGTATGGTTCAAATTTCTTTTGGACAAGGAAAAATATTGTTTACAAAGGATGGATTTAGGTTGGCAGAAGGCAGATTTTATTAAAATAAAACAGGAACTGGCCACAGTAGATTGGGAACAGCTCCTTGCAGTTAAGTCGACAGCGGAGCAATGGGGGGATTCAAAAAGGAACTGGAGACAGTAAAGGTTCAACATACAGCATTTAGAGGTTTAAATGCAGAAGCAATAAGTTCAGAGAAGCCTCTATGTCTAGGACAGTTCAGGACTGGATGAGGAAGGAGAGTAGGGTTTTTGCAAGTCCAAAGGGAGCAATACAGCTGCAGTGTTAGGCAAATACAGGAAGTGCAGGCGGAAACTTCAGAAAGCAATTAGATGAGCAAAATGGGATATGGAAAAGAACTTGCGAACAGGATTACAGAGAATCCTAGGATATTTTATACATACATTAAAGGGAAGAGTTAACCAGGGAAAGTGTAGGGCCCATTAGGGACCAAGAAGGCAACCTGTGTGTGAAGATGTAGAACATTGGAAAGGGGTTGAATGAATACTTCTCTTCAGTCTTAACTCTGGAAAAGGAGAACATAGGTGTGAAATTCAGGAAAAGGGACTGTGAGGAACTTGTACAGAGTCAAGAGTGTGGTGCTGGAAAAGCGCAGCAGGTCAGGCAGCATCTGAGGAGCAGGAGAATCGATGTTTTGGGCGTAAGCCCTTCATCAGGAATGAGCTCATTCCTGATGAAGGGCTTACACCCGAAATGTTGATTCTCCTGCTCCTCGGATGCTGCCTGACCTGCTGTGCTTTTCTAGCACCACATTCTCAACTCTGATCTCCAGCATCTGCAGTCCTCACTTTCTCTGAGGAGAAATGGGGAGGGGTTGAGGCTCTGTTGGGCTTATAACAAACAAATCCTCGGGTTCAGATGAATTGCAGGTAGGAAATTGCCAGTCAGGAAATTGCAGGGACTCTCCGCAAACTTTTGATTCCTCTCTGGCCATGGGGCAATTGCCAGGGAGTTGGAGGATGGCTGATGTTTTTAGAAGGGTGGTAGAGATGAACCAGGAAATTACAGATTGGTGAGTCTCATCTCAATGGTTGGGAAACTATTGGAGAAAATTCTGAAGGATTAATGCCCACTTGGAAAGGCATGGGTAATTAGGGATAGTCAGCATGGCTTTGTCAGAGGGAGGTCATGTCATCAAGTTTGCTAGAACTTTTTGAAAATGTGATCAAGTGTGTGGTTGAGATAAGTTCAATTGATGTAGTTTGTATGGATTTTAACAAAGCTTTTGACAAGGTCCCACGTGGGAGACTGGGAAGGTTGAAGCGCATGGAATGGAGGGAAACTTAGCAAGAAATATCAGAAACTGGTTGAGTAATAGAACACAAAGGTTAGTGGTAGAAGGCTGTCTGAGTGACTGGAGGCCAGTATGCAGCAGTGTACCATCAGAATCAGTACTGGGACCTTATTGCTTGTTATCTACATAAATGTACAGATGAAAATATGGGGGGAATGTTAAGCAAATTTGCAGAAAATACCAAGATTGGTGGAGTAGTTAATAGCAGCGAAGATGGCTGTAGGTTACAGGAAGACATAAGTGGATTGGTCAGATGGGCAGACCTGTGGCAGATGGTTTGTAACCCTAAAATTTGGGAGGTGATCTACTTTGGAAGAAGAAACAAGAAGAGGGAGTATTTAACGAATGGCAGGACACTGGGTAGCTTAGAGGAACAGAAGGATCTTGATGTAATTATTCACTGATCGCTGACGTCAGCACAGTATGTGAATAGGATAATTAAGACGGCGTATGGGGCACTTGCCTTAATCAGCCATAGCATAGAGTGTAAGAGCAAGAAGGTAATTTGGAGTTGTAAAGAATGTTGGTTACACCACAACTGTCAGAGCAGCACGGGGCCTCAGTGGTTAGCACTGTTGCCTCACAGCACTAGGGACCTGTGTTCGATTCCAGCCTCGGGCGATTGTCAGTGTGGAGTTTGCACATTCTCCCCGTGTCTGCGTGGGTTTCCTCCAGGTGCTCTGGTTTCCTCCCACAGTCCAATGATGTGCAGTTTAGGTGAATTGGCCATGATAAATTGCCCATAGTGTTCAGGGATGTGCATTAGTCAGGTGTAAATACAGGGTAGGGGAATGGGTCTGGGTGGGCTGCGTCAGTGTGGATTTGTTGGGCCGAAGGGCCTGTTAGCACACTGTAGGGATTCTATTCTATGAAGTACTGTGTGCAGTTCTGGTCACCTCGCAACAGGAAGGAAGGATGTGATAGCACTAGAGGGGGTACAGAGAAGGTTCACCAGGTTGTTGCCTGGGATGGATGAACTATAAGAAAAGGTGAGATAGGCTTGGATTGTTTTCTTTAGAGCAGAGAAGGCTGAGAGGGAACATGATTTTGGTGTATAAGGTTATGAGGGGTATGGACGGGATGAATAGAGAGCAGCTGTTCCCCTTGTTTGAGGCGTCAATCACTAGACAGGGTAGGGAGCTGGAGATTCAGAGGAGATTTGGGGAAAACTTTTTCACTCAGCAGATGGTATGAATCTGGAATGCACTGCCGCAGAAACTACTGCAGGCCAGCAACCTTTAAAAAGTATTTAGACGAACACTTCAAATATCATAACATTCAAGGATATGAGACAGGCGAAGGAAATTTGGATTAGTGCGCTTTTATTGGTAGTTATGTTGGTGCAGGCTCAATGGGCCAAAGGGCCTTTTCTGCACTGTATGACTCTATGAATCCATCAGCAGGTATGCACTACTATCTCATACAATATGCTAACTGTGATGGGACCATCTGAGGAAAATTCCATTTTACAAAAGCCACAGCCACCAGAAGAGAAAAAAGAAGAAAACCATCCAAGTAGAAAATTGTGAGAGCTGTAGAATAAAACATAACTTTAAAAGCACACACAACCACAGAGCTTAAGTAAATACAGCAATCTCCAGATAAAAATCTGCAGAATTGATAGCACACTAAACCTGCTAGGAGAAGTGCAAAACAACTCGAACTTGTGACAAGTACTGGAAAGTACTTTTGTATTATTATTGACTATAGAAAGTTTCAGCAAAGAGTGGTCAATAGCAGGCACCCAATGTAAGAAAGCATCCTCACAGTGAAATTCTTTCATTCAAGAAAAAGTTCTAGGCTGTTACAGTCCCAGAGAGAGCACCAAATATATGTCACAATCTGGCTATGGACCAGCAGCTTCTATTTTTAAAATAGACAAAATATTCAATCCCAGGGACTCACTAAGAGAGTCAAGCCACAAGTTTCCATGGTTTTGACCAGAAACATTAAACTTTACTATCCAATATTCCAATGGCAAAACAATCTAACAATACACATAGAAAATATTTTTAATGTGTAGAAAACACGGCTAATAGGCTGAAGTTGAACTCCCACACCAGACATCAAATAACAATGCTATCTAGACAGATGCCACAGATTTTTCAGCAACTTTGTGAAGATATTAATGACACAATGGGTCAGTAAATCTAATCAAATTTCACAAGGGATCACAATTCTTCGTTTTTGCTAATTTGACTTTCAATCTTCTTCCTGAGAACCACTCAATCATTCATTGCCTCAATAATTGCTCCCATACTGATTGCTCACCCTCCCTTCTTAGGTCTACACTCCTGGGTCAATGAAACTATACACTAGTTCTTCACTGCCAGATAGCCTCACTCAGGCAGCCCTGCCCCTGGCTAATTCTCTTCTTGCTCGGTTGCATCATGTAAATAGTTCTTGTGAGCTTTTCAACTCTCATTCTCTTGGTTCCAAGCATTAATGTTTGCAATCTTCCTCTGCACTTCTCACAGCTTCTGCCAAAACAGACCCAGCAATGTTCCGAATTTCTCCACACGCTAGGGCATATTCTGAGTCCTGATACTGACAATTATCTGCCTATTAAATCCTAGAACTCCTACCAGAGTTCTAACAACATACTAATTCTTGATTCTCCTTAGAGTCCCCTCCACAGATGATGTGTAGTCCTGCTGCCGCTCCAGCATTAGAGTTAACTGGATCATTCCTAACATTGACTCTGCTTATGTCCTTCTTTCACATTTTCTCTCACTTTGAGCTTTGTTCGGTGATGCTAAACTGTCCCAAGTGACCTTTTGATCTTTTCAAAGCCTGCCCCCTTATTCCCAAGTAGAGTTGAATGTAAAAATATGTTGAAACAAGCAGAGATAGCAGTATCGACGTGACTGTATCCTGAAGGTTCCATGCTCACAGAATGCTGAAAATGGAATTTAGAGCTAGTTGTAAAACATACCTTTGCGAAAAGTGACACATTCAGAAAATTGTTAAATCAGCAGTATCATTTGACCAATTCGAGAAAAAAAAACTGAAAGCAGAAGAAATTATTTAAAAAATCACTGCTATATGTGACAAGGAGTTATTGTAAAGGTGACAATGACATTTATTCAATTTAAGATGGTACAAATCTAACAGGATAAAAACAAAAAAAATATAAATCATTCCTTTGTCAAAAAGGGTATGAAACTCCTAAGAGATTGAAGAAATGACACAATTAAGAGTATGTTCCTATGTTTTTGAAAAGTAGTTAAAAAGTCTTCATTTTAAAATATTTCAAAATCTTAAAACACTCAAAAAAGACTTCTCTGCAAAAATAGCAGAATAATGAAACATATCAAAGAAATGTTGTGAGTTCAATTAACAGATATACTATATCAACTTTCTGAAGAAGAAAATAATATGATAGAAGTAAAGAAATATTAATTAGTACAGTAATAATTCTTAATTGCAAAGTTTTATTCAGAATTCATCTTCATTTTTTGGGAATATAAAAAATTATAATAGTTAAACACTGTTGAAGAATTTTCAACATTTAATGTAATTGAAAATATTATACAATTTAGAACTCAATAGCAAAACCAGCTACAACTAATATAAATGCTAAACTTCTTCTATAGTTTTCAAATAAATAATTTTAATTAAAGAATGAAATCTGTTGAATAAGAAGTAACAACAGTTAAATACAGTGACAATGGGGACATATATTTCCAAGTGGATTTAAAATTCAGTAGATTAAGGTCAGATAAAGGAACACAGAAAATAGGAGGCGAAGTAGGCAATTTGGCTCTTTTAGCCTGCTCCACCATACTATATGATCATAGCTGATCATCCATCTCAGTATCTTATTCCTGCATTTGCCCCATACCCTTTGATCCCTTTAGCACTAAGAACTTTATCTAGCTCCTTCTTGAAAACATTCAATGTTTTGGCCTCAACTGCTTTTTGTGGCAGAGAACTCCACTCTCTGGGTGAAGAAAATTGTCCTCATTGCTGTCCTATAAGGTTTATTCCATTTCAATGTATAAGTTAACCTGCTGAGCTTGAAGGTTTGTTTTCAGTCGTTTTGTCACCATAATCTCATCCTTTCTAACAGCACTTAAAAATTCAAGAGAATTAAATAGGACAGACTTCCAAAACATGAAACCAGATGGTTCCAACACACCACACTTCTATGGATTATCAAAAAAAATATACAAACCTGCTCCCCCCCCCTCAGACCCATAGTCTCCCTACCTGGTACACCAACATACAAACTAGCCAAAGAACTCCAACAAAAACTAAAACACTTAATTCACGCGACTGCATTCACTCCACCCAAGAATTCCTGAACACTATCAAAGACGCCAAGATAGAAGAGGACGCAGTAATGGGCCCCTTTGACGTGAGAGCCCTTTTCTCATCAATTAATATCAACCTGGCCAAAGAAACACTGGCATCACTAGTAGGAAAGCCAGGACCACAAATACCAGACAGCACCAACTTCATCAGCAAAGACAACATCCTCAAACTAGTGGATCTGTGCCTCACCACCCACTTCACATTCAATAACAAAACCTAGAAACAAGCCAATGGAACATCCATGGGATCACCAATATCAGGTCTTATAGCAGAAGCAATAATGCAGAGACTTGCTCTCCCATCTATCCAACCCAAACTTTGGATCTGCTACATAGATGACACCTTCATCATCACAAAACGGAACAAATTAGAGGAAATATGCGACACCATCAACAATATCCTGACAGGCATAAAATTCACAAAAGATGAGGAGAACAACAACACACTCCTATTCCTAGGTATGACAGTTGAACATACAGTTAACCGAGAGCTTCAAACCAGCGTCTACAGAAAAACAACAAACACAGACTAAATCTTAACTTCAGAAGCAATCATCCCAACACCAAACATAGCTGTATCAAGACATTATTTCAATGAGCTACATCACACTGCAGAACCCAAGAACTACAAAAAGCAAAAGAAAAAATCTATACAATGTTTTCAAGAAAAACAGGTACTGAAGAAACACAATCTGCCGATTCCTCAGAAACAAACCCAAACAATCAGACACAACGCAACCAAAAACTATAGCCATATTACCTTACATTAAATACATATATGAAATGACTTCCAGATTACTCAGACCCCTTGGCATCATGGGAGCCCACAAACCTACCAAAACACTTAAACAGCGACTAATAAACCTAAAGGATCCATTAGATATTACCAGCAAAACTAATGACATTTAATAGATACCATGAGGAACTATAGAAAACACTATATTGGGCAAACTAGCAAGAAACTTGTCACCAGGATACATGAACACCAACTGGCCACCAAAAGATATGCCCCACTGTCACTAGTTTCTATACATACAGACAAAGAAGGACACCACTTTGACTGGGACAACACATATCCCAGGACAGGCGGAATAAAGACATACAAGAAAATTCTTAGCGGCATGGCATCAATAAACACATCGATTTAGACTGTATCTATTTTCCCTTGAAGAAAAGAACTGGAAATGACATCACCCACCTGAAGAAACCAAGACCTATAAATAGAGAAGCGGGACATACCACCAGCACTTCACCGGAGATTCTCACTGATGATGTTACCTAATCATGGTGACAAAATGTCTGAAATCAAAACTTCAAGTTCGCGAGCTAACTTACACACTTATCATCAACCTGAGCTACAAATCTTCTCAAAAATCACTTATTCCCTATCCTTAGACTGTGACCCCTGGTTTTGGATTTGCTGGTCATTTGGGACATCCTTCCTGCATCTTCCCTGTCTAGTCTTCTTAGAGTTTTATGAGATTCCCTGCTAATTCTTCAAAATTCGAGAGAAGATAGACCTAACCAATCCAATTTCTCTTCATATGTCAGTCTTGATATCCCAGAAATCAATCTGGTAAACCTTTGCTGTACTTCCTCCATAGCCAGAGCAACCTTCCTCAGATATGAGTTGGAGGAGCTGATGTTGGATTTGGGTGGATAAAGCTAAAAATCATACAATGCCTGGTTATAGGTGACAGTTTTTTTTTGGAAGCACGAGCTTTTGAAGTGCTGCTTCTTCAGCAGGTGATTGTGGAGCCGGATCATAAGACACAGAATTTGCAGCAAAAGGTTATTGTGCCATGCGGCTGAAATATATTAAACAAACTTAGATTAAGTCTATAATAATTTGGAATGGTTTTGCTACTTTCGATTTGTTAATATGTAAATCCTCAGATAAGAAGACTAAAACAGCACCCAATACTCTAGGTGTGGTTTTACCAAGGCCCTGTGTAATTGCAACAAGATATATAATCGCTGCTCCTGCCCTTGAATCCCCTCACTAGGAAGGCCAAAAGACTATTTGCCTTCTTCAACACCTCCTGCACTTTCTTGTTTACTTTCAGTGACTGGTGTACAAGGACACCAGTCACGTTACACCTCCCCTTTCCCAATCTATTGTCATTAAGATAATAATCTGCCTTCCTGTGATTTAAGCTGATAAAATCATGATGTTATCCAAAAGAACACGTTTGGGAATTAAAGGATCATATAAAAATCCACCTCATTATAACATCAAAAGAAGATCACTTTTATTCAGAAACATAAAGTATTTTCTCTGGCACGACTTGAGGAAGTAGAGATCCTCCAGGGGCGACAAATGTTCAATAACAACATTGATGTCAAAACACATCATCTGCAATAGGCCTCAGGGAATTGAAGATCCACCGAGTATAGAAACAGACTGCACCTAAATGTGTCATTGTCAAACATCAGGCATCCAATTTAACCATGTTGTCAGACATTTATAAAGTCAAAGACTTGGGGAAGGGGTGGATATAGGACAGAGATAAACTATTTATTTGAAACAAATGTGTAAATAATTTAATAGCCAGTGCTGAGGGGTGTGGGGATCGTGGGGAAGTTGTATAAGAAATTAAATCACAAGGTAAACTCAACACACAATGATGTAAAGAACTGTTGCTAGGAGGAGTTAACCAATGTTCCAGGATATGTAGTTCGATAAAGCTAATAGTAGTGTTTAATTAGTCTTAATTTTAGCCTGATGTCTCACAAAAGGCCATCCTGGAGTTCAGACATAATATAACTAGATTACTACCATCTAATAAATCTGTTCCATTTGTCAAGTCTGAGCCTCCCTTCAGCCAATTACTTTATATGGCACTCTTCCCCGATTGGTATCAGTAAGTTTGACTATTACCAATAAGAAAGATTGGCTGGCAGTGAATTTCCAAGGCATCTCAGATTGTTCTGCTGGGCTGGATGACAACATGCAAACAATGGTGCAGATTTAAATGATATAAATGATGTTTGCTAAACTGAGTTGAACTTGGCTCTGGGTTAGTACCTTAATCACATTAAACTAATCATATTGACACCAGTCAAATGAAAGTACTGTCTGATGGACTGTGCAAAGTTAAATATTTAAACAAGGCTCAAAAGGGGGAAAATGAATGCAAATAATGTGCAATTCACGGTACTTAAAAAGAGCAAAAACCTAATTTGTTGGAACAGATAATTAGATCATTTGTTTATTATGCTCACTATTGATAAGATGACAAATGAGAAAAGTCAGCCTTAAATATAATTGATTTCTTCTCCCCAGACATTCAGGATTTGATTCTCGTAATATACTTCCAAATCCTGGTACCTATCAAGTATAATGATAACGTGATTCTGAATTCCTCTTTAGCCTGAAAGGAGTTTTGTTCATTAATTAACTTTCCTTCACAAAATCACAGAGGTTTTGCTATCCAGAAGGAGGCCATTCAGCCCATCATTTCTGCACCTCTTATGTCAATCTCCTGCCTTTTTCCTACACCTTGATTCTGTCTAAATAATCATCCAATGGCCTCTGAATGCCTCAAATGAACCTGTCTCCACTAAAATTCCAGTGCATTTCATACCATGACAACTCACTGTGTGAAAATGTTTTATTTTCACCTCATATCTGTTTCTTTTGCAAAACACTTTAAAACAGTGCCATTTGGTTCTTAATTTGTTTATGAGAGGGAAAAGTTTTTCCTTAGTTACTCTGTCTAAGCCCCTCATGATTTTGAAAACTTCTCTTCTCAGCCTGCTCTTCTTCAAAGTCCCAGCTTCATGACCATTTCTTCATAATTGGAATATTTCATCTCTGGAAACATTCTTGTACACCACTTCTGCAATCTTTCCTATGCATTCACAATCCTTCTTAATCTTCCCGTTGCCTAGAACTATGCACAATGCTCCTACTGCGGTCTAACCGTGATCTTACATAAGTTCATCTTGCAACTATTGACAGTTTATCCAATGACTTCTTTTTGTCCGTTTACAACTAGGGACTGAGGTTCCTCCTCCATCACCATGACTTGGGTAGCATCTGCCTCGTCAATGCAAAGTACTCATGTAAACTGTTAATCATGTCTCATGTGTATAAGTGTAAATCCCCTTTATCATCCCTACACCATCTTTTACCATCCTTTTACTATTGTTCTGCTTATAGAAGCCCTTGGGATTTCCTTTAAGGCTAGTTGCCAGCCTTTTTCCATCATCTGTCTTTGATTCTTGTATTTGCTATTTTACCTCCCTTCTGAACCTTCTCTATTCAGCTTGATTCTTAATTGGTTTTAATAATTACCTCCTATCACAAGCACATTTTTTTCTTCTTACACTGGTTTCTGACTCTTATGCCATAAAGGGCGCTCTGGACTCATTTGACCTATCTTCCCCTTTTCATACATGACTGTGCCCAAACCATCTCCTTTTTGAGGGCAGCCTATTGTTCAGTTTTTTGCTTTACCCACCAACATTTGGTTGCAGTCTATTCAGCTCAGTGCAGCTCTTGCCCCATTGAAGTCTGATCTCTGCCAGATAGTTATTCATACTCTAGATTAGCCAAGATCATTTTCTATAGTCATCCTAAACCTTATGATACAATGATCACTGTCCCTAAATGTTGATCAATTGTTTGTTGATCTGCTTGAACCAGCTAATTCCAAAGAGTCAGGTCTAGCAGTGCCCTTTTGAAATTCTCCTTAACAAAATTTAGGAAAGCTTGTCTGTCACTGCGTCTTATATTAACACTATCGCAGTCAATATATTGGTAATTAATATCCCCTACTATACCACTCTATGATATTTATATCCCTCTATCCATAAGAACATAAGAAATAGCAGGTTAAATAGGATACTTGTGCCCTCAGGCCTGTCTCATGTAATTCGTCCAGACAGGCAAGATTACATTAAAAAAAAACACATACTGAGTATGAATTTGCTCAAATTTTATTTTGTACTCACCAAAAGATTTTATGAAAGCCAAAAATTTTTGATACCATATAAAATTGTGACCTCAAAGTTGAGGTTATCATGTAGATTTAGAGCTGAAATATAACTACAGTCAGTCCAGTCAGTTGGTGGGGATTGTTGCTTTTGATGATAGGGAGGTTACCATCAGTGGTTTTAGAAGTATACTGTAGTTTATGTTGGTGACAAGTTCCTTAATGGTTGTTGTGTGGATTTACCAGCTCATTATCCTGTAGGAACTGTTGCTCATGATGAAGGTTGTTGCCACATTTCTTTTAGTGTGGGCCACTGCAGGATCTGCTTGGTCTACTGTGGCAGAGGGAGCCCATTTCTTGGTCTAACTAAAAGAGTCCTCTTGTTAGTAAGATACAGTTTATCACATGTTAGCAGCTAGTCAAAGGTTATATTGATGTGATGAATATTGTTACAACGACTTTGAGGAAGACTAGACATTAAGTCTCTCTCCTTTGAGATCCTAAGCTGTTCTTTCCACAAGTCCATTTAGCATAATCATAGTGGGCGATGCTTATGACGCACTTCATATTGAGGCCCAAATACAGCAGTTGTCTTTTATTTCTTTATAGAGAAGGTGAGGACTGCAGATGCTGGAGATCAGAGTCAAAAAGTGTGGCACTCAGCAGCATCCTAGGAGCAGGAGAGTCGATGTTTCGGACATAAGGCCTTCATCAGGAATGTCAGACTCTGGATGTGGCAAGCATGTTCCCTGGTGGTAACTGAAAATTATGAGGAAGAGGTTGTATTTTGAGACTAAATGTGTGATGAGTTGTGTTGATGAGGGAGTTATTAAAACCAAATCTGTCATTAAATTTGGGATATTTATTGCATATAATTGTGTGGTGAGGTGTATACTTCTAGTTATTTATTGTGGCAATGGGGAAAATGCAATGTGATTTGGGGAGTAAATTTTAACTTTATCAAAGTTTATGGAAAAGCCATCACATTACAAAATTTGAAATGATTTGGAAAAAACACTTGCAAGGGAATAATGTAGTGACTACACTGTTTAACCAGTAAAGACAAAGAATTCATGGCTGAACAGTATAGACAATGGACACAAGAAATATTGTAATTTAAAAAAATCTTAGGCATGAGCACATCTGTGGTTCTGAGGAGAAAAACTGTAAAGTATTGTAAGCTGGGCTAAATGCTAAATGTTCCTAATGTTATGATGTTTATAATGAATGCATCCAATGCAATGTCTGTGCTAACATGACTGATGTATAGGATTAAGGTCTTCTGCAGCTCGATAATTTTTTGCATTCGTATCATCCAATAATAGGAAGTGTGCTGCTTCTTTTATTCATACTTATACCACTAGTGACACAACCAGCAAGCTGCAATAACATATTGAATCTCACAGAGCGAAAATCACTGTTGCTATGCACACTATCTCAGGGGTATAATTATAGATAATAGGCACCCAGGAGAAAGCACAGATGTACCAATTACTCCAATATAGTCATGTTGTTTCCTTTATGTATGTAAGATGCATTAGATTTATATGCTGCTTATTTAGTTTTGACTGAAAAACATAAAACAAGTTTGTTTTGTTGTTTTTCTATTATTTTCTTTACTGTATAATTTAATTTGAGAAGCAAATATAAAATTCAAATGCTGCATTCAATAATTATTAAAACAAAATGTTCTGGCCTATTTCTGGGAACCAGTACTTAAAACTCTAATGGTATTATTGCCAGAATCTGCTATTACGTCTCCATTAAGAACTCCAATTATAAATAGAATGTTAAATATTTGTAGTTTGTCCAAATAAAATCTATCACACTCGGTATCAAGTCATATTTTCTTTGCGTAAACTTTGCTCTTTATAATCTGAAGTTAATTCACCAAAGCAATCTTCTAAAATGGTCTGTTTTTTTAACATTCTCATATATCACAGATTTCAATTAGAATAAAAGGTTTCTTTGAGTCTGGAGGACATTTCCTTTGTTATGGTGCATTTCCACAGACTATGATAGTGAAGTATTCCAGGTGGAAATGATAATTCGATTTTGAAAAAGTTGAAGGATACCCGGCATTGGCAGCACTGGTGAGGGTCTTCACTGCCGTCCCAGTTATTCCCAGAGAGGCCAGGGAGCTGAGTTTAAGGAAATTGATCCTGCTGGAAAGACTGAGTTTGTGAAAATCAGTGAGGTCAATTTTCTGCTTATTAGAATGTGTTCATAGTGTGCTTTTCCAGATGTACTCCAGGTCATCATCAGCACCCTTACAGAGGCGCATGAGAGCATGGGTCTCACCCTCAACATTCACAAGACAAAGGTCCTCCACCTGCCATTCTGGAACCAATCCCCAATAATCAAGGACCATGGGGAGACCTTAAAGAACATTGACCACTTCCAATACCGAGGGAGTATCCTGTCGGCTATTGATGAAGAGATCCAGCATGGCCTCCAGTGTGCTAGTACAGCCTTCACTCGCCTGAGGAAAAGGGTACTCGAGAACAACAACTTCAGATCTGACACCAAGATCATGGTGCATAGAGTTATCATGGGTCCTGCCATCCTATATGGCTCTGAGACATGGACTGTCTTTACATCAGACAGCTCAAGGCACTGGAGCAGTATCACCAGCTCTGCCTGCGCAAGATCCTGTAAATCCGCTAGGAAGAAAAATGTACCAACACCAGTGCCCTTGACCAGGCCGACATCCCCAGCATCAGGGCACTGTTCACCCTTGATTAGTTGCAATGGGCTGGGAATGTTGTCTGCATGACCAACACAAGGTTTCTGAAGCAGGTGCTCTACTCCAGGTGAATAGAGGAAACTCTTCAGTGATGCCCTCAAAGCCTCACTGGAAAAGTGCAGCATTTCCACAAACACCTGGGAGTCACTGGCCTAAAACTGTCCAAAGTGGAGGAGGAGCATCCAGGAAGGTGTCAAACACCTTGAGACTTGCTATTGTGAAAAAGCAGAAGCCGGGGGAAACAGTGAAAGGAATGCACTGTCACACTTCTCACCACTTCTCATGGCCACCTTCTGCTCCAGGTATAACAGAGTTTGTGGTAGCCACATCAGTCTGTACAGCCACCTACAGACTCACCCTGAGAGTAGAAGAGAGTTATCCTCATCTGTGAGGGACTGCCGATGATAATGATGATGATATCACAATGATAGGCAACATCATAGTTAGTGGAGAGCAGGCTGTGGAGTCCAATGGATCACAGAATATTACTGTGCCCACTGAAAACCCAGCTCTTTTTTGCTGTAAGGAAGCTATAAGCACAGTAATGGAAAATAACTCAGCAAATGTGATCACAACTGCCTTTGATACAGATATTTTGGATATTTTAGAAGGAAATCAGAAAAGGGGTCGATATATGGGTGGACACTGTACTGCACTATGTGGAGCAAACATATGGGCATAGGACATCCATAATTAATCAAATCTTGCACATGCAGAAGCTGGTGGACCAGGAAATAACCATTGCCCTGTGCACTGATATATGACCAATCTTCACTGCTGGCCATCTAGTTACATGCAGCAATCTGCACCATTGCTCACCGAGTGGTAGGTTTGCTGCTACCATAATCATTTTGGAAGGGATCCAGTAGGTCCACTTGTGTGTTAGAGAAATAATTGCTCGGATGAAGAGTCTCTTGTCACATTCAAGCTTCCTGCATGTTAGTAAGTAATGACAAGTTTTTGATAGACATTGTTGCAGAGACTATGAGAAGGACCTGGATGGTAGTTCCTCCTACTTTCTGAATCTAAACCATTCTCAAATCAAGTCTGTATGATATCACCATTGTGGGTGGCACTTCAGGCACTACTCAGTGTTTAAGAGCCTTTCAGATCTTTAAAACCTTTTACAACAAGGACCAGCCAGAATTTGTCAATTCGAATTGAGTGGACGTGCTTAGCCTGCATATCATAACACAGTACTCTTAGTCTGATGGAGCAGCATGGAAAACAATTGACACAAACTTTCACACCTTTCACATCTGTACTTGCACGCATTTCCTGCAACAGGTATAATTTTGAGGCTGTTGCTCAGAACTGTCATATCCAGCTTTTCCATTTTTCACCACTAAATGAAGCTGGCATCTGAGACTTTATATGACTGCATGACAAAGAAACAGATGCAAAGTAGGATCTAGGCTGTGTGCTGGGGCGGGGGGGGGTGTTGGGGTGGGGGGGGGGGGGTGTGGGGGCTGCGCAGAGGATTGACACTGCCTGTTTTTCTGTTCCCTGCCACCTTTATGATCTATATGACTTTAAAATAGAAGACTGCACGCAATCAGAGGGAGACAACAAGAGCTGAGAATGACACTTTCAGTCTGTGAAGATATAATGTGTGACGGAATGACCCTGGAAATGGAGAGGAGTAAATTGAGATTATGGAACAAGTTGAGTTTCAAGGTTTACCTAGTCCTGTAAACAGGTATCATCTTTTATTTAACCTTTTCCTTTCAAATCATCTCATTCACTGAGACCCAAGGTTCCATCCAATAATCTTGAAATCTAATGAGCTAAATCTGCTGGATGCATTGTGTATTTATCTACTGGTTGCAAAGCTGGCAAGAGCCCCATTTGGGTCTCCTGATGAAGGTCTGCTTGACTGTCTGTTAGCCAGGTAGTTCTGAAGCCTTCATCTGAAACCAGGTCCTGTGTGATGAGGTTTCTTGGGTTAAATACCACTACCAGAATGGTATGCCCTGAGTGCTATATGTTAGCTCACATAACATAGTGTCTTGTTCAGACAGAACACTATTTACAAATCTATTGTACCACAGACTTATGCACAATGTGGGCTCTGTGCTGACTGATGTTGCTGAATGTTACATACATATATTAACTGATAATACACTGCACTGATTCCATTGTGCAGGGAGAATGACTGAAGGCAAAAAAGGTTGTATCTTTGTATCAGAATGTCACATGTCATGATGCCATGTGACTTTCTTAAAGATACAGGTCTGTCTGGCCTGGAAGTGATCCCATAATGCAACAACCTGAGCAATTGGAAAAGGTTATAAGTGTGCTTCCAGTTAAACCTGTTGGATTTTAACCTGGTGTTGTGTGATTTTTAACTTTATAAGACAGAGGTTTTATAACCATCTAGAAAAGAACAATCTGATCAGGGACAGTCAGCACGGTTTTGTGAAGGGTAGGTCATGTCTAACTAATCTTATTGAGTTTTTTGACAGTGACCAAACAGGTAGATGAGAGTAAATCGGTTGATGTGGTGTATATGGATTTCAGCAAGGCATTCGATAAGGTTCCCCACAGTAGACTATTATACAAAATGCGGAGGAATCGGATTGTGAGTGACATAGCAGTTTGGATCAGTAATTGGCTTGCTGAAAGAAAACAAGGTTGTAGTTGATGGAACATGTTTATCTTGGTGTCCAGTTACTAGCGGCGTACCACAAGGGTTGCTGTTGGGTCCACTGCTGTTTGTCATTTTTATAAATGACCTGGATGAGGGCTTAGAAGGGTAGGTTAGTAAATTTGCGGATGACACCAAGGTCAGTGGAGCTGTGGATAGTGGCGAAGGTTGTAGTAGGTTGCAGAGAGACATAGGATGCAGAGCTGGGCTGAGAGGTGGCAAATGGAGTTCAATGTGGAAAATGTGAGATGATACACTTTGGACGGAGTAATCGGAATGCAAAGCACTGGGCTAATGGCAAGATTCTTGGGAGTGCAGATGAACAAAGAGATCTCGGTGTCTATGTACACAGATCCCTGAAAGTTGCCATCCAGATTGACAGAGTTGTTAAGAAGGCATACAGTGTCTTGGCCTTTATTAGTAGAGGGATTGAGTTCCAGAACCAGGAGGTTATGCTGCAGCTGTACAAAGCTCTGGTACGGCCAGACTTGGAGTATTGTGTACAGTTCTGGTCACCACATTATAAGAAGGATGTGGAAGCTTTGGAAAGGGTGCAGAGGAGATTTACTAGGACGTTGCCTGGTATGGAAGGAATGTCTTACAAGGAAAGGCTGAGGGCCTTGAGGCTGTTCTCGTTATAGAGAAGAAGGTTGAGAGGTGACTTAATAGAGACATACAAGATAATCAGAGGGTTAGATAGGGTGGACAGGGAGAGCCTTTTTCCAAGTATGGGGATGGCAAACACGAGGGGACACAACTTTAAAGTGAGGGGAGATAGGTATAAGACAGATGTCAGAAGTAGTTTCGTTACTCAGAGTAGTAAGGCTATGGAATGCTTTGCCTGCAACGGTAGTAGATTCGCCAAGTTTAAGTGCATTTAAGTCGTCATTGGACAGGCATATGGATGTACATGGAATAGTGTAGGTGGGACGGGCTTCAGATTAGTATGACAGGGAGGCGCAACATCAAAGGCTGAAGGGCCTGTACTGTGCTGTAATGTTCTACGTTCTACATTCTAAGTCCCTCCCAGCAGGAGCCACTGGCCAATCAGACACACAGAAATTTGGGTCTGCTGCAGGGAACACAACTACTGAGTTCAAGGACCCAGCACAAAGGTAAAATATATCCTTTATCTCTGTGCAGGAGCTACAGATATTTTTCAGGAATAATTTCTGTGCTGTTCTTGAGATTATTCTTCTGTGTTGAGTATTATTCTGAGGTTTGCTGTCATCAGCAATAAGCAGTATCTTTTTTTGATGTCTTTTAGAGTCGCCAGCATATTATTTTGTTTTGAATGCTAAGTTCTCTTGGTACCATCCAGAAATAGTGCTGGTCACTGCTGTTCACTATGCCATGGTAGGGGCCCAGCAAGTTGGGTGTGGTTTCCTTCAAGTCCAACCTGATCGAGTGGGATAGCCATCTTTCTCGTCTAATGAGAAGAATCTTGTGGGATAAACAATATGAATTCCATTGCATTACTGTAACTACTTACAGGTTACATGAATATGACCTACATAACTATGCAGAATTTAGCCTCAGGTCTGTCTCCTAGCAACTCCTTTTTTATTCTGACCAAGACTATGCAACATTTCACAGTGGGTTATGCTTTCTGCAATCAATCATGCATTAACTTTTTAAGATCCTTTCAGACCCACAAACAAAATATGAAGTACTGTATGCCAATGTGGTGAGAACTGGAACCCAACTACTTTGACCACTTATCAATAGCAGGTTCCTCTTTTAGCTTTCCGTAACACTGACAAAACTGATCAACTTTCGTGAAACCATCTCTATGTTTTCCTATGGACACCTTGGACTTCACTGAACTGGACATAAAATTAATCAAAAATACCTTTTCTATTCCTTTTTGCATCAATGTTTCCTGACCACTGAAGACTTGACATATATTGTAAACTGAAGTTAAGCTGGAAACAAACTTGGATTAGAAAAATTTATAACAATACAGCAGTAGTAGACTCGCCAACTTTCAGGGCATTTAAATGGTCATTGGATAGGCATATAGATGAGAATGGAATAGTGTAGGTTATGTAGGCTTCAGATTGGTTTCACAGGTTGGTACAACATCGAGGGCCGAAGGGTCTGTACT
The DNA here is from genome assembly GCF_047496795.1 of Chiloscyllium punctatum. NCBI lineage: Eukaryota > Metazoa > Chordata > Chondrichthyes > Orectolobiformes > Hemiscylliidae > Chiloscyllium > Chiloscyllium punctatum. The sequence goes on from NC_092739.1 coordinate 51,658,500, forward strand.
GCGCTGTAATGTTCTATGTTCTGTGTTCAAAAATCTCAATGAATGTGTTTTCGGATATTTCATTTAAATTATTGCAAAAACATTTTCAATCAAAAAGTGTATTGTCTGTTCATTTGAACAGATGTCCATCTTTATAAAAATACCCTAATTCCCAGCTGGTAGATTTCAGTGGTTGCAGTGAACAAAATTCTGCTATTTGTCTGTTATCTTTGATATGTGCACTGAAAGGCAAATATACTCCAGGGATATCAAGTTGAATTCTGCTAAGGGGCAAAAGTGATTACAATGTAGTACCTGCTGTGCGATTATGATTATTCTTCTGTATTTTTCTGTTAGGTTGCTGGTTGAACTTAAGAATAATTATAGGCATGTGACAGCTATTTTTGTATAATCACTTTGTTTTCCACAGCTGTTCTTATCTGAAATTAAATAGAAAATAATGGGTATCTTGGAGTGCACTATGAAAATGTTAGATTCAGATGAATTCATTAACATTCAACAATGTGCTTAAAATATCTTGGGGGAGATCTTCAACTTGATGCTGCAGCAGAAAACTGTGTTGTGGATCAGCCGTAAATCTGAGATCCAAAATTGGAACCAGCTGACTTTCACTTCCATTGAAATCATCCTACCTCCTAATTCGGTACTTGCTTATTAATTGGTACATCTCTAATTCTTTCCCGTTATCTTAGACAGTGGGAGAAAACTCCTTTTGTTTGTAGACTCACGTGATTCCCTGGGAGCAGGCAATGCCTCACGCCACTACCCACTGCAGTTCATTGAATCACAAATGTGATGCAAAAAGAGTCTACTTAACTCATTATGTTTGCAAATAAGCATTATGACAAAGTGCCATGCTCTTGCCTTTTTCTCATACTGTTCACGTTGTTGCTATTCAACTGGTCATCTTATCTTCTCTTGAATAACTGTTGAACTTGTTCTCGACACATTTCCTGCAGTACATTCTGGACCTGAATCGCGCATAGAGTGCAAAGATCCTTTCTACATCATATTGGCAACTTTTCGAATCATTTTAAATCTCTGTCCTCCCATTCTCAGTTCCTTTGTGAGTAGGACTTGTTTCTCCTTATCTAGTCCATCCAGACTTCTCATGATTTTGAATACTTTTGTTTCTTCTTTACAAGAAGAATAGTTTCAAACATTCCAATCTCTCCTCATAGCTGAAACTTCTCATCTCTAACACCATTTATGTAAATCTTTTCTCCATTTTCTTCAATGCATCCATAATGTGTGGCACCAAGTACAATACACAGTAAGCTGGTTGAGGTCTAAAAATGTTCTTGCCTATGTTCTGCAACCTATTGACTTTCTATTTTCCACATGAGTGATTTCTGTCTCTTCAAGCATTTTAAAAACCCTGGCAGTCTTCTCCAATATTCTGCTGAGTTAATCTAAATCCTCTCCAAAAACACTAGTAAAATATCTCAACAGGAACTCAGTCCCAGCTCTGTTCAGATGCAACCTGGCCAGCTTGTACAGCTGTCATCTTCCCCAGACCCGGTCCTTGTGTCCCAGGAATATGAAGCCTTCCCTCATGTACTAAGCTTTTAGGCACACATTCTTATTCTCCCACTTCTGTACTTACTTGCATCTGGCACTGGGAGTAATCTGGAGATTACTACATTTGAAGGCTTTCTTACTAATTTTCTACATATCTCCATAAGTTCCAATCACAGGATCACATTCCCCCTTCCTACCTCATTTATCAGTAATAATCTAGATTATGACCTCTGTCCATGCATCCCCCCCCCCTCAAAAGAATGTCCTGAAGCCAGTTTGGCAACAGACAGGCATCCTAGAGTCACATCTATGGCCACAGAAGTGTCTGTCTGTAACTCTAAGGAATAAATCCCCATCATTTTTACTCTTCCTTTCTTCATCCTCACCGGGGTATCTTCCGATTGGAAAAGAACGTCCCCTTTCCCACCCAAGACTTAAACATGGTGACCTGTCACGTTTAATCTTGTACCTTATTTTTTCCCTGTAAAATTTCAGGCAGGTTGGTTGCAGACAGGAAATGGCAGGAATGGCACATGGGGCCCGTAACTTACAGTGACCTTCATAGCTGCGGTTCTTGTAAGAGTGGAATTGTGGCTACAAAAGGGGAAGATCACAGTCAGAATTAACTGACTAAAGTGTTTCATCTATTGTTCTTCACAGAGTCTCAGGCAGGCAAATTACTCCCTGAATACCCACTTACTGAGAGAGCCTCTCCTTCTCCCTCTTCCAGCAGTTTGCCTTGCTTTGCAAAACCTTTGTTCATTCTCCCAGTAATGCTGGATTTCAAGAGGAATTGCATATAATGTCTCCAAGTCAGGAAACAGCTGGTTTGTATAGAAAAACTAAATTTAGAAAGAAGTCCTTCGGTAGCTGCCACATCAGTCCATATAGACTTTTGCAATTTGAAACACCTTTAAGAAATCACCAGTGATGGGGTGCGGTTCCTCCCCGTTGTTCAATATCAGTTTAAGAGACAGCATCAACTGGCATTCAATTAATGTCTTAAGCTGTTTGCTGTGCATACTTTTGATGGACATTAGCTGCTTGTGCACTAATGCTGTCAACAAGGTGACCTTGCTGCTATTCATATGCGCAACAGATGCAATTTTGGAATCTGAATGATAACTAAAGCATTTAAGCGATGGGTGATGTTGTGTTTAATATCACAGCCAGTGGCACTATTTAATAATTAACTGCTTCTTTGACTCAAAAATCTGCAAACTGCACTAACTAGAAGGACAAGGGAAGCTAGTGTATAGAAATCTCATATCTGACGAATTTCTTTCCAATGCGCATTCCACCTGCGATAGGACTTGGGTATATGAACCTTCTTTCATCATTGCTTGCTTAAAATTGTGGCACTTCCTCCTTATCACCGTTATATTTTGGTAGCATTTTCAGTCCCTGTTGAAGGAGAAGGCTTCCAGTAACGTCTCAAGGGTAACAAGGAAAGAACAATTACGCTGAACTTAACAGTGATGTATATCTCTCAAGAATCAATGAAAGCAATCATGTTTAAATCTTACATATCATTGATTCTTAAAGTAGGATTTCATTTGTCAAGTTCAAAAGGCCACGAATCAAGTGAGACACTGTATTTATTCTCTAAATTTAAAGAATTGAATTTGACTTACGAGCATTGTCAGTTTCTAGCAATTAAGCAGTAGCTTTTCATTCCATCTAATTTTCTCCCAAGTACAAATCAGTTTTTTAATCATTGGGTAAAAGCAAAGATTCATATTTTGCTGTCTTCATCGAATCATAAAAAACCTACAGCAGAGAAGAAGACTATTCAGCCCATTCAGTCCATGCCAGCCCTCTGCAAGAACAACTTACCTACACTCATTGACCTTTTCTCTAGTTCCCCATGTTTTCTTTCGTATTCAGATAATCATCTGATTTGCTTTTGAAGACTCTGAATTTGCCTCCACCACAATCTCAGGCAGGGAATTCCATTCCTTAAATGTAAGTGTATAAAATAGCTTTTTTTATGTCATAGAATCCCTACAGTGCAGGTCGAGACCTTTCAGCCCATCGAGTCAGCACTGAACCTTTGAAGTGCAACATAGCCAGACCTATAACCCATCATTAACCATGGTTAATCAACCTAGCCTACACCTGCCTGAACTCTGTGGGCAATTTAGCATGTCCACTTTCCCTAACTGGCACATCTTTGGATTGTGGGAGGAAACCAGAACACTTAGCAGAAACCCACAGAGACACGGGAAGAACATGCAATGTCCACACAGGCAGTCATTCAAGACTGGAATCAAACCCAATGTACTAACCACTGTGCCACAATGTTTCCCAATGTCACTATTGCTTCTTTTATCAACGCCCATGTACACCACATCAACCACATTAGCTTTAGCAACCCTCTCCATTGCATCATTAGAAATCTCAACCACGTTAGTTGAACAAGATTTTCCTTCAGTAAATCCATTCTCGCTTTCCATCATTAACAAACATTTATCCAAGTGACTGTTAATTTTATCCCGAATTAACATTGTTAAAAGCTTTTTCACCACTACAATTAAACTGACTGGCCAGTATTTACTTGGATTATCCTTACAAGTATTTTCAAAAAGGGTGTGACATTTGGAATTCTCTAGCCATTGTCACCACTATCTACCGAAGGAAGATTAGAAAATTAGAGCTCATACCTCTACAAATTCCACCATTTCTTTCCTTAATATGTCTGGATGCATTTTATCCAGTCCTGGTGCCTTATCAACTTTGAACACAACCAGCATATTTGCTACTGTTCCTTTATCAACATTAAGACCATGCTGCATGTCAGCTACTTCCTCTTTCACTATAACTTTGGCTGCATCTTCTTCCTTGCTAAATACATATGCAAAGTATTCCTTCAGTACCTCAGCCATCGCTCTTCCTGTATAAAATGCCAATTCCATTTTATACAAAAACATAATAGGTGCAGGAGTAGGCCATTGAACCCTTTCAAGCCTGCCCCACTATTTGCTAAAATCATGGCTGACCTGCCCCAGGGCTTCATCTCCTCAATTGTAGTCCTGAACTCCACAATGTTTCAAAAATCAATCCATGGCCTCTCCATATTTTCAGTGATCTAGCCCTCACAATTCTGTGGAATAGAGAATCCGTGACATTTGCTACTCTCGTGAGAGAAGAAGTTCCAATTTTTAATGAGCGCCCCCTTATTCTGTAACTATGTCCCTTAGGCTGAGACTCTGCCACAAATATCTTGTCAACATCTACCCTGTTAAGTCCCCTCAGAATCTTGAATATTTCAATAAGATCACCGCTCATTCTTCTAAATTTTAATGAATAATGGCCTAACCTGTTCTGTTATTCTTGATAAGTCAGCCTTTCCTTAGGACCCTAGTCAACTCCACTCCTCCTTTTATTAACGGTTTACTATTTACGTGCCTATGCAAAACTCTAGGATTCTCTTTCACGTTAGTTACTCCTGATAAGTCAACCTTTTCCTTTCAGAGCCTTGTTGAACCCTCTCCTCCTGTTATTAGACATGTAGAGTTAAATGTCTATCCAAAACTCTGGGATTTTATATTAGCTTTCAGTCTCTTATATCATCTTGTTGACTCTTTTACTGGTTTATTACTTCCCCTCTGATTCTTCCATATTTAACCTGTTTCTTAACTGTGATATCACTTGCCATCTGTCTTGTGCATTGTTTGCTTATTTGTGCTTCAAATCCAGCAAACATAGATTTGTATGCTCTCATGTTTTCCAGCATAGGAATATACCTAGGTGGTATTTAAATTCTCTCTTTGAAAGAATTTCATTGTTCCAATAAAATTTTGCGTGCCAAGCTTTGATTCCAAATTATGTGCGAACACAATAAATAGGAGCTGGAGTAGGACATTCAGTCCCCTGAATTTGCTCAACCGATTGATAAGGTCACGGTCGATCTGATTGTGTCTTTAACTCCAACTTCCTGCCTGTAGACAGAATACCTAGAGAGGTCAAAGTCAGAGTCTACTGGCTAGAGTTAAGAAACAATAGAAGTAACTTGATCGAAGCATGTGAAATCCTGATGAATCTTAACATGGTATGTTTGGTGAGGATGTGGGAAGAAAATCAGCCGTCTTCCATTTCAAACAAAGATTAAGTGTTTTTTTCTTGCTCTTGAAGGTTCATGAATCTTTAGAACTTTCTCCTTGAGACAGTGGTGGAATACCTTTAAGGTAGAGGTAGATAGATTCTTGTTAAGCAAGGGGGTGAAAAGTTCACAGTGATAGGCAGGATTTTGGATTTGAGATTGCAGTCAAATTAGCCGGCTTCTTATAGAATGGCAAAGCATGCTTGAAGGACTGAATGGACTGCTCATATATTGGTATGTTCATAAAGACCATTATTGGTGTATTGACTCCCCAAAGCCTGTTCACAAGGCACAATATGGTGAGAATGATGGAATCCTCCCCACTTGGTGGATTGCTGGGCATGTTCACTCATTCAATCGCATTTACTCTACTCGACTCATTGTTTGCTGATACTTCAACCTGAATTGTTTTCTATTCAGGTTTTCAATGGTAGTTTGCCATTACTTTCCACTCTTCGGAGGAGGGCAAGGCGTCAGATCCCAAAACTACCTCAATGGAACAAGAATCAAACCCCACCCGGTTGGTTTTTATTCTGAACCAGAAGCTAATCCACTAGCCAAGTGGATAATCAGCTCTGTATAGATCACTAACTACTGGGAAAGCTACAGAGGAACATATTTGCAAGGCACTAACGGAGAAAAACAAGAATTATAAATTAATTATAGCGGGAGATTTTAATTATCCTAATATATACAGGAACAGTAATAGTGTAAATGACACAAATGAGCAAGAGTTTTCAAGATTGCGTTTAGGTGACTTTCCTATGGCATGTGGCTCAGTGGTTAGCACTGCTGCCTCACAGAGCCAGGGACCCGGGTTCGATTCCAGATTTGGGTGACTGTCTGTGTAGAGTTTGCACATTCTCTCTGTGTCTGCATTGGTTTCCTCCCACAATCCAAAGATGTGCAGGTCAGGTGAATTTGGCCATTGTGTTCAGGGATGTGTAGAATAGGTGCATTAGTCAGGGGTAAATATAGGATAGGGGAATAGGTCTGGGTGGGTTACTCTTTGGATGGTTAGTGTGGACTTGTTGGGCCAAAGGGCCTGTTTCCACACTGTAGGGATTCTATTCCTATTAAAAAAATTCTCAGTCCAGTAGGAAAGATGGCTTTTCTAGGTTTGGTTCTGAGGATTGAGGTAGGTCAAGCGAATCAAATATCTGTCAGGAATATTCTGGGGACAGTTTTCATTGTATCATAAAATTTAAGATAATTGTAGGGAGGGCAGATAATGAAACAATCCAAAATAGAAACAAATGGGGTAGAGTTAACTTCAGTTGGGTATAAACAATTCTGACCTGGATTCATAGTAAGAGATCTCAATTTTAAACCAAGGGATTTCCATTTTAAGTCAGAGATGAGGAAGAAATTCTTCTCTCAAAGGGTTGTTAATCTTGCAAGTGATTAAAGAACAATGGAGGCTGAAACTTTTAACATCTTCAAAGGTGTGTTAGACAATTTGTTAATCTACCAAGGAGTCACATCTCCCCAGCTAAGATCCAGGAGGATCTTATATGCGTCATTCAAGTTGCCTTTAGTGTTTCTTATCTCTAAGCAGATAGACTCTGATGTGGAGGTGATGTTGGACTGGGCTGGACAAAGTTAAAAGTCACACAGCACCAGATTATAGTCTCTAGATTGATTTGCAGCAATGTTCTCCTTCATCAATACTGCCATATCACCCACTTGCTTTTTTTAACCTAACTTTCCTGAACATCATATAACTAAAAATAATTACTATGGCTTCTGTCCTTTCTTGACACAACACTAGATTCTGACCTGGCTACCTGTGTCTTCAGCTTACTGACTTTATTAACCATAGACTTCACATTCACATACTTGCACAACAAACCATTTCAACCATACTATACTCATTCTTACTCTGAGCCCGCATATTAGCAGAGGTTAGAGGATAGGAATCATCCAACAAGTAACTCACTTCCTGATTCCCCAAAGCCTGTGCAGAAGGTACGAGTCAGCAGGGTGATGGAATACTCACCACTTACCTGCATGAGCGCAGCTCCATCAACACTCAAGAAGACTTGACACCATCCAGGACAAAGCAATCTGCTTGATTGGCACCAAATCCACAAACACCGACTCTCTCCACAATTGACAGGAAACAGCAGCAGTGTATACCATCTACAACGTTCCTTAGACAGTATCTGCCAAACTCACAATCACTACCATCTGAAAGGCCAAAGGCAGCAGATACATTGGGACTCCATCACCTGCAAGTTCCCTACCAAACCACTCTCCACCCTCATTTGGAAATGTATTGCTGTTTCTTCAGTGTCATCAGGTCAAAATCCTGGAACTCCCTCCCAAACAGCATTGCAGGTGTATCTACATCAAATGGACTGCAGTAATTCAAGATAACATCTCACTACTACCTTCTGAAGGACAACTAGGACAATGAGTGCTAGCTAGTCAACAATGAATACATTCCATGAATGAATGAGGAAACCTATTTCCTACCTTACTGTTATCTGACACTGCCAGTTCTCTATGCATCTTGGTTTTTCATTTCTAACATTACCTCTTGCTATCCATCACCCTGCCAAAGTTAGCGTAAACTCACCTCTGTCTATAGGCTGTCCTTGCTCTTCTCAAATGCGACCCGTCCAGCCTGTACAACTCCCATCTCTCTTAAACTGGTTCCATGGTCCTAGAAATGGAAATTCCTCCGTTCTACAAACTATCTCTTGCCACGCAGTCATCTGATGTGATAAAAGCAAGGATGCTAGAAATCTGAAACAAACACAGAGAGTGCTGGAGAAATTCAGCAGGTTTGTTCTGCTGAAGAAGAGTCATTCCGACTTGAAACATTAACTCTATTTCTTGCTCTACAGGTGCTGCTGGACCTGTTGAGTTTAGAACATTCTCGAACACTCTGCGTTTGTTTCATTTGCTGTATCCTGGTATTTTTATATCTACTTGTGAGTGGTACTGTGAGTAATCCAGAGATTGATGCCTTTGAGTTCCTTTTGCTAAAATCTTTTAGCTTGCCAAATTTAGTCTGCAGCACCTTATTGTTATTTTGAACTATGTCATAAATATCAAAATAGACCATGGCAACTAGCTGTTTATCTTGCCCCACAACTCCATCATGTGGGTTGTTTTAAACAACAAAGACTTGTCAATTTTCAGAACTTGCTTCCTTTTCTTTACAACGGTCCTCACTTTTTCTTCTTATGCGTTCGTAAGAATTTGTAGTTTATGAAAGCTCCATTTAATATTTATGGCACGTACGTTTCTCTCTTCAAAATGGATATTAAGGAAAAATGTTTGTGTATTCCGACTGATCATGTTGAGAATTCTGTGTTCTTTTCACCAAATAGCAAGGGGTTCATTCCTCTTTAAATCAAGTATCAAAAGTTAATATTGAAAACTCCCAAATTTAGCAAGTAACTAATTAAAATTAATTTTCAGCTTTGTTGCACATTTAGCTCGAGTTAGTGAATCCAAAGTTTGTGGAGAAGTCAATAGAAATAAAAATCAGAAGAGATTTAAAAATAGTTGCTTACTCCCTATCACCAATTGTTTAGTAGCTCACAATATCAAGATTAACCCCACAAATCCCAAATTTAAAAACTATTGAGACAAATAATAACATTAGACCTTTTGATGTTTTATGGCCTGTTCTTTGAGAAAAGGCTGCACTTGCTGATAAAATTCCAACTTTAATTAAAAAGTCACCGCATGTATAGTTTACAAAAATAATTAGTTATTAAAACCAATGTAATTTCTTCTCCCAGAGACTTATGAGTCTTTAGAACTCCTTGCCCAAGAGAGCTGTGGGGCAGAGTCCTTGTGTATAAATAAGGCTGAAAAAGACAGATAGATTCTTCATCCATAGGGGAATGAAGGGTTACAAGGAAAGGGCAGGAAAGTGGACATGAGCAATATCAGCACAGCCAGGATCCTATTGAATGGCAGAGCAGAGACAAGGGGTTAAATAGTCTACTCCCCCTATTTCTTATGGTCTTATAGACCATGCTAGAGTGTGACATCATTGACAAGCCAACATTCAACTTTGAGCTTTCTCTGTGAAAGGACATTTAAACCTGAAAGTATGGCTAAATCTGTGAGAAAGTTGAAAATGCTGTTGGAGACAAAATGAAGTGGAAGAAAGAGGTGGAAAGTAGAGTAAGGTATATGTTAACGTCATGGCCTGTGCCAATATAGATGACATCAAGATATTCCTGCTTCTTGTCATGTCCATGAAAGGCTAATGTCCATGGTTGTTTTGTGATATTAGGAGTACAATCCAAACTGTTCTGGAGGCCATGTTCATGATGAGAAGGACGTGGAATATGGTGATGGAGCCACGACAGCCAATTGCTTCTGATCACTGAGTTCAGATGAGTGATATCTGCGTAAAATATTGAGAATAACGCGGTGTACTGTAAAACACTCAGAAGAAAAATATTTTTCCAGCACTAATTGGCAATGTTTCTCAATGCCTTTTAATGTACAGGTCAGACAGTTGTATGATGTGAAAAACTGAAGACATTTTTCATATATTTACGGTATCACTGTCTTTACATTTGTTTTTTTTGTTTGGATAGAGCTCGTTTGTAGTTAAATTAGATTATAGAGGGACTTCCTCAGCTATCCTGTAGCTTTGTGTAGTATAAGCTTTGACAGCAGACCTCCTGCTATGCAACTTTTACAACATTGGTCTGTTTATTCAATGTCATATATATGAAAGCTACCTTCAAAGCTCATGGCTAAAAATCATGGAAAATATAGTGTATTGTTGCACTGTACAATCCACAAATGACTGTGGCTTGTGAGATATGTTGTGATTGGATTGTTGTGAAACATTTCCAATTTTTCTCTTTTTGTGATCTTTCACTTACACTTTATGCTGTGACGATGCTTTGAGAAGAGAACAATTTCATTACCTTCCTATTTTCATTGAGTGCCCATTTTGGAAAAGGAATACATGCGAATTTCAAAGGATTAAACTAGACACATTTCGTTGTTGTGGCATATGGCGAAACCTTCAGCAGCCTTGAAATTGCCTTGTATAATTACTGGTAGGCTGGGCTCAGACATTGGATGCTGTCATAGTAAATAAACACCATTCACCAGTCTCATTGATGCTTCCCTCTCTTTGTTTTATATTTTTAGTGCATTTCAATACAGTTCATAATTTTCCAAAACAAACATATTGCTTAATTGCATAGTTAAACAAAATCACAATGCTATTTCGAGAAATGTGGGAATCTGAGATGCCATTTGTTTAAGTATTGCCATTTCCTTCTTATGAGGCATTGGGGAACCAATATATTTATAGCTTCAGAGGAGAAATACTGCAGTTTTAGAGTTCCAATATTGTGGGATAAGAGTGAATCATGAAGAACCTGGGAAATTAGGGGGGAAGATTTTTCTTACTCGAGATATATTAGATCGCAACAGGAGGTCGCTGAGTTGGACAATATAAGGCTTCTTTGGGATATTCATGTGGCATCTTTGTAAGAGGACTTTTGTAAGTGGGGAGATGACTTTTCCATTTGAGGGACACTTTGATGACCCACTTGAATTTTCTGGCATTTGCTTATACAAGTTATTGATTGGCTCTGACCTAGTTTTGATCTAGCATGGGCAGTCTTTCCAAACAGAAAATTTTGACCTTGATTCTGTGTTTGTTGACACTCTAAATGTATTAGTGCACCATTTGAAATAAAATCTTAGAAAGTGGAGCAGTTCGTTATTGCAGGCAATTTAATTGTGATCCAGGGAGTACATTTGAAATGGATCACTGCTTGTTAAATTTTGGGAAGCAGACACCAAATGCAGCAAAGAAAAGGTGTGCAGGGGGGAGGTATTTGTGAATCAAATATTCAGCAATATAAGAAATGAGGTAAATGCCACAACATTGCAACTAAATTAAACGTAACCGTTTGCAATCATAAATGAAAGCCAGCAACTTGCCAAGCCTTCTCCAACAGCACCTTCTGCAGGGAAACAGCACTATGATCACAGCCATCTAGAAGGACAATGGAAACAGGAACATCACCACCTCCAATTTACCCTCCTACCCACTCCCCATCCTGACTTGGAAACATTTCACTGTTGATTCGCTGTCACTGAGTCAAAATCCTGAAACTCTTTTCCCTAACAGCCCCCATCTACTTGGCTACACGTTCAAGAAACTGACCACTGATATCCTGGAGCTTATGACCCAAAACAACAAGAAGAACCACATGACCCCTGCTAACAGAAACTTTGCTGTCCACCATGATGAGGAGCTTGACAGACTTCTGGCAGGAGTCACCATATCCCAGGACACGGTGCTGTCCAAAATCCCAGGCTGGGCTACTGCCCAAGAAAACCAAACACCACAGTCAGGTTTATAATGAAAGCAGCAAATTGCAAAAAAGATTTTTAAAAAATTGCAAATGAATTTATCAAAATGAACAGCTCTACTGTTGAAGGTGCGGTTCAGGATCACAAGCTTGTTGTTTACCATAACCTTCCAAATTTTCACCAAACCTACTTCGCCTGTTGGGTATTCTCATCCACCAGAAACATGTTGGTGTGAGTCTCACCCCACCACTCTACTCCTGACAGGGCTGAGAGATTGTCTCAATTGCCACTCCCACACCTCCATCAGGGAATGATGTAGTCCCAATATTAAATCACTCCACCATGCTCCCATGTCTTGAGATGACAACCAATTCCAGGTTTGGGTTCCTTCTACTCCTGCCAGGTTTGGTATCACCCTACTTCTGGCATATCTTCCCCACTTCTCTCTCATGACATTTAAAAGACACTTGGAAAAGGGCATGAATATGAAAGGTTGGGAGGGATATGGGTGGGTGGGACCAGTTTTGTTTGGCATTATGTTCAGCATGGACTGATTGGACCGAAGGGTCTGTTTCCATGCTGTATGACTCTATGGCTCTGTGACTCTTCTTTCTTAATCTCTTTCTCCACACCATAACAGAAATGATGCATTATGTTATAATAACTAAATATAGGAATTATAATGACTCATATAACTAACGCTAATAACACTCTCATAATCACTGTACAGATTTGTCTACTTAAGCAATCATATGCTTCATGCCACTTCAAATCTGACTAAAAAAGTTTGAATATCAAATTTATTGATTGCTCTAAGCTGAGAAATCGCTTTAGTCTTTTTTGATTTCAGTTAATTGCTGCTGACTGTCTTAAAGGCAAATAAATGTTTGGATGAATTGAACATGGTGCGATTTTAATTGTGGGTCATTGATTTGAATAGATCACTATTGGATGTCAACCAATGGCTGATAGAACAATTTGGAACACGGATCATTGCTTAAGAGTGCAATCAAATATTGTTGAGCATAAAATGATGTCAAAATATCCTTTTAGCTTTGGAACATTTTGATTCAGCGGCTATGATTTTAAACATGCTGGTAGACTTGTGCACACAGTTGTAGATATACCAACAAAAACATAGAATGGTATGAAATTCCAGGGTGTGCATGGTGTTGTTCCAAATCCTGGAGGCAAGATCATTTCAATAATAAAGGTGGTTGACATGCACCTGCATAGGCCCAAAAAAGCACCATTTCTGAAGAAACGTTAGGGAAGTGAGAACAGTGTTCTGACTCTCGTATGGTGTGGGCAGTGAACATTAATGGTTTGAATTTTACAGTTATAAGAAATTTAGAAGAAAGTCAAGAGACATGTGAAATGATGTTTTCCTGCTATTGTCATATTATACTTTTGCTCATGGTCAAGATCTATGTCCCTGTTTCTCAGACAAGATGACAAAAAGCCATCAGGCCTGTTCTGAATGATTCTGAACAGGAAGAGTGAAATGGAGAGGGGGAGAGAGAGGGGGAAAGAGAGAGAGAGAGAGAGAGAGCAAGAGAGAGAGTGAGAGAGAGAGAGATAATTAACCACATCACAACACAGTGCCAGCTGATAACTCATGTGACAGTGACATTTGTCTGACACTGGGGACAAAGGCTGTCAGATATTAAATCAAAGAAATATCTGTCCGTGCTTTACACCAGAAAAGGTGAACATAGTCCAATCCAAAATGATGAAGTCGATTGGTTGTGAAGAGCTTTGCAATGTCTTTGGATGTAAAAGGTGCATTGTAAATGCACTTGCATTTATTTTTAAACATTTTCCATGGTCTACAATGTTTGTTTGGTGTCCTGCAGTTTTCGTATTCACACGAATAGTGCATATCCAATCTGAGGAGATCTGGTATCAACCCTTATTAAATATGGATGGTTAACTGCTGGCCTGGTTTGGGACCTCCTCCTGGGAACTCACTCTGTGCAAAACAGAATTCTCATTAAAATAACAGCTCTCAAAAATCATGGCTGCCGGTAGAAGGAGGAATGTTGAACAGAAGCTGTAATTATTTTTGAGATAATCGAATAGCGGCTGCCAAACTTTTTTTAAATTCATTCGCAGATTGAGGGAGCTACTGGCTAGGCCAGCATTTATTGACCATCCCTAATTGCCTAATGAACAGTTAAGAGTCAACCGCATTACTGTAGGCCAGACCAGGTAAGGATAGTAGCTTCCTTCCATAAAGAACATTAATGATCCAGTTGGGTTTTTCCTACAAGTGGCTGTCGTTTCATGGTCATCATTAGACTCTTGATTCCAGAATTTTACTAAGTTTAAGTTCCATCATCTGTCATGATGTGATTCAAACCCAACTCCGCAGAACATTACCTGGGTCTTTGGTGATAGTATGACTAGGCCGTTGTCTCCCTTTATGTATAGAAATGAATGGGACCTATGTGTTGAAGTGCTGGAAATCTGAGGGCAACATTCAGTGATTCCAAGTGTGTAACATCTGTGTAAATGAACAAACATCAAGCAATTAGTTTTTGTTGGAAGCTTGTTCTCTGAACTAACTTTTGTAAATGTAAGTGCAAAGGAATACATTTAAAACAGCCAGATGCTCAGTTGCCACAAACCAGCAAATGTCCTAATGTGATGGATTTTTGCATTTACTGCCTGACTGGTGACGAAATGGAAACCTGGAAAATGCGGAAGTACAGAAATACTTGTGGACAGTATTGCTGGTAACAGATGCCATCTGCTTTTCTGTCAGCTGAATTGAATTGAAAGATAATCTTTCTGTCTCCACCTGTCATATTTTTATTCTGCTCTTAAGCCATAAAACGTTGTGACCAAATGAAAAGACAAAAATCTACCCCCACATTTCCAATGGAGGTCAGATGTCTCCAGGTAAATAATCTTGAATTTGACCAAAGAATGGGATTTATGTGACTCTTTAAGGACCTCCTGTAATTGCTCTCTTCACACAAAAGTGAAGACACAGTCCGATTTCTGGATTCTGTGGTTCCACTTGTTGTAGCAAACGTAGTGCATTGAAAATACAATGCACATTTTGCCCCAAGAACTCCAAAATGAATTATGTTGCAAAAACAACAATATTGTTTTCAGGTATAAATCCTTCTTTCCTGCTTTTTGTAGTGAAAACAGAATTTTTAGCGGCAGACTCAGTAAACTGTATGAAGTATACACAAACTCCGATCCAACAGGCAAGAAAACCTTTCCAGAGAATTCTCAACACTGGAATAGTTATGAATATGGCATTGCCCACCACCTTTGATATACATTTGGAGCCATCATGTGCAAACCTATTCTGGCAAAAATAGTTATGATGTTTCAAAGGTGCAATGGAAGGATTTTCAAGCACAGATGACAAAAGGAAAAAGGTTTTGATTCTCCAATAAGTTAGTGAAGATTAGGCAGATATTTTTGAGCTGCTTATACTGGAGCAAAATCATTACAACTCAGCTAAAAATTGCAATAACAATCTATTTGACACTCAATAAAAATACAATGTACGAAGCAACAGTCTTCCAGGAGGCAAGTGAGAACATTGGCCAGTATTTAATGTAACTAAAGGCTAAATGTGACTTTGATGGTGTTGAAAGGTGAAAGGTTCCATTATATTAATCCTTTGGCAAGGTAAACCTAGCCAGTCAAATTTATTGTCAACTTAAAACCTCAACAAAAATAAACTTCAGATTATGAAGAAACTTAGCTTTACCAGTTATAGACTGTATCCTATAATGAAATATTCTTCCTCTTAGGAATATTCAAATTAACAACATTATCTCATAATAGACTATATCTACAGAGTATGTAGCTGAAGCAATTTTTTTTACATTTACCAATGTCAGCACTTAGAATCCTCATTTAAGAATTCTACTATGTTATTATCTTGACATGGGCTTGTGATGATGCACATATGAGACTACAATGCTGCCATCATGCTGATGACTATTCATTTTAAAAATAACTTCTAACTAATATTATAATCTATATCACAGAATATATAATACTTGAAAACAACCACTTCACGTATGCAAATAGTGACTGCGCCAAGAAAAGTAAATATTCAATATTGTAGACATTGAATGTAGGCTGTATAGTCAAAGATAGTTATAACATATTTATTCCACTTTAAATTTATGTACAGTGTTTAAGTCTATCTAAAACCCACTTTGAGATATTAGAGATCTGAAACAAAAAATAAAATTGTTGGAGAAAATTAGCGATGGAAGAAAGCGCAGTAAACATTTTGAGTCTGGTGACTTCTCATCAGAACTGTTAACAGGTCAGAAAAAGTGGTATTTATGTTGAAGCTGAAGGTGGGGTGTTGGGGAAGAGGGGAGGTAAGTTGATAGGTGTGATGGAGTCCTTTCATCTCTCTTTCTCTCTCTCTCTTACTGGGCTCTGTCTCCACTTATCCCCTCACTTCTCCCCGTTCCCTTCCCCCTCTCCCAACTTGGGCTTCAGCATAAATAACATCTTTTCCTTATGGCCAACAGTTCTGATGAAGAGTCACTGAGCTCAAAATGTTAAATCTGTTTTCTTCACACAGATGATGCCAGACCTGCTGAGTTTTTTTCAGCAATTCTGAAGATGTAAAGAAAAATATACTCATAGGCCAGTATAATTTCTTTTGAGAGTTTTTCTTTCAAACATCAAGGGTATTTGATGGTAAATTTGTCTCTTTTGTGATGCCTAATCTATATCTCTATGCTCTTCAAGGTCTAAAATCTATGCCTAGAGCTGTTTATAGGTTTTCATTGTTCTTTGAGTAACCACAAAATTTTTTAAAAATGTCATATTACTTTTTCTTCACAACTATGTTTTTGAATGATTCACTGTTCTTTTATCTTTTTTTGTCACAGGTGGCTGGCTATTTTCCAACAGTAAGACCTTCAAGATTCTCAGGAGTCTGTTGCTACTATTCAATGATTTTCAAATGATGCACCATGTATGGTATTTCCATTAATTCCTTTTAATTAACACCTTAATTTCTTTGATAAAATTGTCACTTCCTTACATGTTGAATGGGAAATGAAAGCAGAAATTACGAAAGGCTGTCTCTCTCCAGTCAATTCAGATGAAAGTAATTCGAGGGTTAGAGCTACACATGTTAACAGGGTCACTTTCACTTTCAGAGTTCAGTGCTACTAAAGTTAAGGCTACCACAAGTAATTACGATAGTTTAGATTACTTGCAGTGTGGAAACAGGCCCTTCGGCCCAACAAGTCACACCGAAACGCCACCCACCCCCCTACAGTTACCCCTTCTACAAACACTACAGGCAATTTAGCATGGCCAATTCACCTAACCTGCACATTTTTGGACTGTGGGAGAAAACCCACGCAGACACAGGGAGAATATGCAAACTCCACACAGTTAGTCGTCTGAGGCAGGAATTGAACCTAGGTCTCTGGCGCTGTGGGGTAGCAGTGCTAACCACTGTGCCACCCACTCACGTTCAACTGCTGTAAACCAGAAGATCACAAGATGTAAATGCAGAAGTAGACCATTCAGCCCATCAAGTCCACTCTGCCATTCAATGACATCATGGCTGGTTTAATAATTCTCAATTCCACTATCCTGCCTTAATCCATAAACATTAATGACCTTCTTTTAATGATTAGAAGTCTGTCTACCTCGTGTCTTGAATATACTGAGCAAAGCTTGAGAGAAGACCTGTTTGTCGCTGATCAGTAACATCAACTACTAAGACAAAAA
Organism: Chiloscyllium punctatum; assembly: GCF_047496795.1. Taxonomy (NCBI): domain Eukaryota; kingdom Metazoa; phylum Chordata; class Chondrichthyes; order Orectolobiformes; family Hemiscylliidae; genus Chiloscyllium; species Chiloscyllium punctatum. The sequence continues at coordinate 51,676,183 of NC_092739.1, forward strand.
CTACTAGAAGAACAACACATACACATTCACTGCAATCATATGTCCTTTTGTTGTTGTGTGGAAGCTAATAAACATGTTCCACTCCCAGATTGACAGAGTGTCCATTTCTTGTTCTAGTATCTTTGAATGAGACTGGTGACTCAAAAGTTCCTGAGAATTTTCTTTAATTTCTCACACTCTACAGCAAAAGGGGTAAGGAAATGAGTCAATGTGGATGTAAATAACCGTAAATGGACATTTGTGCTCTCTTTCAGACACAGCAACCAACTGCACTCAGATGTAAATGACCATAAATAGGTATAGGAGAATCTGTCAATATCATGCAAATCACAAAGCTCAACAAACTTCAAAATGTCCAAATCTTTATGCAATGTAAAGCATGTGATTTATATAAATTGTAATTTCATTTACTTTTGACTTTCGATTTTTGAATTTTAACTAGCTGCATGTAGGTTTCAGTACATCCAAAGAGCTTTAATAATTAATTCAAAAGTATTTTTGTAGCCATAGTGATGCCATTTGAAAAAAAAACAGTCTGAGAAAAAGTTTTGGAGGCTAATGGCAATTTATTTATATTGGGAAAGTTCATGAGTAAACAAAGTGAATAGGATAGTTCATTAAGCTTTCAGATGGAAGATTCCGGAATGTTTTGGGGGACTTGGCTTAAAAGAAGTTTCCGTTCAGTTTCAGTTTGGGCAGTTCTGCAGTGCTCTTAGCTGAAACTAGATGCATAATGCAACTGCTTCAGATAAAGTGAGAAAATAGTCTCTAATTATTAAAAAAAAGGTTACCTTTGTGTAAGGTGTCTAGTAAATATTACAGATCAGAAGTGTTTGATTATTTAAATTTGAGAAAACTTAAGTTCAGCTGTGTGACAAATCAAGGAAGAAGCTATCAGCTCTCATGAGAGGGGCCTTCTCTCTGGTATTTAAAGACTGTAATGGAATGCTTTTGAGATTAATGGCATTGTATTTTCACCATGTGTTTTGCAAACTTTAAACATTGTGATGTGTGAATAGTTTGATTTATTTTCTTTCCATTTCTTTTGCATAATAAACCTTGGCTTCATTGTGAAAACCAATTCTGCAGCATTGTGTGTTTGTGTTTCAGTGAAAGGCCACATTATTAAAACTAAGATAAACAAAATGTGATTTCAGTCCTATCAAGCCAGACTTCAGAATGGAATTTGACTTGTTCAGTAATAATGTCATCCGGGATCATAACATTTGCAGATGAGGGAATACAAAACCGGTCCCTTATGGCATTGAGAAATTTAAACAAATTCTCTTAGGGCTTTTAAGTTGCCAGTCTCATTCAAAGACATCAGAATAAAAGCTTTACACTACGTGGGAATGTGATATATTTATCAGTTTCCACACAGCAACAGATCTACACAGGATTGAAGTCACATATGCCATTCCCACACACAGCAATGACATTCTTGAATTCAAGCAAAATATTGCAGATGCTGGAAATCTGAAACAAACCTAGATCACTAGAGAAAGGCAGCAGGTCTGGCTGCAAATGTGGAGAGAGAAACAGAGTTAACATTTCGAGTCTTGTATGACCCTCCTTCAGAAAAAGGAAAGCACAATCAGTGATTGCAATCAGTGGGCACTAGGCCTGCCTCAGGTTGACTTTGGAGCCAGAGGAGTGTCACGTTAAAGATGGGCAAGGCTGATTACTATATACTGTTCCCCAGCGTGTCTCCAACCTCCCAGCTGATGAATCAATACCCCTTCATGTTCAACATCACTTAGAGGAAGCACTGAAGGTAATAAGGACACAAAATGTGGTCTGCGTGGGGGACTTCAACATTCATCACCAGGAGTGGCTTGGCAGCACCACCTCTGGAAGAGCTGTTGGAATACTAAAGGACATAACTGCAAGATGACAGCTGCAGCAAGTGGTGAGAGAATTAACCAGAAGGAAATGTATAATTACTCCTGTTCTCATCAATCTGCCTGTAGCTGATGCATCTGCTCATGATGGTATCAGTGAGAGTGATACAGTCCATAAAGTCCTTGTGGAGATGACATCCCGTCTTCACATTGAAAACATCCTCCATTGTGTAGTGTGACATTACCATTCAGCTCAATGGGATAGATATCATTTTAATATTGATCTAGTAGATGGAATGGTTTACTCAATGTCATTATACAACTTCCCTCAAATTTCAAGTCTGACCACAGTGTAATGTAATACCAAATGTGGTAGGATAAGAATTGTGAACAGATATGGCATCTCATCTGGTGCCTTTTCACATATTGCAGCTACTGTGACACCTTTCTTGCAACATATTTACCAAAGTGTTTCATTTTCTTCCTTACATTCCAGGGCATCTGTTGCCAACAGATTGGCAGTCAACCATTTCTCAGGCCAGTGCATGTGCTCAGAATGTGTTGTGGTACATTGGTGGCTGTTCCTCTGGGTAGCTACGTGGGAATCTGCTTGTGCTTCATGTCCTTGGCATCACAGCTTGGATAGAAGATGACTGCAAGGGAAGCTGTTGTGTCTTGAAGTATTTTAATAAACATTTATTCAGAATGCTTGCAAAATCATTGCAAGAAAAACAAAATGTAAGATTTAAATTGAGCATTAAAATTAATTTAAGACACTAAATTATTCCAGGCATTTTCTGCCAATCTTAATTCTTAACAGCAATTTAAGAATAACATTAAGCAGATAATTATTTTAGATTTTATTATTCTTTGCTTGTTACTGTTGCTTTTAATTACTTCCTGTCTCCTTTTGCAATGGTTCCTCCAGTTTTAATGACAAAAACGAATGATGATAACAATAGTTTATTTGTGCATTGGAATGCAAGAATTTATTACAATACAACATAGTCTGACCATCTTAATCCACCTGAGACAGCTTTCAGCTTTTAAAAGTGAATCATGTTGAAGGTAGTGTGGCAAAGGTTTAATCTCTAGATAAAATGTCAGGAATAAACGGAATAGTTGTCAACGTGTGGAAGATATTCACCCTGAAGAAACTGAATTGGAGAAACCTCCTAACTGAAGGGACAGAATTCTTCAAGAATACCTGCCAGTAAGAGGAAGCATGGAAAAGGAACCAGAGAAAGGAATATCAATAATCTCAAGGCTAAAGACCAATTTCATCTCCTGGAAACACCAGTCAAATGTATGGTCAGAGATGTGGCTCTAGGATCAGTCTCATCAGCTAATGAAGGACCAACAGAATCCATGACCAGCCACTGACAGAGAATTTCCTAGATAGACAATCACACTTGTATGTGAGTGATTTCTGGTGATAACACTTTCGAGAAGACTTGAATTATTGGAGTGTGGTGTTTAAGACCTACACGCCTTCTGATGCAACAATCACCACGAACATTAGCAATCTGCTCACCTGAAACATAGCAGTTGTTGTTTATTCAACAGAATTAGCAGAAATGTGAAAATTAATTCCTTGCCTTTGTCTTTTGGCAGCTACTGAAATGTGGATTGGCAAAACGCGATGAATGAAGAATGCCTCCAAACGTCTAAATGTAAGAAGTGATCCAACCAGGAATGAATAATCAGTAGTTGATCAGCAATGATCAGGTACAATTTTAACAGCCAAAAATAGGTGGATTGGAATTTTGTCTGCTGTCTATATTTCATAAATTCCAACTCCAATTCAGCCCATCTGCAGCTGGTTGCTCAAGACAGGGCAAGGCGTAGGCTTCACAGACAGCTTCAAGGAGAGGGTTCGTGCCTTTGCTCTGAGACTGTGGGTTAGAGGAACCTGAACTTTCTCTATACCCCTAAACCTTTCATAAAAATAGTCCACAGGCTTAATGCTCAGAACCTGAAGCCCCATCCCTCTGGATTTGGCGACTGCATCCGATGCAGGGATTTGATCCTTTGGATTGGATGGTCCTGTGATCATAGATTGGAGTAGAAATTAGGGTCAGGATTGGAAGCTTCTGCTGTGTGCTTTGGAGTCCTCTTGCTCAATCACTAAGGCTGATACTCGTCTGGGGAATCTGTCAGGGGCATAAAACCCACTCTGTGGAGTTTAAACTACAGCATGTAGAGAAGTCTCCGTGGCAAACCCGGATCCCCATTTCCCCTCTTCATCGCAGTGGGACAATTAGGAATTCCCTGGAAAAGAAGAACTAGTTACTCCAAAGCAGGTGCAGATTGCACTATGTAATGGAGGCCTGTAGGAAGATTCCTAACTTGGGATTGAGGTGGGACATCGGAGGTTTCATGAGTAAATTTATAACCTCCGGAGGGAAGAGGACAACTTTAAAAAGTAGTGCAGTATTACCGGCTGGGAAAGCAAAAAGTAATGGAATTAGTAAAAGAGCGCAGACTGAACACTTGAATGTCATTGTGGGTGGGCACCAGGGAGACTCGGTTACTGTGAAGCAAGTCAATGGCAATAAATTCAATTTAAACTGAGGTTACAGACTGGGCATTTCATGAAACTGGAATTAAAGTGACAAAGGGACAGAATAGAAATCTATACAGCCTTGTCTAATGAAAGGAGAAAGTTACAATCACGTTAAAGGTAAGAGGTTGTGGGAATCATCCAAAAAAAATAAAACCATGAAACAAACAGGTCATGATTAGAGCAACAAATAGCAGGAATGACCCAGACAAATCCATTAAAGAAGTGAGATTCTTCACTTTAGACCACAAAGAGCTAGCATCATCTTGTAAAATTCTATGTATCATTTATTAAAGCTGCAGGGAGTGGGATTCATTCAGCAAAATCGTGAAGGAAATCACAATAATTTCTTACGGTTGCTTCTTACGGTTACCATTCAGTGAAGCTGTGACAAAGGTGGAAATAATTTATTTTTGATGCAAAAAGGTGGGAATCTTCCATTTTGAGCACAAAAATGTGGGAATACTCGCTGGTACAGCAACACGGAGGAGCAGCACTGACATTCCTGCAAATTGAAATCCTTTTATGCATGGAAAACAAATAATTGTGCAAGGGAGACATGGCATCAGAAATAAAAATTACCAGGAACACTTAATTTGGAGGGGGTGGCTGAGGTGCAAAGAGAACACAGAATTGGGCAGCTGGCATTGATAGGCTGCAGCATGGACACTTTGTGACCAGGGACAGGCATCCATCTCCATAGAGAAACACAGAGCCATAGAAAACAGGAATAGGAGTAGGCCATTCAGCCCTTCAAGCTTGCTCCATCATTCAATTTGATTGTGGATGATCATCCAGATCCCTCCCCCGTTCCCACTTTCTCACCGTGTTCTTTGGCCCCTTTAGCCCTAATAGCTATATCTCATTCCTTCTTGAAACATTCCATGTTTTGTCCTCGCATCCCTTCTTTTGCACAGAATTGCACAGACTTACCACTCTCTGGGTGAATAAATTCCTCTTAATCTCAATCCTAAATGGCCTCCCCCTTTTCCTTAAAGTGTGAGCCTTGGTTCAGGGCTCCCCAGTCATCAGGAACATCCTTCCGTTTGCGCTGTCTTGTCCTGTTGCAGGTTTCTATGAGGTCCCCCCACATTCTTCTAAACTCCAGGGAATATAGAGTCTGAACTGACCCAGTTTCTCTTCATGCGCCAGTCTTGCTATCCCAGGAATCAGTCTAGTGAACCTCTGTTACACTTCCACCAAGGTCAGAACATCATTCCTCAGGCAAGGAGACACCAGGTGTGGTCTCACCAAGCCCCTCACAAACTGGACCAGGCTACACCTCAGCCCTGCTCACTTGATCTCTTAGCTCTCACGCACTCAGTGCCTACCTGCATCCTCGCTGTGTCTGTGGTCTGCTTTGCCTTGTCTTGCTTTGTCAAGAGCAAAGTCACACAACCAGGCACCATGTTGCTCTGGTCAGCAATTCTCAGTCTTGTGCAATGTACATCTTGCCGAATGTAGTTTGCTACGTCAATCTCACAGATATAGCTTGTGCCAACAGTTTATGTGGCAAATGCCTGGCATGTTTGGTAAGCAGACAGTCATGGCCCAATGTCTCATGGGGGTAGCCATCACATGCAGACTCCCCTCAGTCCAAGGCAGACTCTCCTACCAGTCCAGGGGATTGGTAATGGTCAGGAGATTACTGAAGCTGTTCTCACTCGGGAGTCTGTGCCTCTGCAGTGCAGGGATTGGATCACAGTCAGTCCTTTACCTCCATAGCAGCCAGTCCAGAGGGTAGGGATATCATGGTTGAGGAGATTTCTAGCCACTAGGCAGGGTTTTGACATTTCTCATCCAGGGCTCTCCAGCTGAGATAGGTGCAGGCTCAAGCAGTAGTGATCTGGAGAGTTGCAAAGACATTGAGGTTTGCAGGCAGAGGGGGTGGACGTTTGGGGGCTCACTGACAAAGCCATGAACCTGGAAACCACTGGCCAAAGAGCACTCAGTGTCAACGTCTATCGTGCCAGAAATCGAAAGTGAGCAATGGGAAGAAAATGGCTGTGACCACCCTCAGAGGGGAGAGGGTAAGTGACTCGACAGGTGAAGGTGGTGGTGGGGGGGTGACTACAAGTCCTGACAATGTCAATACCTTTTGAGAGGAAACAGCAATACACACTGACCCATACAGATTACCAGACTCAGACTGCAGTGTCCCTAATCCCTGGCCATCCTAAAGTGCCTGCCCCAGATGTCACTGACTAACTCATTCACACCAACCCTTTTGGACACAGAGGCCAGGGAAAGAATAAGGATGTTGTAGGACAGGAGCAGCAGGTTCCATTGCCTTGTATTAGCCTTGTCCCTCTTGCTTCCACACGTTGCAGCAGGTTTTCAATATGGACATCAATCAGTAGCATATCCTGTGAGAAAGAAAGTTACAGGAATAGTTATATCAGGAATTTCACAGGGAGACTAACAACCAGATGAAAGGTCAAAACAGTGCTATTTACAATTTATGATACATGGTCACATGGGCTATCCAAATGATCCCAATAAGCTTTTATTTTCCTCTGCCTCCCTGTGGAGTTGCTGATTGTTATTGGGCTAGAGGGAGCCTGTTAGTCCTGGAAATCAACACCTGCCCATACTCCTCCTTCCTCCTCACTGTCCAAGATCTCAAACATACGATGATCTCTTTTACATTGCTGAGACCTCAAGATCGCTGATGGTGCAGAAACAGGCCAATCGGACCATCATTCCTGAACTGGTTCAGTTCCCTTGTGCCTATCTCCTGTGTAATCACCTTTTTCTGTGCAGACTGGGTGACCAATTTGCAGAACACCTCCCCTCTATCTGTAGTTGTTTGCCATTTCAATGAACGTTCTTGGTCACATGCTGACATTTGTACCTTTGGCCAGTTGCAGTGTTCCAAAGAAGCTCAATGCAGGCTGGAGTGGCAACAACTCATTTTCTGCTTTGACCATAAGACCACAATAAATAGGAACAGGAATAGGCCATTCAGCCCTTTGAGCCTGTTCTGCCATTCAATAGGATCCTGCATGATCTGATATTCCTCCTGCCGATTTTCCTGTTTTCATGTCACCCTTTATTTCACTACTGATCAAGAATCTAAGTATCTCAGCCTTAAATATACACAACAACTCTGTTCTTACAGCTTCTTGTGGCAAAAAGTTTCAAGGAATCACAATCGTCTGAGAGAAGGAATTCCTCTCATCTCAATCTTACATTGGTGCCCCGTTATTCTGAGATGATGCCCTCCGATCCTAGACTCTGTCATGAGGGGAACATCCTTTCAGCATTCACCCTGTCAAGTCCTTTAAGAATCTGATATGTTTGAATGAGATCATCCAGAGAGTAGAGTCCCAATCTGTTTAGCCTTTGCTCGTAAGTCAATCCCTTCATACCTGAGGTCATCCTAGTGATCCTTCTCTGAAATGCACCCAATGAAATGATATATTTCTTTAAGTTGGGGGGTGAAAGCTGCTCATATTACTCCAGATGTGGTTTCACTAGCAGATGCAAAAAGGTCTCCCCACCATTATTCTCCAACCCCATTGAAATAAAGGAATACATTCCACTAACGTTGCTGATGAAATCAACAAGGCTGAAGTTTTTGAAATTTTCCAGGATCGACACTGAAGAAAATATAGAACATGCTGTTTACATCCATGTACACATGATTATTAATTTTGTCCTGTACTCACCAAATCTCAGTGGAACTCCTGTGACTGCACATACCAGGCAGCACCTTGAAGCCTGGGTTGTAGTTTGAGATGTTATCTGCATGCATTCCATCAAACGGGGCTATCTGTCCGATGGCTGTGATATTTGGTCTTGCTTATTATTGGCCAGAGCATAGGATGATGTGGCTGGTCATTTTTAGAATATTGTGTTCAATTCCCATCACCTGCTATTTGAAGAATGTTGTTAAACTAGAAAAGGTACAGAAAAATTTTCCAAGGATGTTAGCGGGACTGGAGGGTTTGAGTTATAAGGATAGGCTGGGACTTCTTTCTATGGAGTGTTGGAGGCTGAGGGACAAACTTATAGAGATTTACAAAATCATGAGGTGCACAGATAAGGTGAATAGCCAAGTCTTTCACCCAGCGTAAGGCAGTCAATAGACAATAGACCAGGAGTAGGCCATTCTGTCCTTCGAGCCAGCACCACCATTCATTGTGATCATGGCTGATCATCCTCAATCAGTATCCTGTTCCTGCCTTATCCCCATAACCTTGATTCCACTATCCTTAAGAGCTCTATCCAACTCTTTCTTGAAAGTATCCAGAGACTTGGCCTCCATTGCCCTCTGGGGTAGAGCATTCCATACACCCACCACTCTCTGGATGAAGAAATTTCTCCTCAACTCTGTTCTAAGTGGCCTACCCCATATTTTTAAACTGTGTCCTCTGGTTCGGGACTCACCCATTATTGGAAACATGCTTCCTGCCTCCAGAGTGTCCAATCCTTTAATAATCTTATATGTCTCAATCAGATCCCCTCTCAACCTTCTAAACTCAAGCGTAAGTGTAAGATAGTCCCACCATTCCAGGAATTGACCTTGTGAACCTACGCTGCAATCCCTCAATAGCCAGAATGTCTTTCCTCAAATTTGGAGACCAAAACTGCGCACAATACTCCAGGTGTGATCTCACCAGGGCCCTGTACAGCTGCAGAAGGACCTCTTTGCATCTATACTCAATCCCTCTTGTTATGAAGCCCAGCATGCTATTAGCTTTCTTCACTCCCTGCTGTACCTGCATTCTTGCTTTCATTGTCTGATGTACAAGAACACCTAGATCTCGTTGTACTGCCCCTTTACCTAACTTGACTCCATTTAGGTAGTAATCTGCCTTCCTGTTCTTGCCACCAAAGTGGATAACCATACATTTATCCACATTAAACTGCATCTGCCATGCATCCGTCCACTCACCTAGCCTGTCCAGGTTACACTGTATTCCCGTAACATCTTCCTCACATTTCACCCTGCCACCCAACTTTATGTCATCAGCAAATTTGCTAATATTACTTTTAATACCTTCATCTATATCATTAATGTACATTGTAAAAAGCTGCGGTCCCAGCACTGATCCCTGCGGTACCCCACTGGTCACCGTCTGCCATTCCAAAGGGAGCCGTTTATCACTACTCTTTGTTTCCTGTTAGCCAACCAATTTTCAATCCATGTCAGTATTTTGCCCCTAATACCATGTGCCCTAATTTTGCTCACTAACCTCCTATGTGGGACTTTATCAAAGGCTTTTTGAAAGTCCAGGTATACCACATCCACTGGATCTCCCTTGTCCATCTTCAGAGTTACATCCTCAAAAAATTCCAGAAGATTAGTCAAGCATGATTTCCCCATCATAAATCCATGCTGACTCTGACCTATCCTGTTATTGCTATCCAGATGTGTCGTAATTTCGTCCTTTATAATTGACTCCAGCATTTTCCCCGCCACTGAGGTCAGACTAACTGGTCTATAATTCCCTGTTTTCTCTCTCCCTCCTTTCTTAAAAAGTGGGACAACATTAACCACCCTCCAATCCGCAGGAACTGATCCTGAATCTATAGAACATTGGAAAATGATCACCAATGCATCCAAGATTTCTAGAGCCACCTCCTTCAGTACGCTGGCATGCAGACCATCAGGTTCCGGGGACTTATCAGCCTTCAGACCTAACAGTCTCTCCAACACCATTTCCTGCCTAATATAAATTCCCTTCAGTTCAGGTCCTTCAGCCACTATTACATCTGGGAGATTGCTCGTGTCTTCCCCAGTGAAGACAGATCCAAAAAAACCACTTCAACGCTTCTGCCATTTCTTTGTTCCCTGTAATAGATTCACCCGTGTCTGTCTTCAAGAGTCCTAAACATAGAACATAGAACATAGGACATTTCAGCACAGTATAGGCCCTTTGGCCCTCGATGTTATGCCAACCTGTGAAACCAATCTGAAGCCTATCTAACCTACACTATTCCATTCTCGTCCATATGCCTATCCAATTGCCATTTAAATGCCCCTAAAGTTGGCAAGCCTGTTGCTGTTACAGGCAGTGCGTTCCACGCCGCTATTACTCAGAGTAAAGAAACTACCTCTGACATCTGTCCTATATCTATCACCATTTAATTTGAAACTATGCTCCCTTTTGCTATCCATCACCATCCGAGGAAAAAGGCTCTTACTGTCCATCCTATCTAACCCTCTGATTATCTTATATGTCTCAATTAAGTGACCTCTCAACCTTCGTCTGTCTAACGAAAACAGCCTCAAGTCCCTCAACCTTTCTTCATAATACCTTCCCTCCATACCAGGCAACATCCTAGTAAATCTCCTCTGAACATTTTCCAAAGCTTCCACATCCTTCCTACAATTTGATGACCTGAACTGCACACCATACTCCAAGAGCTGCTGCACCAGACGTTTGTACAGCTGCAGCATGACCTCATGGCTCCGAAATTTGATCCCTCTACTAATAAATGCTAACACACAGTATGCCTTCTTAACAGCCCTATCAACCTGGGTGGCAACTTTGAGGGATCTATGTACGTGGACACTTGATCTACACTATCAAGAATCTTACCAAACTAGAGGCAATAGGTTTAAGGTGAGAGGGGAAGGATTTAAAAGGGACATGAGGGGCAATTTTTTTTCACACTGAAGGTGGTGTGTATATGGGATGATCTGCCAGAGGAAGTGGGAGAGGTAGGTACAATTACAACAATGAAAAGACATTTGGACAGATACATGATTAGGAAAGGTTTTGAGGGATATGGGCCAAAAGCAGGCAAGCGGGACTAGTTCAGTTTAGGATACCTCATCGGCATGGATGAGTTGGGCCGAAGGGTCTGTTTCCGTGCTGTATGCTGTATGACTATGACTCTATTTGGAAGAATGCTGTCCCATACAGGTATGTGGGGCCAAAGTAAGTTTTCACTTTAAAAGCACAGGACAACAGAAGCGGGAATTGTATTTCTGTTTACAAGTCCCCAGAGAGCATTGTCCTTTGATTTGACTTTCAGTTCAATGTCATTTTACCCAGTAATTATCTCTGTATCAACTCCACTGCTTTGTAAATCAAACAACTGATGCAATTTGTTAGCCAACCTACCAATGCCTACTGGGGGAATGGATTTCAGACAAACATGACGATTTGTTCCATCGCATCTAATTCCTGAAATCGCCTGTTGAAATTCTCTACGAACTTTCTCATGTATGCTCAGAAGTTTTCTGGGTGGAAGCATTTTCCTTTGTTGATTTTTGTTCTGCTATTTTCTCCAGCCTGAGGAAATGTTGCAGTAGTTTATTTTTTTGTTGTTGGGAGGGCCACAGACCCAGTCTCAGTTTAAATGCATTCACAGCATTTGTGCCAAGTCTGTCTTTTCCCTGCAGTTCACAGTTCTGTTCATTCGGTTTTGACAATATGTCAGTAAGGAACCAGAAATCGAACAACCACACATTCTCTGACAGTTTACTGCATACATTATTCCTTTCCTTGATTGGAGAAAGTGATGATTTCAGAATCAGATCTAAAAACTTCTGCAGGACCTTCCCTTGACTTAACCACCTGACAAGAACATGAGGATTAGTTCACCGCAGGCAGAATTGAGTATGTCGATTAAGGCCTTAAACAATCAGTGTTGAAAGAAATTTGCTCAAAATCAGTTTTCAGTCTTAAGAAGTTCCATTACATGAGAAGATTTCATAATTTTACTCACTAATGTTTGCTAATGGATTATATAAGGGTAACTGACAAAAGAGGGGAAAGCAGAACGATTTCCAAAACATCCAAATGAAGCACATTTTGTGCTAATAACGGCTGGTGCATTATAAGTTACAGTGGAAACCAATTTTTTGAGTGGAATGTTTTTCCCAAGCATGTACTATTTGAAATGTTGTCGATATCCTCACCTTTTGCTCTCTTTTTTGGGGAGAAAGTGAGGACTGCAGATGCTGGAGATTAGAGTTGAAAAGTGTGGTGCTGGAAAAGCACGGCCAATGAGACAGCATCGGATGAGCAGGAGAGTCAACATTTCGAGCATAAGCTTTCATTCCTGATGAAGAACTTATGCTTGAAATGTCGACTCTCCTGCTCCTCAGATGCTGCCTGACCAGCTGTACTTTTCCAGCACCACACTCTCTTTTGGAGCAAAGAAGTAAGAAGATCCTCTTTAGTTATTATGGCCTGAGAAACATGGCTTGAGAAAGGGCAGCAGGGTGACTCAGTGGTTAGCACTGCTGCCTCATGGTGCAAGACCTGGGTTCAATTCCAGCCTCAAGCGACTGTCTGTGTGGAATTTGCACATTCTCCCCATGTCTGTGTGGGTTTCTCTAGGTGCTCTAGTTTCCTCCCACAATCCAAAGATGTGCAGGTTAGGTGAATTGGCCATGCTAAATTGCCCATAGTGTTCAGGGATCTATAGGCTAGGTGCATTAGTCTGGGGAAATGAACAGTAGTAGGGGAGTAAGTCTGGGTGGGATACTCTTCAGAGGGTCAGTGTGGACTTGTTGGGTCAAATTGCCTGTTTCCACACTGTAGGGATTCCATTAAACATTACCCACAAAAACATCAGCTGGATTTGTCTGTCGTGTTGATAGATTCTCTGAACTGCAACGAGAAATATTTAATGTCCTTCAGGTTGTAGTTGCTGAAAGATGTCTTTTACAAAGACTCCACTCATCTTGCTGCTGTGAAAACACAGAGTGATGCACTCTAGATATTTTGTTCTTGGAGTCTTCGAATAAAGAGTCAGTACCCACAGTCATTGCTTTCTTTTGTAGTGCGCCATCTGTGAATGATTTCTTAGGTTTTGCCATAAAATGCTGCAGTGCAGGTCTTACTGTTGCTGGTTTTAGAACAAAAATTACTTTTGAATTTTGGAGATGGCTTTAAGCTCATCAATGTCCTTTGTCTGAAACATGCTGTTCAAAATGTTCAACTATTCTTGAATTTACTGCACATCATTTTGTGGTGATGTTCCAAATTCTCCTTTTCACTTACCAATATACTTTAGTGACACGTAAAGCAAGCACTCTCATCTTTTCACAGTTGTGAAATTTATTTACCCACTCACATTGAAGTTGTGTATTTTTGTTTTGGAGAGTCCAGGTTGATCACTCATCATAATTCACCTTGTAGTTTGTGACGTCACTCCCTTGCTGGTCATATTGCGCTAAGTCCTGGATCTGTGCCTCGGGAACATTGGAGTGTTGCCGGCTGCTTTGCATTGTGGTTGTGGTATACTTTTGGGGCACTGGTCCGCTTGTGTTGTTCAGACATTGCTATGGGGTGTGTCAGCATTCCCCTGAATTTACCTCAGTCCAGCTCAAACAGTGAGAGAACATGATGATATAGACTGTCAGAGCCATACATTGTGTGGGAATGTGGTGGGGGACGCGAAGGTTAGTGAGACAGATTGTCAGAGACACACATAATGTGGGAGTGTGGTGAGGGTGGGTGGTGGCGTTAGTGAGGTAGACTGTCAGAGACTCTACAATCACCAATTGGTCCTCATGTACTGATTGGAGACCATAGGCTTAAGTGCCTGTCAATTGATAATTCAAGTGCCTCCATTAGTGGCAACACAGGAAGGTTAAACATGGGCCTTCCTGTTTTACATTTTATTCTAATGGTGATGGGAATATTTTTTTTAGATTAGATTACTTACAGTGTGGAAACATAGTGGGGATTGGAAACCCACCTCTTTAAAAATCCTTTCTGATTCCTGCTTCACTGCCTCTCGGAACACACCATGCTACCTATGGAGTCAGCAACATGGTTATGTTTTGCTCAATAGAAGTCAATATAAGTCTGGTTCAGTGGACTTTTCCTGCAGTAATTATAAATATGCTTCCAGAAATGAATCTTCCAATTTAATACATTCCTTCTTTTCGGAAATTTGCAGTGTAGCTTCACTGAACCAGAATGTTTGCATCAGTCCTTTAGTCACTGCTTCTTATTGTTTAACGTCAGCACCATGCATGGATCAACCAGCTGATTTGTGTTCTGAGAATGGTGAAGTTAATCGAATTAACTTCCCCCTCAATATCAAATAGTAATTAAAGTAACAGCAAATCTGAATTTTGACCAATGTCAACTCAATGATAACCAGATTTATTTCGCCTTTCAATCTGAATATCTTTATTATTTCTGATATAAGACACATTTTGTTGAAATATACAGTTTTGAAGTGAACAGGATAATTCTCAAGAATTGCTGAAGTAATAGAAGAACAGTGTTTGTTCCTGATGACTTGGATAATGCTGATTGTTTGTCAAGTAGATTTTAAATATTAGACAAGGTTAGTGGATTCTGGTTGAGTAAAGCCCTGTGAAAGAACTGGAGACTTGAACAGAATGCAAACTGAGTATAAGTCACACGATGACAGCTGCGTTTCTTGTTTTTATCATTCAGAGGATATGGGCTTTGCTAGCTGGACCAGCATCACTTACTCAGACCTAATGGCCCTCGAGAAAATGTTGGTGAGTTGTCTTCTTGTACCACTGCAGGTCTTGAGGTTTAGAGACGCCCACAATGCTGTTTGGAAGGGAGTTTCAGGATTTTGACTCAGAGATACTAAAGGAATGGTGGTATACTTCCAAGTCAGAGTGGTGTGCGGCTTGGAGGGGAACTTACAGTTGGTGATGTTCTCATGTAAATGCTACCCTTGTTCTAGATGGTCAAGTTTGTGCATTTGAAAAGTGCTATTGAAGGAGGCTTGATGGGTTACTGCTGTGCAATCTCTTTGCACTGCTGCCATTATGTTATTGCTGAAGGGTGTGAATGTTAATGATGGTGGATGGGCTACCAATCCAATGGACTACTTTTACCTTAGTGCTCTTCAGGTTGGGTTTGTCCAGCTTCAGTTTGTCCTATGTTTTGTGGACAAGACAGACCCTGGGCAATTTCCCATGTTGTTGATTTGACGCCAGTGTTCTCTCGGTTAAACCGTTGTGCTACCTATAAAACTCACTTGCATTGAAGAACATAAAAGAGCATCACTAAACTTTGCTTACTTTAGAGAGACATTCTGTGTGGCTCTGTGGAGGTATAGGAAAAAGAGTCAAGGAAGAGTGGCCAAGGGTTTCACAAAGAGTTGGTTGGAAAGAGCCATTAAAAGGAAAAGAGAGGAGCAACAATACAGTATAGGATAGGGAGAGAAATCCCTAACCTTGGGCCTAAATGGTAAGATGGAGGAAGAAAGTAATGGGTGAGATGGACAGACTCAGGAGAATTAATAAATTAAGGGGAATATATCAATTTAGAAAATTCCAAAGATTAGGAAAAGTGAGGTCCTAGAGGTTGGGGATAAAAATAACTGCCAGCAAATAATCCATACTAAATGTCAAAGTTTATCCACTCTGGTTCTTACTGACCTAAAGTAGATCCCAGTTCTCCAGTACACAAATTTAATCTATTCAACATTGTGTTAAAACCTCTCTGACCTTATAATAGAGGGAAGGTCATTGATGAAGGACCTGAAAATGGCTTCAGAATGAAGGCAGGAAGCAGGAATAAAGATTTTTCCTGTGACGGCATTACTGTCTCTGCTCCGGCAATGCCCATCTGTAAGATCGCCATCTGGAGCACGGTTAGCCAAGAGTGGAGTCTGATGCCTGAGGAGCAGGGTGAAGGTAGACTCAGACAGCTAGTTTAGAAGACCAACACCTGTTCACTAAGACATCAGCCACATTCTGCAGAATATTGTAAAACAATTTGCCCACCATCATCCACCCACCCTCTTAGCCCTTTCCAGATCCTTTATCTCCTTCACCATTATGTAGACACTTTAGCCACTTATACTACAACTCCACATTCATTCACTGTCATTATTTCTTCTCACTGTTCCTTGGCATTTTAATTTTATATTGTCCACTTACCTTCCCCCCCATCATTCAATGCCTTACTCCTTTACTCCATTACCTTCTTTACCCTCTTAGCTCCCTTACCCTCCTTTACCTGTACTCCTCTCAAATCTGCAAACCACTATTGTCTATAAGCAGAAATTTTATAGTTATAGTTACATTCGAAAATCATTGAAAAGCTCATACATCTGTGAAAATAAACAAACTCACATTCACTTGCACATCTGTATCAACAAACTTTGCAGAGTGGAATGCATTAATGGTTTGAGAGGCAACCAAGTCATCATTTGGAACAACAGTGTAAACAAACCCTGCAGGACAGAATCCATTAAAGAAGAATTCTCAAACTCTAACATCTGCTGATGGTTTGAAATAACCAACCAGATGTTTGAGGTTTATTCAAGCATTTCATGAAAGACATAGGAGAGCTAAACAATTAACTCTAGATCTTACCTTTTTTCTATATTTTCTAAGTTGTTTAATACAGAATAACACCTTATCCTGTAGTTAATTTATTTTCGTCATCTGAAAATGATTCCGCTTTTACAATGTTAGTCTTTCACTTGAAAGCTTGCACCTTGACAGAAGTCACAATTTACTCAACATATTGGGCTTGATCTATGGCCCCCTACTGGGTGTACTGTCAGTGAGGGAGCAAACCAAATATGTCAAGTCAGTGCTGTAGCAGCCTCTTGGCTGTTAAAACACAGATAGATTGCTAACTTGGTCAAGTAAAACTCTGAAATCACAAAACACGAACACCAGACACAGTGCAAACACAGCCAGGTGCTAATGATATTAGCGTAATGTAAAAGGCAACAGTTATCCCCAGACATAGCCCCAACAACTTATCCACTGAACAAAAGAGGGCCCAGACAGGAAGGCATTGGGTCCTGCTACACAAAGAAACTAACAGTAGCAAGCCATTCTAATGATTGACTCGATTTAAAATTATTAAGTGTATCACTCTGATTGGCTAGAACTATAGAAAGTTCCATAAAAACCATCTAAAATGTATAAAAACAGAGTTCACCTGCAGATATTTCTCTTGGAATCTCTTGAATCATCTGAGGCTTTCTGAGGAGACTAGCATGATAAAAGCCAGAGATCGGCTGACCATCCTGAGGAAGAAAGCAACTTTGCAGACCCAGGGACAAAGCCACAGGCAGAGTGACTGCGTAAATCTACAAGAGATTCGGGAAGTATTGGAACCTCAAGGGGCTAAACAAGATCAGGGATAATACTTTTAGTAATAAAGGTTATTGTAACTTTGTTCCTAATAAAGCTGGGGCTGTTTTGCATTGGTACCAGCTTGTGTTCATAATGATTTGACCAGTTCAGTATTGTGGGCTGCCTGGGAAAATTCATTCATAACATTCTGGTGGGAGTCGTCTAACTTGTTTAAGGAGGAAGTAGACAACAGCCTATCTCCTTCCTACCTGTTATCAACCCTGTACCTCATGATACATGTCATAATAAGTCATCCACAATGGCCATCTTTTGGCTACTGCAGCTATTAACTTCCCAATTAATTGAAAATTAAGGGCCTCAATTTGCCGGCTCTGCAGTAAAATGATTGACCTTTGGCAGGCAGGCTGGAATCTAAAGCCCTTGCATTGAAAAGGAGGAAAGGAAGAAGCAACACAACTGGAAAGTTCTCTGTGTGTTTCGGGGATACCCTTCCATGATTTCACAGCCCCTTTATTCCTTCCTACCTGCCAAACCCAACCCTTCTCAACTCCACCTCCCGCTCTCTAGGTTCTATGATCCTTTGCTGCTCTAAAAAGGACCTTACCTGTCTCCATTGTTGCCATTGTTTTTCCCTTGTTGTCTCAGCAGCACCCACTCCTGAGCCCTCAGACTGCTGGAGCTGTCAGTTAATGAGGTTAGCCAGCTGCTCTGGCTCCCACTGAGACATCGGGTCTGATACTGAGCATGCAATGCAACAATATCTTATAATAGTCAGGCAGGCCTTCTTAAACATCAATCTGCTTGGAATCGACGTTCATTTCCAGGGAGCGAGCAGATGGCCTCTCCCCTCCTTGTACCCTGTAAAATCCACTCAATTAGTTAATGGTGTCTTAAGTTTTCCATTACAGAATTGTCATCTGCCATGTTAATAAACACAGCAATAACCCAGGCTATAACCTTGCAAGATGAATTGTAAAGGAGACAATGCCATTTTCACTCATGTTTTATACTCTTTCCACCTCCAGTCCAAGGTTGATGCCTCCACTCTTCAGACTGATTCAGGAAGGCTGCCAAAATGCTACCACCTTGCAGAAAATTCCAGAATGATGTTAGGTACTTCTTAACAGCTGCATGTGTTGTTGCCATCTAACCCTCTCCCATTCTGCTGAAAAAAGCCAGAGATGGAAATGGGAGCTGAGTCTTTGGGATTCTTGTATCAGCCATTGGTTTTGGTTCTGCTGACTCTGACTTGTCCCAAATCAAGAGCGTAAACTCCAACTCATTGAGTCTAAAAGGCATGACTGAGTTGCAGGTTAAGTGAGGTTTGCATTCTTTTTAACGGAGATGACACAGAGTCAATAGCTTATCTTGGAGTCAGATGAAATGTTAAAGGTTATGAACAGTGCAGCTTTGTTGAGATAGTTGCTTGTGCCAGTTGACAGTAGTTATGACCAGTAGTTTTTCACAATGTACAAAGATGATGGCTTCCAATGTTTAGCCAGAGGAAACTGCAGCTTATTCAAGATGAGACGTTAGACAGCAGTGACAGCGAGATTTTGTCAATGCATGAGAGGTGATGAATAGGTTGATGAATAGGTTGAGTTGGAGAAGAGTGGAAGCTGACCCTCAGTCTTACTGGTATAAGTATGTGAGGCAGAGAAATGTGTAAAGATAGATCCTCAGGCTATTGCAGAAATATGGTATAGGGAGAGATGCTCTGGCTACCATTGGATTGGTAAAACTGTACCAAATACCAGTTTGACAATGGCGTATTTGAGGAGGATGGTGTAATTTAAAGTGTAAAAGGCTAAAGAGAGTTGAAGCGGGACAAGAAGGGATAATGGATCATGCAGCACTGCAACAAAAAATTCAATTTATGAAACTGTTTGGATTGTTTGGTTCCTGGGGAGGAGGAGACCCCTAATTGTATCTTAAAAAAAAGTTATATGGGGAGATTTATTATCAAAACGCAGGTTGGAAATGGAGTAGTAGCTTTAAAGATGAATTTGTGAGAGTGGGGTGATGTCAGCAGATTTAAAAGAGAGCGGGATGTTGCCTGAGATGATGAAACCATTCATTGTGTCAGCTGGAATGCATCCAGGAAAGAGTTTTGATGGTCATCAATTATATAAGAACGGAGTTGAATGATCAGGAATTGGGACTCATGGCTCAAAGGTCATAAGGTGAGACACAAAAATGAACCTAGAGAGATAGACACAGGAATTGAGGATAAAGGTTGAGCGACCTCATTGATGCTTAGCTCTGTCTTAAGGAGGCAGCGTGTGAAGCAGCATAGGCTGCTCTTTGGGTGGTGTCTAATAGAACTCACCCATTCAACCTCCCAATAGACCTTTGCATTAATGCATACAGTTCAATAATACTAAAATGTATGTATTTTCTGCCTTTCAAGCATTTGAATCATCCTGAAAATGTTCAAGATATTATGAAAATTTAAATTCCTTCTTACAGTATTGAATGTATTTGCAGCTGTATAGTATGATTAACACATAAATTGACAAGATCAGGACCCTTCTGTTCAATTTTGAAACTTATGAAACTCAATTTCTATCCTAAAGCATGTCAATTTCCAGCACTGCTTAGTACAGCACACTTATCTGTGACTCCCAATTGTCATATTATAAAATGGGTCTTGTGTAATTAACTGAATAATTAGTGATATTATCAAAGTCATAATTTACCCAATACAGAAGAAGATGTGACCATGACTACAGATTTCCATCATGTAAGCAAGGAATTAAAGCTTTGGTAAATTAAACATAATGAATCATGGGTCACAGTTGCAAAGAATATCATTTGTAAAACTGGTTGGATGATTTTGTTCCTCTGCAGAGAATATCAATGAATAACAAAGTTATGAATAACAAATTATCAAAATTCAGTTTTAAATGTTCTTATGAAAAGCTAGAAATTAACATTTCATTCTCCACTTCTGCAATGATTAAGGTGTACTCGTTCTATCTTATGTTTAATAACATTGTATGCTGTAAATAGGAAAGTAGTATTTAGGTGTAACAGCAAAATAAGTAAGCTGGAGGATTTCTACATCTGGTCCCGGTTCAGTAAATAAGCTGTCAATTTAAAACAAATTCTAAATGCATACATTATACCTTCAATATCAGCTGTATGTACTCAATCCAATTTAATTCTCTTCAGCTTTAGACATCTTAGGCAAAAAGATGCAGTAAATAGACTGGAAATGACCAGCAGTGATACAAGTGGATAAACCCAATGTAGCTGAATGACATTCTACTATCTGCTATTTTAATGGATGTACATTTGAATCATTAATTTTAATTGGGCTGATGCCGCTGTGAAAATAGTACTCAGAACAAAGGTATTCAAATGACACTAAGGGCAACATATTCCCTGAGTCAAGTTGACTTGGGAACCCTTTAAAAATAGCAGCCAAAAGCTATACCAGGATTCCCTCTGTACTGTGATGCTTTCTGATTTTCAGGATGGAGTAGGCTAGTTGAGGGCATGAACTTGCACCTTGCTGTCATGACCTTACTGGCTCCATTGTAGAGATAGGAATGACCGATTTCTCTGACATTTACATGGAAGTGGGCCATGTTTTAATAAGGTCTGTGTTCACGGCACATCAGTTTCATGCACCATAGACTGCATGAGGAAATATTTTGCAAAGTAAATTTGAAAGGTACCCCGGATGCTAAGGTGTGTGCCTTAAATAACCTCTGTGATGTCTCATGACCCAATGACAAGGCATAGGGTCTGTGCCCATTCACTTACTATATCCTATATCAAAGCATTGAACACAATAGTGATAGGGACTTGCATAAAAAATGTTTTACGAAAGTGATTTACCGATAACTTTCCTTTGTGTTATAAAAACCTAAATTCACTACAACACAATAAAAGTATTAACTTTCCAGACCCTTTAAAATTTCACGAGCCAAAAGGGCGGGACACTTCAAACCACTTAATCTTGTGCAAACAGGTATTCTGAAATCGATAACCGAGATTTGACAGTCAGAGCTGTCAATCAAGCTGGGGAGCAACTGTTTCAGCTTACCAATGGTAGCCTGGGCTCCCAGGAAAGCCTTGTTATGAATTCTTGGCTTACCGAAATTAGAAAACATGCTTGATTCTCAGAAATTGATGACAGTCTTCAAGCTTTAAAAGTGTGTCCAGGAGGTTTACCCTTCCACAGAAAACAATGTAGTTTCCTCCAAAGAACAGTCTGCAGAGCAAGTTGGTGCAGTTTCCCTGTTGATATTAATTAACAAAACATGCCCTGAGTGATAGTTCACCTGGAGTGCAACATTAGGAAATCAACCAATTGCTCTTTGCTGTCTATATCTCCAGAGCTATCTCCAGACATTGAATGATTTTATAGTGAGGAATAATTTGGGCTCAACCTATGGTGACATTAACCTTCTGTGCTTAGAGTGGCTCGGTGGTTCTTCTATGAAGGCCGCTTTTAATTTATGAAATGATTGAGCACTTCCTTCATGATAATGTCAAGATTGACGTAAATGAAGTGAGACATACTCTCCCGGTACCTGCCTGGCCAGAAGTGTCTTTCAGGGAATGAGCACACAATCATTTGTTCTTTTGATAGATTTGCTTCAGCTTTAGACATCTTAGGCAAAAAGATGCAATAAATAGACTTGAAATGACCAGCAGTGACATCAGTGGATAGATTTGGAAACCCAGAGCAGCAATTATGATTTGATTTATGAATGGTATCATTCACATTAATCTAAGCAATAAAATCTAAGCTCCACACTAGTGTCGTCCATACTGTTAGAAGGTCCAACCTCAAAGTTCCTTAAACATGCTGGTGTCTTCCATGCATGAACCCATTTTCTTTATGAAACTCTATGTTGAACCTCTCCAATTAATTTTCTGTCTCTATCACAGCATTGAGGTGCAATAGGGTTAGAGTTAGCACCTGCCTGATGCTTTTAATACAGTTGAACAGAGCAACATTTTCTAATGTTTTCCATCCATTGTCCAACTCAGCAGAATGAACTCAGCATAATCCACTTTAACATTACCAATCAAAGGTAAATCATCTCTGGCCATACTGCCTCTTCTTATTCCTCGAGGGTCACCTTCAGAGCACGTAAGGATAAATATTCATTCATAGCACATCTTTTTTGCCCTTTGGAGATCCCAAAGTACTCTGAAGAATGGTGACTGGACTTGAAACATTGACTCTGTTTCTCTCTTCATGGATGCTGCCACATCTGCTGAGTTTCTCTAGTAAGTTCTGTTATTATTTGTTTCAGAGCTCCAGCATCTGCAGTTCTTTCTTTAAGTTATCCAAAAGTGCTTTATCGCCAAAAACTGATAAAAGAAGATTTGCATTTGTAAAGCATCATTCACAACAATTGGACATCTCAAAACACTTTTCAGCCAATGCTTTAAAAGTGTAGTTTAAAACTGTTGTAATCTAGCAAACACAGCTGCTGATTTGTATACAGCAAACATTCACAAATATCAATGTAATAATGAAAGATAATCCAGTTTTATGCATTGATATCAAAATGAATAACGACCAGAAAATTAGAGATAATTCCACTGCACCTCTTCAAAATAGCAGCGTGAAATCTTTTGAATCCATCTGAGAGGACACAAGACTTTGTACAAGACAATTAGTACCTGAAAGGTTTAACTGGCATTCTGCAATAGGTTCCACCCATCGGGCTATGAAGGACTATTTCTGTGAGGTGACAACACGTGTGCTCACAGTTTCTCCTTCTGGTACGGCTTGTTATTAATATGATGTGTCGATTTATTAGTAACTTTATTGTGAACTTACTTTTAAGCGGAAGCTGACATCACAGAGGAGATAATCACAGAAGAGAAAATCATCTCTCTGTATGATTCCCTCTCTCTCTCTATTTTAGATGTGCTGTAAATAGCTGTTAGCAACAGTGCGATGAACCAAGTTACTGATCACCAGGATTGAGCTTACTTTCTGCCTCAGATGTTGAGTGGGCACTCGTACAAATATGAAGGATTATGAGTCACGAGGTTGTCTATGAGTCACTAGGTTCTGAATTTAAGCCTTATTCTAGCTCATGGCACTATTTAAAAGTAAAACCGTGTCCTGGCCAAATATTTATCCTCAATCACATTTCAAAATCAGACTATTTGGTCATTAAGCTTGTAGTGTGCAAAATGACTGATGTGTTTCCTACATTACAGCAAAAAACTTCACTTCATTTGCTATAATGTGTTTTGAGATTCTGGTAGTTATGAAATACCACATAAGTGCAAGCCTTCCTTTCTTATTTGTGACAGCACAACACTCCCTCAGTGTTGGGCCAAGGACCTATGTGTGGTGTTTTGTATTCCTTATCTACATCTTGGTTGTTTGCAACATTATCTGGAGATATGGCTTTGGATTTTCCTGAATGGTTAAAATCTTGATATTGGTCACAATTCTGTAACAATAGTGACTATTGTAGGATGAACCGCACAGAGGCGATCAAAAGGCCTGCAGAAATATCTCTCCAACAGCCCCATTGCAGAGGTAGGTAGGTCACTGCAGGCATGTCTCATATTAGAAGCCATCCCTGCAGCATTGAGAAAGATTGAAACTCACCAGAGCAGTCAGACCAACTCAGTAGGCAGGGTTCCCTTCCATGGTATGGCTTGCCGCCTCAGCTATTGCACCCTATTGGATCATGCTGAAATGATGGAGTAGTGCATCAAGGATTTCATACCCCATCTTGGCTTGCCACCCAGTTCTACGGCTCAGCTTCAGTCGGGTGCCTATCCACTGTTGGTAAGAACTGGGCAACACCATCATTTACTTCAATTGGCTGATGAATGAGCCCAATTGACTACATGTCACTGACAGGTAAGTGATCTCTGTTGCATTGACCTTACCTCCTGCAATACTGCTTTGATGTGGGAACACACTGAATAGCTGACATGACAAGTTATATTACAATTTTGCTCCTGGACCTGCCTTTAAATCTACCTCTGCAGGTCTGGGAAAAATCAGCCCATGGAGTCAGTTTCCACATGCATGATGTCATGCGACACCCAGCTGTGTTTTCAGACTACTTGTTTGATCTATCCTCACTGAAGAACTAAAAAATTGGAAAGGCTGAAAGATCAACTTTGGCCCATGCCACAATCTGTAGAGCTTCTGTAGCATTACTTCTGCTTAAACTTGGTGTGACCCTCAGCTGACTTACAGAATGCAATATTCTATCCATCACAAAGGTATCTTACATTCAGTTCCGCAACATCTCCTGCCTCCCTCCATACCTAAATGACGTGAAAATCTTTACCATTTCTAAACATATTGATTCCAATTCTGTCCCAGTTGCATTTCTACTCACTACCATTCAAAATTCCAAAGAGGTTATCCACATGCTTACCTTTGTTAGATTTAAATTTGATTGTATTATAGATCTCCTCGGGTCCTCTCACAAGCCTAAGTTCTGTGGAGTCAGTTTGAATATTTATGACATTGTGCTGTAACGGAAACTGAAAAGAACAGCAGCATATAAGCAATAATTCTTCTGTCTGTCAAGGAGACAACAGACTCATTTTGTTTTCATGTTTGTCACTCACAACCAATACCTTAACAATTTTATTGTGATTTGAAAGGAAGGAGTTTTTTATTATTATTTTTGCAAGAAGAAATTTTTAATTCATAATGATTGACAGTCTTTACTTTGGTTTTCTTTGTGTCACATTTAATTGCCTTTTCAACAATTTCTAGATATTTTAGTTCTGTGCAAAAAGTGAAAGGTGTTGCTTTTACCATAATTCACTTTTAATGCCGTTATTTTATGACCCTTATTTTTCATTTATATTGGAATGTTAAAATGCTTCCTTCTTGCTTTCATTGCCAATTATTTGTAAACATTCGTTCTCAGACTGCTGCATGATGGGATGTTTAATCAGTTAAAAACTTGCCATCATTAGCAAGTGCCAGAACACAATACCCATATTATGAGTGTGATCTTAACTCCCTCCATCTGGCAGAAACCAGTGGGGTGGCTAACTAAATTGTGAGAGACTTGTCTGCTCCTCTCTCACCTTGATCTGGCCAAATAGAAGTTTACTTGCTTGATATCCACCTCAATGTGACAGCATGGTTACTGTAGCAACATCACACCTGCTTTGGACAGAAGGTGAACTTCCTTTTCCCTGTGTGGTGATGTGGTGATAAGCATATTTCTGTAGAGAGGTGTAAGTGGGTGTGCATATGCTTGCAGCTTGGCATGTTTATGTAAGTCAAACACCTGTGGACTAATAATACTCAGATACTGTTTTGAATTTTTCTTCACGTCGTGTGTAATGTCTACAAAATTTTCATGTTAGTTTTTAATCTTCAATGCTGGGAGAATAAGTTAAATAATTCAAGGGGCAATAACCAAATATTTTCTCATTTACAGTGTGCTTTGAGTTAAACTATGTTTTTTTTCCGTATGGTGCTGCAGATGCAAAATTTTAGCGTCAACAGCACTTTATTCTCTGACTCAGATCACTGCTCTCAATTAGCACAGAATGCTGAAATATCTGATGCTGAATTGTCCCATTGTTTGAGGAGATTTTAAGGATCTAATTTCTGTGATTTTGTGCTCATGTCCGCAGCCCCCAACCACCAAGACCTTGGATTTGGATTGAAATTGAGGTGGTATAGCAGGAGATGAGTTTATTTTAGTATCACAAATCGGTCACCGGTGTTATTGAGGGTGAGACTTTCATGTGGGGAAACCCATACTTGATATGGAGATAGTTTTCTTATCCGGTTACAGCCAGTGGGCTTGGGAACACGTGGGTTGAACAAATCTACTGCGGGTATTTACCACTGCTATACTAACTGCTGTGTACATACTGCCACAAACAAAGGTTAAGGAAGCTCTGGATGTGCTGTACTCAACCACTAACACCCTGGAGATGGAACACCCCGAGGCCCTGTTTATTGTAACTAGCAACTTCGATCAAGCCAATCTAAGGAAGGTGTTGCCCAAGTACCACCAGAACATTACTAGTGGTCCAAACATTTTAGACCACTGCTATACCACTGTGAAAGATGCCTACCGCTCCATCCCCTGCTCTTATTTCAGGAACTCCGACCACAATGCCATGTTTCTTTTCCTGGCTTTCAGGCAAAAGCTCAAGCTAGGGACCGCCTCGTGGATACAGGGCCAGTGCTGGTCAGAGGAGGTAGGGGATCAACTCCAGTGCTGTCTGGAATCGGCTGATTGGGCCATGTTCAAACAGTCCGCAGGTACCTTGGACAAGTACGTCACCACCGTCACAGACTTTATCAGCAAGTGTGTGGAGGACCGCATACCGAGGAGGTCAATCCGAGTGTTCCCCAGCAGGAAACCCTGGATAAATCAGGACACTCAGAACCTGCTAAAAACCAGACGTGAGGACTTCAGATCAAGAGACCCACTCAAATATAAAGAAGCCAAATATGACCGTTGCAGAGCCATTAAGACAGCGAAGGACCAATACCGATCTAAACTAGAGACCCAGACAGACACCCGGCTACAATGGGAAGGACTGAATGACATGACAAGTTCTAAAGAGACACAGTGCAAGATAGCAGATGATGACACACCCCTCCCAGATCATCTCAACGCCTTCTTTGCTCGCTCTGGTACATAGGGCATTAGGACCTTGTGAGATACAGCAGTGCGCTGATATTTATGAGATGTTACCAAGGTCCACAGTTGATCTTTGTAAGGAACCAGAGGTCAGACGTTCAAGACCATCGTGCATTTAATGGCCCCTGGCAGAACAGTATGGTTTGCATGAGATCGTTGATGGTGAGCTCATCAGCTGCTTTTTTCTGAACTGGTTGTTGTTTAGAAATGAGTTCAATGTCGTGTATCATCCCAAGGAAATTGAGGCCAAAACACACATGTTGGCTCAAAAGTGAGGATTATTAATTGCAAATCATATACACCTTTTCAACTCTTGCAAGCTGTTTGTATTGCAGTGTTACTTGCAGCATACCTCTCACCTAAGGAGTTGTTCCAGCTTTATAACTTGTTTCTTCAGTTATAGTACCTGATCTGACAGGACAGTGATTTCTCCACCTGTACCAAACTTACAATTAACATGGTGTCCACTGATATATAAATAAGCTGTGTGATACTTGAAGCATTTGAATCATTATTTTTGTTTGAACAACTGATTTCTCCAAGAAATACCTCTGATAACTCCTCTCAAGGAGGTGTATCAAATGCAGGTATCCTTTTAATCTATTTGCAAGACTCAGCATTTGGCTTTTTGCTGCTCTGAAATTTTGACCTATTTCCATACATTCTCCACAGTGTTACAGACGTAGCACTATTTTGTCATGACTAGGAGCTGCCTTTGCCTATGAATCTTCTACGCTAAAACGGATTCCTAGGATCTGCTGTATGGGTTAATCTGGGTTAGCTTGTTACTTGCCTTTTCGGAGTGTCTATACCTGATAAAGTTAATGGCCGCTTCTGTGTTTTTTCCTCTGAAGACATTCCTGCACATCTTTCTGGTTTCTGATTCCAGCATAATTTGAGTAGCTTTCTCCAAATTAAATCATCCCTCAAATTCTGTCTCTTATGAATTCAGATATCAAGGAGGCATTTTCACAGTTTTCCACTAACCTATAGAAGTTGTTGATGACATTACCTATGGATTCTCCTGCATGCTGAAGTCTCCATCCATTTATTAACAATGAAAATATTGGTTCTTACCTTTTGGAGAATGTTCCCACATTCTGGAGACAAGTTGGACATATACCACTTCTTTCTGGGTTAAATGGATGCTCACTTGTTTACATTCTTTTATTTTCTTGCATGGATTCTCTCTATCATTGTTTCTTTCAGGTATTTCAGCAATGGTGGCGACCTCTAAACACCATGGCATATTGAGCTCTGGGTACCAACTGGTGGCAGTTTATAGTTGGCATATTTTGTTGCCACCAGTCTTCCTTGCTAAACTAAGTCTAAGAGCCTCTCTAATTATTAATGGTAGATGATAAACCAAATGAAAGCCTCAACAAGAAGAAGCACTTGTCTTACTTATCAATGTTTCGTTTATTGCATGATAGCAATCAGTACAATTAACATTAACTAGTTAGGCATGATTACAGCTTTCCGAAGTCAGGTACATTGAATCCCTCTCTGTGAGAACATTGTGCAAGATTAACAGTTTTTTTTGGACCCAAAAACAGTATGGAGATAAATGTAACTTCACCATTAACTTTTTCAAAACCCTTAGCTTTTATAAAACCTTTAGAAATTATACCCACTTCTTCCAACAAGCTCTTAATGAGTTCTATTCACTGTTTGAACTGACCTGAGTAGGGAGGAGAGTGAGCATTCTGACCAGCATGGTCAGTACTTCCTGTGCCTGGAATGGCATTGGGTAAATGTCATGCTGCCCAATGCTGGTAATTTTAGATTCCCCTGATCAATGTTCCTTACTTGAAGTGAATGAAAGGGCCCTGAAAATCTGATACATAATCTCAGAAATTTGGGCAGACATTGTGCATAATTTTATGACTAGTTAAAGTGATTTTCGTTTATTGCTTGGAGCATAGAATTGATAATTACTTTGTTATAAATTAAAGCTATTAAGAAAATGAATCATTTATATACATTTATTGAACTGCTCCACTATATTCTAAAACAATGTGTTCTAAAGTCTTTACACATGATGTACTTTGACAGTATCGATCCTACATTGTTAATTTATTTGATATCTACAAAATATGATTTTTTTGATTGATCTGAACTAATGGGTGCCTTAATGTAGCTCATCATTGGCACTGGGGCATCAAAAAGTTTCTGCTCGATTTGCCTTTGGTAACAGGTGGCCTCACAACATGCCGTGTCAGCGGGTAGGAGCAAATTACCACAGATGCTGCAATCGGTATTGAAAAGAAATGCTAGAAATCACAGCGGGTCAGGCAGCATCCAGGGAGAGAACAAGCTAACATTTCGAGTCCAGATGACTCTTCATCAGAGGTCATCTGAAGTGTGGGGGTGGGGGGCAGCATTTATGCAATAGTGGGAGATGAAGTGTGGGGGTGGGTGGGGAAGAAAGGGTGCTAATAGTACAGATTGATTGACTGGAATGTGAGAGTGAATGTTATGTCAGAGAACATAAAACTTCAACATTAAAATCAACTCCAAAGAACTTCTTTACCGATGTTAAAATTGCTTCTGAACACTGAGATCTTCAAAGAGAAGCAATGAGGGCAATTCTACACTTCTCCAGGGTAAAATAGCAAAAGAACATGAGAGCCTATCACTCTGACAGTGTGGTCCTGCTTGTTCAGTGTGAAGCTGGTGAAGCAGACCAGCAAAGTAACTAAACCCATTGATTGATGCTGATTACCCAACCAACTCTTGTCCCAAACTCTGGGGTCACTGAAATGGTCAGGATGCCTTTAGGAGCACTAAGGAGCACTTACTTTAAATCACTGCTAGCAATATCAGAGTTGAGGTCATTCTGATACACTGACAGAAAGCAAACAGAACATAGATATGTTTACCACAATTGGAGCAAATGGGCAACAGTAGAAGGTAACTGATTCCCAACAGGGACAGTTCTATTTTGCTGTTGGTAAAGCTCTTTGGAGAGCGTTCAGCTGGCCTGAGTTACCCAAGGGTCCAGGGCACACTGGCAACAATTCCAGGATAGTTAGGGAAATTTCAAGACATATCCCCTTGATGCAGGATGGGATAAATGGAAGATTCCCTCCACCCTCCAACTGAAATGCAAAGGGGAACTTTGTTTACTTGGAATCATAGAGAAACAGAGTTCCTGTTTATGTTGCTGTCTGCAGAAATGTTCTCATCCATATAGTCTCAACTCTGGAATGTTGGCTCCTTCACCAATAGATCTGAACCTCTGTCTTAGCTTGTCTTATCAGGTGGGCTGATAACTGGGAACAGAAATTCATAATTCACAAACCAATTTTATTTATGATAATCCTTTCTATTTAAATTTCTTTAACTTGTGAAAAAGTTTATCATCTTCCAGAACATAATAACTTGTAGCATGTACATTTTAGCCTCAGTATAGAAATCAAACTACTTTAAATAGGGTAACTGCCTAGTAGATTGGCTTTCATCTTGGGGTGAAATTATCTTCAACACTTTGTCGTTGGCTGAATGTAGCCTAAATGTTTGTGAAATGGAAATATTTCAGTTCAAGTAATGCTCCTTGATGTCTATTAGCTACACATCTTCATCAAGCTGCATTTTCAATCTCATATTCATAGTTCCAGGAACGGATTTAGATTGGTGTATGCAAACACTGGATTGCCTGCAGGGAGTTAAATATCAGAGTAGTCAATGAGATGGTATAGGAAAGTTAGAATAGAAAAAGATGGCATTAAATCTTAGAAAAAAAAACTTTCCATCTTCTAAATAATTCAAGTGCATCTCTGAAACAAATAATAATGAAATATTTCGGAACAGGTCCTAGGGAGTGTTGCTGACCAAAAAGACCTTAAAATGCAGTTTCATAGCTCCTTGAAAGAGGAGTTGCAGGAAGATAGGATAGTGAAGAAGGCGTTTGGCATGCTTTCCTTTATTGGTCAGAGTGTTGAGTACAGGAGGTGGGAAGTCATGTTGCGGTTGTACTGGACACTGGTTTGGCCACCTTTTCCAAGGTTCCAATCATTATTCCCTGGGAGATAATTCCATATCCTTCACTATTCACTGTTTCTCTGGAAATAGTGGTCCCCATTTCAACTGGAGAGCAGACATGGCCAGATGAGTTTTGTAGTCATTTGAAGCCTGGAGTACTTCATTTATATGCCAAAGTTAATTGCCCATGATCATAGTCCTCCACATGAGATTACTTGGCAGCCTAACCCATGTTGCGATCTCCCTTGTGGGGAGCAAAGAGCATCCCCATACCCCCATAAACTTCCTTTTGACCATAATCCATTCATTTGCTGTTTTAGTTTGGTCAGTAACTCCTGTTTCCTGCTTAGCCTCTGAGCAAAAATTGCAGTAGCTCCTGGACGTGTCATAAATATCTGTATATGTTAATATTGATGCTGCTGGCTTTGGGTGGCTGATTACAGTACAAACCCATTAGTTGCTGATGCCTCCAAACAAATTTGCTGAACAAATTTAACTAGCCACCCATTATTTTTTAAAAATGGGAAGAACTGCGGATGCTGTAAATCAGAAACAGAACAGGGGAAGGGTCACCGGACCCGAAATGTTAACTTTGATTTCTCTTCACAGATGTTGTCAGACCTGCTGAGCTTTTCTAGCAACTCCTGTTTTGTTACACATTCCTTTTCTTTACTGGTCAAGTAATTGTCTGTTTTTTTTATTTCTCCCAGCTATAGTGCTTGAAGCTTGCAGTTAAGGCTTGAATTGAAGACAACTTGATATTTCTGCTCAGGTGACTAGCTGAAAGAAGACAGAGGGTGGTGGTTGATGGGAAATATTCATCCAGGAGTTCAGTAACTACCGCAAGGATCTGTTTTGGGTCCTCTGTTGTTTGTCATTTTTATAAATGACTGGGATGAGGGCATAGAAGAATGAGTTGGTAAATTTGCGGATGACACTAAGGTTGGTAGAGTTGTTGATAGCGACAAAGGGTGTTGTAGGTTACAAAGATGCATAGATAAGCTGCAGAGCTGAGCTGAGAGGTGGGAAATGGAGTTTAGTGTGGAAAATTGTGAGGTGATTCACTTGGGAAGGAGTAACAGGAATGCAGAGTACTGGGCTAATGGTAAGATTCTTGGTGGTATAGATGAGCAGAGAGATCTTGGTATCCAGGTTCATAGATCCTTGAAGGTTGCCACCCGGGTTGATAGGGTTGTTAAGAAGGCAGACAGTGTATTAGCTTTTATTGGTAGAGTGATTGAGTTTTGGAGCCATGAGGTCATGCTGCAGCTGTACAAAACTCTGGTGCAGCCGCACTTGCAGTATTGCGTACGGTTTTAGTCACCGCATTACAGGAAGGATGTGCAAGCTTTGGAAAGGGTTCTGAGGAAATTTACTAGGATGTTGCCTGGTATGGAAAGGTTGAGGGACTTGAGGCTGTTTTCATTAGAGAGGAAAAGGTTGAGAGGTGATTTAATTGAAACATATGCGATAATTAGAGGGTTAGATAGGATGGACAGTGACTGCCTTTTTCTTCAGATGGTGATGACTAGCACAGGGGAACATAGCTTTAAATTGAGGGGGTGGTAGATATAGGACAGATGTCCGAGGTAGTTTCTTTACTCAGAGAGTAGTAGGGAAATGGAACGCCCTGCCTGTGACAGTAGTAGGCTCACCAACTTTAAGGGCATTTAAATTGTCATTGGATAGGCACATCGACAAGAATGGAATAGTACAGTTAGATAGCATCAGATTGGTTTCACAGGTTGGCACAACATCGAGGGCCAAATGCTTGTACTGAGTTGTAATATTCTATGTTCTTTGTTCTAAATACCGTCCTCCTTGCAGCATATTGACAGCAACAGCAGTATACCTGAGGCAAAAGTTATTAAGTCTTATCTAATATTAGTTACAGAAATTTGTCAGATCATTTGAACTATATTTAGTTCTCCCATTGGGTTGTACTATTTTTTGCCATTCCCATTGTCTTAGTTGTCTATGTCAAATGGAAGAATTGCTATGATTAAAAAAAAGACAGCGCAGGATTCTATATATATTAGTGCCCTAAATTATTTTTGAGATCACACTATTTTACATTAGGAGCTGAATGTGTGAAAAGCCCAATTATACATACTAGCAAACCTGCAGGGGATTTCCCCACATTTAGACACCAGCTGCTGAACTTCACCTGCAGCGATCAATCTGAGAGAGAGGATTTAAATTACTCCCAAGTCATTCGCTGAAGTGCATCTATGGCAGCTCTTCAGGCTATACTGAGAGAAGTGACTGCTTGTTCACGGAAAGGCACTCTATTAGTCTTTTAACATATTACATGACAGCACATAATTCAAAGCACAATTTATAATGGTTTCCCAGGAAAATTTCTTCTGAGCTTATATTGCATATTTTTCATTAATGCTTTGGATTGAGTTAGTCCTCAAACATGAGAACAAGTTATTTTCCTGAAAGCGTGCAATAGAATTTGGTTAACTAAGGAACTTACCTCCATGAGCTGCCACAATGCCATTGGTTGCTGCTAAAACGTCAAGGAGCTGACTCCAACTGCAAAATGGCTGACTGCAAGCCATTAAATGTGTGGATTGGCTGTTAATTGAGTTCAGGAAGAACATCCTCTCAGAAGCATGCATTCTTGACTCAGAAAGCTGCCAGAGACTGGCACCATGCAACACCAGCAGAGTCACTGGGGGCAATTTCTAATACCATAGTGAGGCCGAGAGGCACGTGGTTCTGCATGCAGCCTGACAAGTGAGCCTGGGGTCCCACTGGGTCCAGTCGGCAAGATCCGAGGTGAGGGGTGCTGTGCCTAGAAGAGATTCCATGAGTCCTGTGTGAGCTCAAGTTGACGTGGAGAAGAGACAGAAATGGATGAATTTGGGCAGTCAGGCCGTTCAGTTTTTTTTCTGAAGCTGCACTGGATGTTGTATTGGAGGAATTGGAAATAAGAGAATAAATACATCTGTACATGCAGGGGTCCAACACACATACTGGAAGCACAATGGAAAGGAAGTGAGAACTGCCACTTTCAGATAACTGCAAAAACCATTGCCAGGAGTCTAATCCCTAGTGTAGTGTAATGATCCATGCAATGATGAGAATGAGCTCCTCAGGGTAGTGCCCTAGGCCCAATGATCCTCAGCTGCTTCATCAATAATCCTCCCTCCAACATAATGTCAGAAGTGGAATGTTTGTTGATAACTGCGCAATGTTCATCACCATTTGTGACATATATGGAAGCAGTCTGTGCCAACATTCAGCAAGATTGAGTAATGCCCAGGCTTGGGTTGATAAGCTGCAAGTGACAAACTCACCATGTAAGTGTCAGGTTCTGACCAGTTCCAATAAGAAAGAATTACCTAAAGATACGTGTGCAATAACCTTAAGCACATTGTATGTGTAGATATTCACAGGCCAGAGATATTCAGGACTGGTTTCTAAATAGGCTGGTCGCAGTTTTGGCGTCACGTGTATAATGAAACATGGTGGCTGGTATATCATGGCATAGATTGGTCTCAGGAGACTGGAGACCCAAGAGGCCTGTACCTTTAGGACAGTTATTTGAGATAGAAACCCATAATGTTTCAATATAAAGATATCCACCTCACCTTCAATCATTTTCTCTCTTTAATGGAGTAAATGCAGTCAGTTTTTCTCTCCCATACTCCCACCATTCAACTACATGTACATGATACACTTTGGATATAAAAGTGAATATGGTACAAAAGCATGATCAATGAGCATTCAGGCAGATATATTAACCTGAACAAGGACAAAGCATATAAATTTGAGATTTTTCCATGAGCACATCGTTTCATGGAAAGATACCACATGGGTTATCTGACATTCTAATGAGCAGGAATCAAGGATGGTGAAGAAATAGGCAATATTAGAATTGCATAACAGCAACCATCAGATAATGACTTGGATGATGAAGATATCATATCAGAAACCAAAACCACATCTATGACAAATGATACATATGCATCCTCAATGACAAACAGCATAGCACACCATCAAGTTGTGATAACGGCACGAGGACTAATCTAGTTGTACTGTGCATTCAACAGTGTACCAAATGAATGTAGAGACAATATATTCATATGTATCCATGTACATGCTTATTAAAAACAGAGGTTCTCAATCTTTAAAGGGAAAAGGACATGATATATTGTGGCATTGATTCCAGTCTCTAGAGATTTGTAACCTTAAGATAGTTAGATGATATGTGACATTCTGGTATAAAGGTACTCACCTCACCTTCAGTTTTGCTGTGTCTCGTGGAATAAATATAGTTGGTTAGCTAAGTGTGTAAGTTTGTGATATTGTAACATATAAAGAGCTAGTGTTGTTCATAAGCTTAAAAGCAACAAGAACACAAATATCTTTTTACATTTTACGTGGACCAAACTATAGAGAAACATCAAACTGATAGTTGGGGTAACTTCCAGAGCCAGGATCTGAAGTTAGAAAAGATTCCAATGGACAGTTGAGGAAAGAGTACTCCAAAAGCAGAGCAAAAGGCTGGAAAACTTTGAAGATGGAGCTGAGACAGATGGGAATGGTCCAAAGGCAGCACAGAACCTCAGAAGACACTAAGTAAAAAGCTGTGACAGGAGAAGACTCCATAGACCATGAAAAGAACCTCAAAAGGACAACAGAGTGGAAAGACTCTGAAGGGCATAAAAAATACAAGCTCACAGACATTGTAGCACAAAGCACCAATACTTCGAAAGAAGGAAGAGTTAGACAATAAGAGGGAGAAATGAAAGTAACCATCCAGTCAGTAAGTGCAATGGTCCATGGAGACTTTTCCATTCTATAACACGAAGGGCCCACAAAGAATTAAGAAGGAGGAGATCTGGAAGTCGGAGTTTCTGGACTACATAATGGCTTCAGATTTGTACATGAAGGAGCAGTTATAATAAGTCAGTATGGTTTTAATGCTGTAGTTTAATAGTTGATGATGCTGCAGTTATTACAAAGCTTGGAAGAAAGTTCAGTGGAGTATGATGCATTGATTAAAGCATTTGACACACACTTTAGCCACAAAAGGAATTTATTTATAGAATATGTGAAATGCAGTTTACCCTCTCAACGTTTGACAGAACCAAGTAGAAGCTTTTGTAATGGATTTAAATTGTCGAGCGGCATGCTGTGGGTACAGAGGAATGAATTAATTATGGATTGTAAGGTAATCTGCATGAGGAATGAGAAGTTGTTAGGCTTTATTCAATTCAAGGAAGTTTAACATCGGAACAGGCAATCAAATTTGCAATTAACCAGAAATCAGGGACCAAAAATCAGTTGCTTCTGTGAGGAAACATTAGGATTCTTTCTGACATGGTTGGATGGGCACTTCTGCCTGGAAGGGCAGGCCCCAAGATGACATCACCATTGTGACAACTAACTAAATTGCTAAAGGAGTGGTAATCATGTCATTGAGTAAATTAGGTTATACAAGATGTGGGTCAGAACAGAACTACAGGTTCAACACATGTTCAGCAGGTAGAGCTGAGTGCTAAATGTGACTAATTAGATCACCTCAAAAAAAGTATTGTAGTAGCAGCACATTCATGACCTCCAAAATAAACCTTCTCGGCAAACAGCATCAATAGAAGCTTTTGTAATGGATTACAAAAAGCAATGAAAAGGCTCAAGAAATTAAAGAACGGGAAAAAGGTGGAAACAATGTTCCTAGATAAGGTAGAGGAAAGTCAATATTGATTCCAGACCATCAACTTGGAGGTACAAGTGCTTGAACAGAATTTAAAGTCAACATAGGAGTAGTTGCTCCAATTCTGGCAGACAGCTTCTATGATAGGTTTGTGTGTAAGATGGACCAGCACAGATAAAACTCAAAGGTCCAGAAGGTACACATGTTCAGCTGGGTGGTCAAATCGCCACATACAATATTCACAAAGGATGAGATGACTGTGAGACAGACTTCACTGAGAAATAAAACTACTCCTTTGCTGGGCTAATCTTATACAATCCAAAAGTCAGCAATTTGAAGAAGACCAAATTGCAGCTTTTAAAAAGATTAAAAAGAAGGCACATTTTTACTGTTTGAGTATTTTAGTAACCACTGATGTATCTTCCATTGGATTAGGAGTAATCCTCATTCAAGTGCAAACCGATAGAACATGGAATCCATTCTATTTTAGTTTTGATGGAAACTCAATTCTATTTTTCCCTTCCGTTTCTCCTTCTCTCTGTCTCTCCTCCAACCGTGACCTCAATATTTCCAACTGCCTTTTGCTAAAACTTTCTCCCTCCGGAAAACCACATTCCTTAATCCACAATTCTAACTGCTTTACAGACTCTGGGCCGTAACCATTTAACATGTATTGTATTTTTGGTCGACAATTCCAAGTCATCTGTGGACCGTCTTTTTGTTTGCTCTTGCTGGAAAAGTATTTTTCAGCGTTACTGGGAAAGTATTCAGCTCTCTCGCTCTCTCTCTCGCGGAACTGTCATCTTTTCCCTTTGACTTGCTTTTACCTCCGGAGGTTCCCTCTCTCATTGGGCGTGCCCACCTCAATGCCTTGGTTTTTGTAAACAAAGAAACCACATACCTGGTACATCTTTGGTGAGTCCAACTCAGCCAGTGGTGGTTTCAAATCTAAAACCACCCTTAAACTTGCTGTCTCTTAAACACTATGGAGACGGCAATCCTTTCCCTTGAGTTTTGCTCGAATACTGCGCAAGGGTTCACTGGGCCCTCTTCCTGATTCATTTATTCTCTTAGAATAGTCTTTATGTAGGATTACTTAAGCCACTACTCTTACCTCGACCCTATTCGATTCGAACCCCGGCGCTGAGGCAATCCAGATTTCCAGTCCTCTCACGCAAAGGGGCCAATTCAGCGCTCAAGATGAAGTGAAAGTCTTTCAAGGCACTGGCGCCTACACCTCCTGGGAATCTTCAGAATCTCAACCAGTTGCGGGGATCTGGGATGAGCCTCCAAGTTTTACTGTCGTGGAAATTAAATCGACTCGACTCAAATGCTAGCAAGAGCAAAGAAAAAGCTTTATTGTAACCTCTGCAGGGGGCCCAATACACTTGGCAAAAATGCTTTATGAAAGGGCCCTGAACAACTTTAACATATTCTCTTTATACTACTCTTATCACACGCTCAAGGACAAGAGTTGGGAACATTCGAGCTTCTTTCCACATATGGAGTTGTTTTTCTCATTTCTTTGCTGTTGATATAATTGCTTAATTCCCTTATGTTTTCCCTGACTCTTGCTGAATCTGACTGTTTGCAAGACTTGCAAGGCCAAGCTACCTGCTTGCAAAATCCAGGAAAGTCAGGCTGTCTACCTAAAATTTAAGCAAAGTGTTAGATTTAACAAAGTATTCTCTTTCAAATTTCACAGTAAATGTTACTTTTGTTAATTTTCCATTACACATTCCCAGCTATCTTCCCCCCAGCCCCACCCCCCTCCCATTTATCTCTCAGCCCCCTTGAGCCACCCTCTCATTCCTGATGAGTAGCTTATGCTTGAAACGTTGACAGTCCTGCTCCTTGGATGCTGCCTGACCGGCTGTGCTTTTCCAGCATCACACTTTTCGACAGGAAAGCAACTTTAGAGAAAGAAGCTATAGTAGTCAAATGGAAATATGAAAGGTTCATGCACTAAAATTTCAGTGTGAGATGGACCAGCAGTCTTTGGCTCAATTATTGTGAGCGAAGGAAGCCTCAAAATGCATTCAAGGATTCAGGCTTAGGCTGATGAGAAATGATAATGGTACAGTCCATATTCCAAGCAGGGCTCAGTTCAAGGCAGATACAGTCTTGACAGCAGCAGTGGATCAACCTGAAAAACATGGATCTTATTCTTGCAAAATAAGTAGTTGTCTTATAATACAGCTCTGATCAACACTTTACTAAAGGCCAAATCAGACAAGTTTGTACATCTCAAAAATTTGACAGGAGTTGCATAAATGTGATTATGTCTGCAGGGGCGGTGAAAATGTAATCCAATGGAAGATTGCTGAAACAGTACAACAGTCGATGCTAAGGTCAAGAGCACGCGAATGGCCCAACTTCCTCAGAAGGCTAAGGAAGTTCAGTTTATTCACCATGACTCTAACCAAAATTTATAGAAATACCATAGAAAGCATCCTATGTGGATGCATCGTGGCTTAGTCTGGCAACTTCTCTGCCAAAGACCACAAGAAGTTATGAACTTAACCTAATCCATCATGAAAACCAGCCTTCTTTCCGTTGACTCTGTTTACATGTCCTGCTGCCTCAGGACAGCAACCAACCTAATCAAAGACTCCCTCCCACCCCGTTATATTCTCTTCCAAGCTCTTCAGTTGGACAGAAGACTTGAAGTTTGAAAACATGCATCAACAGATTCAAGAAAAGCTTCTTCCTCATTGTTATCAGACTCTTGAATGGACCTCTCATATATTAAAGTTAATCTTTCTCTGCACTGTCTCAGTGGCGGTAGCACTACATTCTGCATCCTGTTCTATTACCCTGATACACTTAAAGTAAGATTTGTCTGGTTAGAACGCAAAACAATAGTTTTTATTGTATCTTGGTACAAGTGAAAATAGTAAATTAAATCAAATCAAATCAAATCACTGAGCAGAACCAATAATTGGTGGAAGCTAATGCGATGAGAAATCTTACAGACACTCCATAGGGACTTCTAGCTATCACAAAATAAAGAGCAAAAGCTCAACAATCAGAGTGGTGGTCAGCCATTTTGAAAGATAAGCAAGATTACATTTTAACATGGCATGTGCCAAACTTGTTCCACACACAGTCATGTGATGACAGATCCAATAATGTAATCAAGATTTGTGGAAAGGCCATGGGAAAGCTGCTAATGCATTTGGTTGCTTTTGTAGGGAAGATGTATTTATTCCTACTATTCAAAATTGATTGAAGTAGTGAGACTGAGTTGAACAACAGCAGAGTCAGCGATTAAAATACTGCAAAGAATTTTTGCCAGACACAGTTTCCTGAAAGAATTAGTATTTGGACAATGAAACTCAATCTATGAGCTTAGATTGCAGGAAGTTCACTTTGAGCATCAACGAGGTGAGAAGTCCTCTACTCCATCCTTACATTGGGGTAGAAGGAGCAGTCAAGACAGTGATGCATAAGAATCCAGACAGGGGATTGGTTCTTTTTGGATTTGGCCCTTAATTGCTGGTAAAGTGTTGATTACAGCTGTATTATAAGACACTACTTCTTCTACAAGAAAAACATCTCTTTTTTTCAGCTTGATCCACTGGTGCCCTCATGACTGTATCTGCTGTTACTTGACTTTTCATTACAGAGCGTTATCATTGAATAATCACTGGACTCTCCAGTGTAACTGTCAATGACACTAGTTTTGGAACACAAACTCAAGCCAAACATAACCTCTCAACAACATGAGAAGGCAAAATAACTAGAGAAGAGCCACAGAGGGAAAAGAAATAACAGAGTTGGTATATTCTCGAGCTTATGGCATTCCTGATGAAGGGCTTATGCCTGAAATGTCGATTCTTCTGCTGCTCAGATGTTGCTTGACCTGCTGTGCTTTTCCAGTGCCACACTTTTTGACTCTGATCTCCAGCATCTGCAGTCCTCACTTTCTCATAGGGCAAAAACTGTCAACCACAAAGCCAAGAAGTCAAAAGCTACTGTCATCAAGAAAGAAAACAAATCAATTGAAATCTCACACTGTCAGAATGCCTGAAGGGAAATTCAGGAGGAACAAGAAATCATTGATCTTCCTGAAATCAAGAAGTGATAGAGTCATAGAATCTCTACAGTGTGGAAGCAGGCCATTCAGCCCATCAAAGTCACACTGATGCTCAAAAAAGCATCTAATTCCTGCATTTCCCATGGTTAATTGACATACCCTGCACACTATAGAACATTTCAGCATGAACAATCTGCCTAATCTCTACATCTGTTGATTGTGGAAGGAAACCAGAGAACCCAGACAAAACTCACACAGACACAGTGAGAATGTGCAAACACCACTCAGGCAGTTACGTGAGGGCAGAATTGAACCTCGGTCCATGGTGCTGTGAGGCAGCAGTGCTAACCATTGAGTCACCATACCACCATACCACAGCTTGATTAGCATGTGATACCCAATTTGATCATCACAGGATATGAGATTGCCCTATCTATACCACATTAGAGAGTATGCAGAGCGGTACAACTATTTCAGACACAGTTTCACACCATTACCCTCAAGTTGAACTCAAGCCAAGCAGATGGAGATGTTTCAATTAGATTCCCAGATCATCTTGAGTCATGAGACTGACATTGAGGGCTAGGGTTTGAATGTGATGGTGATGATGGCAATAGTATTGTTAGTAATTACACCACTGATTACAAAGAGTAAGTAAGCAAATGAAAATAAACTACTGGAATGATTTGGAGCAACTACAGAGAAACTTAGGAGATGATGTGTTATAATAAGATTCATTATTTTTATTCATTCACAGGATGTGGACAGTTCTGACTGGGCCAACATTTATTGCCCATCCTTGATTGCCCATGAAAAGGTGGTGATAGCTGTGTCCTTAAACTCCTGCATTGCTGACATTTAAGGGAGTTCCAGGGTTTTGACCCAGTGACACTGAAGGACTGGCGATATATTTCCTTGCTGGGATGAGGAACAGCTTGAAGGGGAACTTGCAGATGATGCTGTTTCCATGTATTTGTTGCCCTTGTCCTTCTAGATGTTAGTGGTCATTTGAAAGATGCTGTCAGAGGATTTTTGGTGAGTTACTGTAATGCACCTTCCTCATTGTGCACACTGATATCACTTTCATAGATGGTGATTGAATAGAAT
Organism: Chiloscyllium punctatum; assembly: GCF_047496795.1. Classification (NCBI taxonomy): domain Eukaryota; kingdom Metazoa; phylum Chordata; class Chondrichthyes; order Orectolobiformes; family Hemiscylliidae; genus Chiloscyllium; species Chiloscyllium punctatum. The sequence goes on from NC_092739.1 coordinate 51,718,047, forward strand.
ATTAAAGCTTGTGAATGGATTGGTGATTAAGTGAGCTGTTTTACCTAGAATGGTGTAATCTTCTTAAGTGTGTAGGAAGTGCATTTATTCAGACAAGTAGAGAATATTCCATTGCATTCCTGACCTGCACTTTGTAGAGGATGGATTGGCGTTGGAGAAAGGGTTGATTTATTTGCATTATTTACACTATATACATAATGCTCTCACTCTGACGTCGATCAGAGAGAAGACAATAGTGTAGAATGAGCATTTGAAGAGAGAAGTCTTAGACATTACACTAAAGATCTGTATTTGAAGAACTACTATGTACAGATGTAATTAAAGGAGTGTCACAGTTGAAGAGCTTTACTTTGAGACAAAGAACAAGCAGCCTCAGGGACAGGGTATGTGCAGATACCCACAGCCTGAGATACTCTAGACTGGTATTCACGTGTGCAGGTAACAGTAATCGCTTAAAGTATAAGATAAACCAACATTAAGTATTAAGAGGAAGGTCTCCTATTGTATTTGGGAGCAACTGGTTTCTGAATCCTTAGAACAATCAGCAAACAGTCCTTCAAAAACTACCAAACCATTCCTTGTGGACTTTTGCAACTTGAAACTAAAAGAGGAGGTAGAAAGGTAAAGTGAATGTTCTCAGCACATATACAGAAGCTGACATCATATACCTGATGCCAGCAAGAGAAAGATCTGAGAGAAGGTGTTTGATTTTATTGACTATGTCAAAAACTATAGTGAGGTGAGGATAAAGAACAATCCGTCTTGTTATGAACAACTGCTAATGTAGAAGTCAACTGCTATAACAATGTATAAAATTCTGTTAATTTTTGAGTAAACTGATATGGGATAATGTTTCATGGAACTTGAATCACTTGCTTTCTGATTAACAGTGCTAAAGTCCGAAACACAGAAGAAAGTAAAACAGTTATCTTTATCCACTTACTGTTATCAGTATTATTTGTTAAACCCAAGTTCTGTATATTCTCCAGGCCAATTTACTAGATGAAGGGCAATGTTTTGACTTTGCGTGATTGAGGAGAGGCTTTGCCTGCCAGCTGTACATATCACATGCTGTTCAGGACTTTCCAGCTACTTAAAATGAAGATGGAAATCTGTGCACAGCACATGCCTGAATTTCTGATATGTGCTCTCAGCAAGACCCCTTGCTGCTGCTGAAATGCAGGAACACAATGGGCACCTGCAGGAAGTGGTTGTAAGAGAAGATTGTATTGCCCTTGGAGTGCTAACTGAGTTGAACATATAGCTGCAATAACTTTCTGGAGGAGGCCTGTCTGAAACAAGTTATGAGAGATCCTGAGGAGGTAAGTCTAATATGCTAAGCACACTGGGTAATGTGTTGTTGGGGTGACAGGGCTCTTGTCAGCCAGCTGGAGAGCCTGTGCAGTCTTTTCCAATGAAGAGACAATGAACCCCATGTCAGTCAGGCAGTGGCTGAGTGTACTGGCTGGCCTTGCCCTTAAATCAGGTCCCTGGTAGGGGGCAAGTGCCACTTACAGAGAGATGCCCATCAATCAAAGATGGGAAACTCTTGTGTGTAGCAATGGCACAGAGGAGGCCATGAATCTGGCTGGAAGCATAGCCCAGAATTTGATGTTTTGGGAATCGACCCATGCTACATATATCTAAAGGGGGTGGGTGCAATTTGTCGTGGGTGGTCAACAGGACAGGGGCTGGGGAAGAAACTTTGGGTAGGAAGCAAGAACAAAATTTTAAGTTTTTAGGATCTCCCCACACCTCATCCTGACCTCACTGATGTTCAGTTCCTCCATCAGGATTGGTGCTGATCAAGGAGCATCACTACTCTCCCCACTTGGGTGACAATCTACTCACAGGCTGGCAGCTTTTGTGAATGCTGCATGGAGACAGGTCCATTGGAAGCTGGGGTAATTCCAGAGACAGCAAAATGAGCCATTTGGATGGACATTAATTGGTCATTTAAGCACCTCAGTTGGTTGTTGGGGGTGGGGGGAGCTTTTACCATGAGCTTTCCAAGCCAGAACTTAATTTTGGTGAAGGCGAGATTTAGGTACACCACATTGCACGCTTGCAATTTCCAAGCTCACTCACTGAAGGAGCAGAAAATTCCACCTGTAGTATCCTTTGTATCTGTGGGATTTAACTATTGAAGGAAAACATTCAAGAAGTATATCACAGCAAAACCTGATACCCGCTTTTCATGATATATGCTGTCTTACTTGCATTCTTTATGGATGATAGATTTAGATGTCTGTCCTGTGGTTCTTCATAAAGAAAATATAAATGAAGTTTAGGTTCTACAAGGGCTATTCAGCTCCTGACCTCATTACAGCTTTGGTCCAAACATTGAGATGAGAATGACATTCCTGACATCAATTTGATTGAGTGTGGCATCAAGGAGCCCTAATAAAAACAAAATCAGTGAGAATATTGGGAAAACTCTTCAGTGTTTAGACGCATATCTCACAAGATTCATCATCTCTTTTTCAGGGCATAACTGCAGGGGTTCTTCACAGGAGTGTCATGTACCCAATCATCTACATCCATTTCATCGATGAATTCACCACTTGTCTCCCAAAACCAGTCAACCTACATGTGATGGGATATTCCCCACTTGCTTGGATGAGTGCAGCTTCAACAAGTCAAGAAGCTTGATATTATCCAGGACAAATCAGTCATTTGATCGATACCCCATCTATCAACAGGAACAATCAGTCCCTACATTACAAATGCATAATAGCAGCAGTGCGTACAATCTACAAAATGCACTTGAGAAACTCACCATGCCCCATGATGACATCTTTCAGACCTATGGTCTTCACCACCTAGAAGGTCATGAGTAGCCAATGCATAGGAACACTGCCACCTGCAAATTCCCCTCTAAACCACACAGCATTCTGACTTAGAAATAAAGCAGTATTCCTTCATTGTCTGGATTAAAATCCTGGAACTTCCTTGTTAAGCATATTGTGGGTTTACATATACCATGTGGACCACAGCATTTTGATATGGCAGCTCACCAACACTCTTTCAAGTGCAATTAATTATGAGCAGTAAATAACCAACGATACCCCAATACCTACCATCCCCCTCTAAATGGCATAAATGTGCATGTGGGCAACCACACTGATGTTCTGCACAAGGTGATTGGCTCTTCATCAGGTAAAAGCAAATGAAGTTTGGGCTCTGCCATGGCCACCCAGCTCCCGAGCTCATTCCAGCCTCAGTCCAAACATGGACAAAACAGCTGAATCGCAGAGGTCAGGTGTGAATCACAGCCCTTGACATCCTGCATTGGAAGTTGCTGTTGCACAGGGGACTTGGAGAATTGCACAGCCTGTAAGAAACATAGAGGGAACACTGCCCACACACAATATCATGAAAAATAAGCATCTATTGTTGTTCCTAAACCTTATGTGATGACTGGCTGATTACCTGCTTCACTATTGTCAATGCAGAAGGTTCCATTGATAAACAGTGTGTTCTCCCTGAATCAGTTGACCAGGAAATCCTTTTGAGGAATTCAGAGATGGAAGCTCGAGGCCCAGCCTATCAGTATGCTCATGCAAGATGTTTAAAGATGAACAGTTCTCTATTGTGGAATTCACACACAATTGGAGTCAGTGGAAATAAAAAGGGTGGTTGCTGAGTTGCAATGCCATGTTTATATTCCTGTACAAATTCAAAATGATCTCCAAATATTTACAAACAAATCCTTGGGATATTATCTCACTAACCCCACTTTCCACCATATGGGGTGGTGCTTGCTGTGACACTTTATAAGACCCAATTTCAGTGGTGGGTCTTCAATAAAACCAGCGCTTTTTTTGCAATATAAATTTTTTTATCAAGTTGAAGGCATATACTGTACCTTTAAGAGAGAGTGAATGCTGTTTTGTACTGAGAGCATACAAACACCTGTCATATGACTAACTAGCAGTCTTAGAATGTACTGGAAAATTGAAAATATTGTAACATTTGGTTGTGAAATAGATAACTGAGTTGGTTACTGTTTTAACAGCAATTTGAATCTAACCAATCAGTTTAAAGTATGTCCCAGGATACTAAAATCTAATTGATTTTGAATTTATTCTTTTGTCAACATCACACCAATGAGACAATCCGATTTTGGGGTATTAAAAAAGCAGGTATTTTGAAAGTCAGACAGAGAGTAATTGCCATCAAGAGAGAGACTGCCACTCCAAACATTCTCTGTCAAGGTACCTTTTCATATGAAACATTTTCGCAGTAAAAGGCAGAAGACGACCCAGGGACATCTTTAGCTGACAGAAGGACACTGGAGATGACAGCCACTGTATGGTTTTGAAATTAAGTTGATGTAATTTTAATACGGGTTTTTATTGGAACAGTATATTGTTATAGATTTGGAGGCAGATAATAATCACTTAAGGGAAAGGGGGGCTTAGATTTGTGAATAGTTGTTGTTTAATGTTCACTTTTACAGTAAGGAATAAATTGATATGACTTTTCTTCAAATACTGAAATTTGGGATTTCTCTGGTACTCATACATTAACAGATTACGAGGCGAGGTACGCTTTTCTGGGTGATTAGTTTAATTAGCAGAACGGTCCACTGCTGTGTCATAACAAATTTCAATGGAAAATTCTGTCCATTGCACCTGTGATTTTCCAAAAAGTTAGTTATCTTTTCTGTTACCTCGCAGTAGTGTAAGAATCTCAGAAATAATCACAATTAGTCCTGACCTAATGCTGCTCTGAAACAGTAGTGCGGGCATTGCTAACTTAGGTATAATTCTGTATTTTGTGGTGTGTTGCCATTCCAAAATACTGTCCCATGCTTATTTTTGCAGTTTGACATTAGCCTTGACTCAGCGACCTAATTAGTTAGAGAAAAGTCTACCATTTAGGTTAGAAGCTGTCAGTGGCAGTAGCAGTCTTATCTTCGTCACAATATCAGTACATGATCAATTACCTTTTTATTAAACTCAGGCTTCAGATTTGCCTATTTGTTCAAATTCAGGGACAAGTCTCAAATTTCTAAGTGTGGAGTTCATCAGTTTATTAAGATTGCTTTACAAATTTGGTCCTGCCTGCATTTATATAAGTGCCAATTTGTGTCCAACATACCATCTGCTCCTTACCAAAAAAAAGGTGCATTTTAATTTGTTACCCAAGGTATAATTACTTCCTATAATTCTTGTGTGTGATTCTATTTTGAGATATTGCAGTATGATAACACATATATATCAATATTAGAATTATTTATTCAATAATTTTATTTTAAGTCATCTAATTTGTCAACTGGAAATTATTGGCCTTAATTTTTCAAGTTTTATTGATTGTTCTTCCAACTGGGTCAGTTGAACGCTTCATTATTCATTAACCATTGGAGTGCAGCCAGCTTGCTTTCACATCGGTTTGGAAATTCTTTGAACAATCTCAAACATTTGTGTGGCTTGAAATTTTTTCCTGAAAGACTTGTGAGCGTTATTATGGCTGTTCACTTTTTGTGCACATTTATCCAGATAAATGTACACAAAATGACAAAAGTGTGTCTTTCAGTGCATTCAATGGACTTGGTACCTGCTTAGGTCACAGATGTAGCAAATTCCAAATTGCTGTGCAGTTTTAGCATTAAACTCAAACTCTCCTTTCATGTGTTCCTCATAGATGCCACTGTTTTGCCTGAAGACCATTTTGTACAATTGGACCTATCCTTTTCCGGCAGAGTCAGTCATTTATATCTGGCTGTATTAGAAAAACAATCTGAGGGTTAAATTACTCAATTCTCCACCTTCTTCTTCTTTTCTATTACAACTGCAAAGTGACAGTAAATAACAAACAATCAGCAGATGGCTAATGAATATTACCTTCTGCCTCCTTGTTTTGTTAGGGGGAGTAAGAACACATAATTCTGGTTGAGCTTTCAGGTTTTCAGGTCTCTTGTTCACTAACACTGAAATGAATTTTTATTTATTGCTTTTACATAGTAAAATGCAGTTATTCAGAGTGCGATCTTTTTAAGAATCCAATACCAATCACTGACATATTACTCCATCTCCTGTGCTGTGGTTTGGGTTAGTAAGTTTACTGCTTTCAGAGCAAGAACATTCTCATTGTAATCCTAGATGTAGGTGAGGTTGCCTCTTCTCACATAAATCACACTGGGTATTGCAATAAAAATTTTCTGGCTTAGTTAGGGAGATGGTCGTCCAGGATTAATGCTACTGTTTATGACTGTTATCGGAAATGTAGCTGTTGTTTTTCAGTTGGCGATAGGACCAGATTTAGCTGGATTTCTTGTTAACAATTCATATTGCAAAGTGAACTGTTGAACATTAGCTTTTAGAAATGTTGGAGATTTGAAATGTCAGATGACAGTGTGCAGCCTGGGAATGCAAACATTGTTTGTGTAAACTCAATACTAGAACTCAAGTTATCAGGAAGACATTAGATATTGAGAAATAGTACTTTGCACTGGTACATATTGAAAACAATTTTTTTCAAAATGACGAAACATCTCAAAATTAAAACAAAAATCAATATGAACATTCTGTTAAGATAGAAATCTGATACACTAAAGAGGGATATCAATAAAATAACATAGGCCTATTAAGTCTTTACTAACCTTCAGATAACCTTCAACACTTTTGATGAATTTATTTCTCCACAGATAATGATCATAGAATCGTATGATCATTGCAACACGAATCGAGGCTATTGTCCCAGAGAATTGGAGAATTCTCTGGAACAATATCTGTATCTGCACTTAGGGTGTAGTTTGTCCGAAGTTCGTCTGTGCTGCAGTGTGTGGTGGCTCATTGGAATAGTGTTCCAACTATTCCAACGAGCCACCATACACTGCAACATAGACGAACTTCGGAAAACAGAGGAGAACCACCTATACAACGTATTCAAGAAGAACGGATACTCAAATAATACAGTGCGCAGATTCCTCAAGAACAAACCACAACAAGCAGACCAAACACAGCCAGGAACCCTAACCACCTTACCATACATCAAAGAAGTTTCAGAAATGACAGCCAGACTACTAAGACCCCTCGGAATCCTAGTAGCACACAAACCCACCAACTCTCTCAAACAAAAACTAACAAACTTAAAAGACCCAGTACAACCCATGGACAAAACCAACGTCATCTACAAGATTCCATGCAAGGACTGCCACAAACACTACGTAGGACAAACACAGCGAGCAAACCTACACTCTAAACCTCAGCCTGAGCTACAAACCTTCACTAACCTTGCAAAAATCTGTATATGCAGAGGATAAAAGATTATCTGCTGAATTTCTTTAGTATATTTTAAATTGTGAAAAGTCAATTAATGGCGCTAAGTCTATGTTTCAGCTCAGAAACTATATAAAAATGCTGTTGAACAGCAAATCAATTTTTTTTGTGTGGTTCAAGACTGAGAATATACAAGCTAGGAATGACACTACATTTATTTCATGTTCTGGTTCGTCTACTAAACTAAATAATTTTGTGACATGCAGTGTCAAATCAAACATCAGCTTGTATAGGAATCTCAAAGAGATTACTTTCAACAAAGCAATTCTTGTGTGATACAATTAGCAGTCACTGAGCTTAATTAATTTATAAGATAGCAATTCCCCCAGAGTTTATGCACATGTGAATTGCTTTTTGTCAAACAACATCATATAATTATGATCCAGAAAAAAACAGGTCTTTCTCTCTTGTGAAGGAATCTTAACAAAACAGGTGAGATTGTTAAGATTTATTTTCATGACTTTTTGTGTACAATAAAATAATTGAAACAAAATAACCAAACTTGTTTGCAATATACAATCATAAACATAACACACCAAACAATGAAGTTGAACAAAACTAAGGAACTTATGCTGTTCAGCCCTAACCCACATCCAAGTGTGTAAAGCACCCTACTTAATCAGAGCGATATAACCATAGCCTGACATTGTATTGAAATAGTAATTAGCCAGGAGGCATTTTTGATATAAAAAACACAACAAATTGCACCAACACTTTTGTCATTTATTTGTTTCTATAGTAGTTTACGATACTATCTTCTGAATACATTTAAATATTCATCTTGAAGCTATCTCAAAAATGTCAACTTAATGATTTCAAGACGAAGTGCATACATGGGTCACAAATGTAAATAGCTGCAACATTTCAGACATTAATTTGCCCTGCCTTAGCTGTGGTTCCCCCATCCCAGTTAGAACAAAGGTTACTTGCAGCATTCAAAAGAATGTGCTGAGCCAGTTATTAAGTGAAATTGCTGCTTCTTGTTGTCAGCTGCAGCTGTTTCCTATTTTGCTCGTAGTACTCTCCACATAATTTGTTTTGTTGCTTGTAATGTTTCCTGCAGTAAATGTTAACATTTTATGTCTAAACTCTATTGTTATTTTACTTACGAACATCTCACTGGGCACACTCACACTTGCTGAGTTTAAATTATGATGATTGCAAATATCATTTAATCTGCACCATTTATTGAAATCAATGCCATATCCATATATTTGTCGATCTAAATAGTAGATTTTCAATCAGCTGCTGAGCATAGAATTGGCTACCCTTTGTAGAAATTACCTTGCCCTCATTTTCATTGAAACCAACAGGAGGTCAATATGAAACTGCAGTTTTACACGTTAGCCACAAGTTAAAAATCAAACACCCACTCAGATCTATTCTCCCAAATACAAGAGATGGATTCATTCTCTATCTTCATTGTCACTCTCTGGAAACATTAGTTGTACTTATAAGTGAGAGCTGTGCTTTCAGATACTGAAGAATGAAGAATCTCTCATAGCAACGGTCCCTGCTGTTTTTGAGATGTGAAGAGCACTGTCTAGGAGCACAATTGACAGTGAGCCAAAGGAAGAGGTATTAGGGTGGGTGAATGAGAATGTGATTAAGGAAGTAGATTTTAAGTATGTCTGCAATGAGGCGGGAGACATCCAGGAATGAAAAGATCCAGGGGGCAGGGGTGAGGGGGCGGGGTCATTCCAGAGCATGTGATCGATATTTAATTTTAGTTATTGGTGCTGTTCTGATTCCAGTGAGTGTATTTGAGCAATTTTAAAAACACTGACTGGTTCAGATTCCTGTGTCAATACCAAACCTGGTCAGAAGTCACACGATAGCCCAACAGGTTTATTTGAAATTACAGCTTTCAAAGTCGTCACCTGATGAAGGAGCAGCATTCTGAAAGCTTGTGATTTCAAATAAACCTGTTGGACTATAACCTGGTGTCGTGTGACTTCTGACTTTGTCTACCTCAGTCCAACACTGGCACCTCCACATCATGAATAACAAACCTATTTTGATACGCTGTACACTGTACTGTCAGACTTGTTAAAGATAAACTAATAGGATGAGCCAAGGGAATCTCTAATGAAGATAGAAGGTGCAGTTTGTTCAGCTCACTGCATACTGAAAGATAGCTTTAAATCTGATTGTAAGCTGCCGTTCATTTCCCAGGATGGGGATTCCTTTCTTCAAACACACTCAAAGTCTGATCAAAGCACCTGGCAACAGGTGAGGAATGGTGGGGACACTGAGAAATACCCTCTGAGGCTGCTGTCAACCTCCCCTCTATCCCCTACTATCCCTCACACCCCTCAACTCCATGACCTACACCCTGCAAATTACTCTGCACTATTAATTAGCTGTAGATAAGTTTGAACCATGAACCTAGAGCTCTGGTGGCTGTTTATCCTGCAGCAGTTACCTCTCTCCTGTGAGCTTGCTGAACACACAGATGTAAGGAAATATGAACACACAAATTACAAGCAGTGTTAGGCCATCCAACCCTTTGAACCTGATTAAATCCCTTCCATTCAAGAAATATATGGCTGATCTGCCAACTGCCTCAACTCCTGCATATTGATAATACTAAAAGCAGGTAATTGTTAAGGTGCAGAAGGAGGCCATTCAGCCCATCCTATCTGTACTGGCTCTCCAATATGAATCAGTGCAATCTCCTGCCTTTTCCTGTTGTTTACAACTCCAATGAAGCTGGCAGCTGAAGGTTCAAAGTCATGTTCTGCAATCTCCAAATATGAAAAGTAGCCCCCTCATTGGATCTTCCTGCTCCTGCCTGATGTTAATATTGGACACAGGCCATAGAATCTTCAAGAAGGGTGCAGAAAGGGAAAATAAACGAGGGAAAACCCAGAATCCCCCTCTCTGCTTCCTGTACCAGACAGCACCTTCAACTCACAACTGAGCTGCACAGTATTTCCAGCTTCTTGTACCTCAGGCATTATCAGACTGACTAAGTGCAGAAGACCACACAATGAGACGACCCGAAGATCAGAACCAGTCTTAGACAAGAAGGGAACCACAAGTCGATGACTGCAGATGCTGAAACATCGACCAACCCTCAAAGACAAGAGGAGCACCCTGTCTCAACCCTATTGAAAGGGTATTACTAGTCCTTTCCGACAAACAGTTCAAATGCAGTGGTAGGGACTTGTGGATAGTGTAGCAAATCCTTGGAAGTGCATGTCAGAAGTAGATAGCTAGTGTAGATTTGAATCTGTTCACTTGACGATTTAAGACTGCTTGCTGAAGAGTCCTGTGAAGAGGGTGAGAGACATTGATAGAGTTTAGTTGATGTACAATAGTAGAGTCTGATAAATATTGTTTCTCCTTGAAAAAGTGTTCAATAAAGTTCTCCTCACTCTTGTCCCCTTTATCTATCTCACTGTGTAACATGCCTGAGTTAAAAAAAAGGGTTACTGAAAACTGGTCAAAGTTAGTCAGGGTACATTTACCCATCTTTTACTTTACGACACACTAATTTCCAAATTTGAATCACTCACAACAATCTTCCTGTATGCCAGATATGACTCCAACCAGCAAAGACTTTGCCTTTCAATTCCCTTCAATTACAGTTTTACCAAGGCTCCTGGCTGAATGTGGCCGTGATGTCAAGGGCTGTCACTTTCACCTGACCTCTGGAATTTCACTCTTTTGTCAATGTTTGAACCAAGGCTGGAATGAGTAGCTGAGTGGCCCTGGAAGAATCTGAACAAGACATCAGTGAGCGGGTTATTGCTGAGCAAGTTCAATGTGATGATACAGCTGATGACACCTCCATCCCTTGACCGATGATCAAGATGGACTAATCGGGTGTTTTTGGCTGTGTTGGGTTTTTCCTAATTTTGTGTACAAGGCTTAGTTGGGCAATTTTCCACATTAAAAAAACAAAGAACTGCAGATGCTGAAAAACAAAATAAAAAAACCCAGAAATTGTTGGATAAACTGTACAGGTTTTGGCAGCACCTGAGAAGAGAAAACAGTTAACATTTTGAGTCTCATGACCCTGCTTCAGAACCTGGACTTGAAATGCTATCCCTGTTTACTCTGCACAGATGCTGCCAGACCTGTTGAGTCTCTTCAGCAATTTCTGTTTATTTTTGTTTCCGTTTTCCACATGATTGGGCAGATGCCAACATTGTAGCTCTACTGGAAAAACATGACTAAAGCCAAAACAGATCCTTCATTAAGTGTCCTCAGTACTAATACTAGAATGTTGTCAGGGTTCCTAGCCTTTGCAGTACCTAGTATCTTTAGCCATTTCTTGAGATCACATTGTTTGAATCAAGTTGGCTGAAGCCAAGCAGAGAAAACTGAGATGGATCTTCCTGGATTTTTGTGCCCACACCTCCTCCCTCACTTCCATCCAAGGCCCCAAAGGAGCCTTCCACATTCACCAATATCATTTATTGTATCCGTTGCTCCCGATGTGGTCTTCTCTACATTGGGGAGACTGAACGCCTCCTAGCAGAGCACTTTAGGGAACATCTCTGGGACACCCGCACCAATCAACCCCACCACCCTGTGGCCCAACATTTCAACTCCCCCTCCCACTCTGCCGAGGACATGCAGTTCCTGGGCCTCCTTCACCACCGCTCCCTCACCACCCGACACCCGGAGGAAGAATGCCTCATCTTCTGCCTCGGAACACTTCAACCCCAGGGCATCAATATGGATTTCATTAGTTTCCTCATTTCCCCTTCCCCCACCTCACCCTGCTCCAACCTTCCAGCTCAGCACTGCCTCATGACCTGTCCTACCTGCCTATCTTCTTTTCCACCTATCCACTCCACCCTCCTCTCTGACCTATCACCTCCATCCCCACCCCCATTCACCCATTGTACTCTATGCTACTTTCTCCCCACCCCCACCCCCCTCTCATTTATCTCTCCACCCTGCAGGCACCCTGCCTCTATTCCTGATGGAGGGCTTTTGCCTGAAACATCAATTTTCCTGCTCCTCGATGCTGCCTGACCTGCTGTGCTTTTCCAGCATCACTCTAATCTAGACTTTGGTTTCCAGCATTGGCAGTCCTTGTTTTTGCCTTCCTGGATTTCTGTCAAGTACCTTTTTCTCTCATGTTGTTTTCCACCTTCTGTAGACCCAGTCTTACAGCTCTGTCTTTTAGCACTGGACAAGCTCAGTCAGTAGAGGTACTGCCATTCCCCCATCCTGAAATCCTCCACCCAGAGTACAAGTTTCACCCTTGCCACCCTTAGTGTTTCCTCAAAGTGCTGTTCAATATGGAGGAGTACTGACTCATCGGCTGAGGGTGGGGGAGCATGGTGCATGCTCATCATCAGGAGGTTTCAATATCCATATTGATAGTCAATGCACTAGATACCACTCTGGGTCAATATCTGTGGATGGTGATAATGGCTTCTGGGATATTGTCTGTACATATGACCATATAATGCTGTTGATTGACTAGTCTTTGAGACAACTCTCCTAATTTTGATACTAGTCCCCAGGTGTTAGTAAGGAGGATTTTTCAGGGACAACAAAGCTGAGTTTACCATTGTGGGTGCCTCTGTTTGTTATGACTGAGTGGCTTGCTAGGCTGGTTCAGAGGGCATTTAACGTCAACAGCATTGCTATGTGTCTGAAGTCACATATAGGCCAGTCTGGTGATGGGCAGCATTTTTCCTCAGATACTGACATTAGTGAAGCAGATGGGATTTTACAAAACAATGGTTTCTTAGTTATTGTTAGATCATTGATTCAAAATTTCCAAATTTCACTGTTTGGTTGGCTTCGGTGACAATACCATTGCACCATCACCTTTCCTGAGTGAGACTTTGCTGTTTCTGAAGATGGATGTGAGAAGGTTTGAATGCATTCCATCCTAAAGTAACTAATATCTATTACCAACAGGGCTTGGCCATCTTGAAGAAAGCTAATCTACATAGTTACCCCAGGGCAAATCCTCCAGAAAGACTTGTGAGGAGACCCATCTACAGGAGTGATTTAAGGTATAAAGGACCAAAATAATCCAGGGTAAAATTTTATTGGAATGAAGAAAAATGCAGCAAAATTCACAGTCCTAAGGTTATTGATGCGTTTTCTAAAATCATATTTCTTTAAAAATGGTTTTTTGATCATACCTTTATTTGGTCACTAAAAGGAGAGCAGAGGACCAAAACTTGTAGACCTTGTAAAACTTGAAAGCCTTTTTTTTGCCCACATTAATGAGAGACTAACAACAATGTAGGAGTGTCTGAATTTTAAACTGCAATTTGTACATATAACATTAAGAAAGAACAGATAATTTATAGATCATTTGTAATAACTATCCTTGAAAAATTCTTAAGGAGCTAAGGGGTGGCACAGTAGCTCAGTGATTAGCAATGCTGCCTCACAGTGCCAGGGACCCGGGTTCGATTCCAGCCTTGAGCGACTGTGTGGAGTTTGCACATTCTCCCTGTGTCTGTGTGGGTTTCCTCTGATTGCTCTGGTTTCCTCCCACAATCCAAAGATGTGCAAGTTAGGTGAATTGCTCATGCTAAATTGTCCAATTGTGTTCAGGAATGTGTAGACTAGGTGCATTAGTCAGGGGAAATTGAGAGTAATATGGTAGGGGAATGGGTCTGGGTGGGATATTCTTCAGGGGGGGTCAATGTGGACTTGTTGAGCCGAAGGGCCTATTTCCACACTATATGGATTCTATGATAAACTATGAAAGTAACACAATACTCAAATGTTGAAATGTGCAAAAGGAAGAACAAAGTCTCTGGATGCCAGCAGAGACCCTTCTGCTGATCTTAAACACAGAATGTGCAAACTCCACAGTCGCTCAAAGCTGGAATCGAACCCAAGTCCCTGGCACTGTGAGGCAGCATTGCTAACCACTGAGCCACCATGCCATCCCTTAAAATGCTTCAAGCATAATTTTATGAGGAGTGAACAATGGAAGATACATGCTAAAAATAGTGTGCTGACAAAGGAAAATGCCAATAAGAGTAGTTGTTTTTAACTAACATGTTGAGAAATGTTCTGATACACCTCTGGAGCAGGTAGGATTTGAACCCAGCCCTTGCCCCACTGGTCAGGAAACTACCACTACTCAAAAGCACCCTCCAATAAGATAGACTTTTAGAATTAACCTGTTTAGAGATGCTTTTACACACCCGTGAAGGCTTTACAATTTAGAACTTCATGTAACTATCTTCCCTTTCAACAAATCAAAACACTTCCGGTGACTATATCTTGTCAGGCTTGTTACAGAATTGTAATCTGACTTAGAATATGTACAAACCAAGAATTAACAATACTCCACGTATAGTAATCCAATTATTAGACTTAGTTAAACTTCCAGTTTCACTTTAGAATGGTAGATATTAAATGTTGACCAGATTTTGCAGGGTACAACAGTATTCCATTCACAAAAACATATTAAGCGGACAGCAAATTTGCTGACATTTTACTCTCTGTGGGGAACTCGTTCTTCTGGAAGTATGTAATTTTCTGTCCATTTATTGTTCATGCAGTTGTTAAAATAGCATTGAGTTGCTCAGTATATAGATTGTCCTAATCTTTAATGCAAGAAGCATTTCTGACAGAAATGAAGCCTAATTTAAATGGTTGAAAAATGAAGTGCCATACGTAGCTAAACTACTGGTGCAGGGCTGGTTGGCAGGCTCCCTGTTGGGAGGGCAATATTAGACATTTATTCCCGTGGAGCACAAAATATCACAAATACTAACAAAATGGAATAAAGCTAGAGCAGGTCCCATAATCGGTCGATTATCTCTCACATGAATATCTTAAAATGCAAAGCAAATTCTGTTGTCTTTGTTAAGTAAATTTCTAGTTTGACCTTTTCTTGTGTACTTTTCTTAATGGCATACTGTTTTATGTTCTAAAAGAACAGAATGAAATATCTTAGAATTTACCTGAGCATACCAGAAATTTAAGAAGGCTGAACCAAAGAAAAGGCCTACACTGAAAATATTCTACACTTTTAATGTAGAAACTTCCAAACAAATCTAACAATTAATGATTGAACAATTTTAACAGATATTAAGCTTGATCTTGAGAAGGAAACTTCTCTATGTTACTCACCTGTCTAATCCTTATATTGAAACTTTGATTGGATAGGCCCACATTTATTTCCTTTCTCTGATTGCTATGAAAAGTTGGTAGTGAACTACCTTCTTAATCACTGGTATCAATCTGATGTAGGTACCCAAATCTAGGAAGAGTTCCAATATTTTGACCTCATGGTACTGAAAGGACGGTAATGTATTTCCAAGCCAGGATGGTATGTGGCTTGGCTCATATGCTTAAAAATGTTTACTCCATGATGTGACTGTTCAATGTGGAAAGCTCCATAATGTTTTTTAAAAGCACAGACAATTTAAATACTCTTCTTTTGTTTCAGTATTCAGAGAATCAGCTGTGGTTCAGAGGGTAGCATTCTTGCCTTCCAAGTCAGAAGATGGTGAATCAAATCAAAATGGTGAGACTTAACCACAAAATTCTGACTGAAGCTTCAGTCTTTTACTAAGAGAATGCAGTGATGTTGAGGTGGCATCTTTTGGATGAGATGCTAAACTGCGTCAATGTCTGTTTTCTCAGATGACCATAAAACATTCCAGGGCCCCATTCTGAACAAGTGCAGGGAATCGATCCCAGTATCCTGGTCAACATTTATCAGCTTCACTAAACAACAAATTCTCTGGTCGTTATTACATTGTTATTTGCAGAAGCATACTGTGCATAAATTGTCTGTTGCATTTTCTACATTACACCAGTTATTACTATCTTGCTCATGCATGACTCATTGATTAATGGGGCTTAAATTCAAAATGGGCCTTTTACCTTGGAACGAAATAGAGAACTGATATCACTTTTCTAGGAAAATGGAATTGAGAGGTTCTTTCCTGTCAACAAATAGAGAATGACACAAGGCTCTGAAGTTGATCTTTAAGTCTGCAGAAGACATTAAAATGCAAATGAATGTTCTGGATATTTCATTAAAAAGTCATTCAATAGCAACTCAACCTTTCCTCAAGTTAATAATTACCCATCTCCAAATAATTAAAAAAAAATGATTCATAATATTACTCCCCGAATTTCTGGCTTCAGGGTAATGGGTGTGAGAAAACCATATTCTATCATAAGAAAGGGTGAAACTCAGGCCTCGTTAGTTGACACTGCTCTAATTGGCAGAAATCACTTGTGATGACAAAAAGCAGAAACACTCTGGTCACAGGTCAGAAACTGGGTTTTCAGATAATGATATTTCTTGAGGCATGTACATTTTTGGAGCAGCAAGGGAGATAGATTCAGACTGATGTAGGAACAAGACCATAAGATCATATGAAAGAGGAGCAAAAGTGGCCTTTCAGCCCATCA
This sequence comes from Chiloscyllium punctatum, assembly GCF_047496795.1. Classification (NCBI taxonomy): domain Eukaryota; kingdom Metazoa; phylum Chordata; class Chondrichthyes; order Orectolobiformes; family Hemiscylliidae; genus Chiloscyllium; species Chiloscyllium punctatum. Next base: position 51,734,708 of record NC_092739.1, read on the forward strand.
CTGAGATCATGGCTGACCTGATAATCCTCAACTCCACTGTCTTGTTTTTACCCATAGCATTTGGTTCCATGACTGATTAAAAATCTGTCTATCTCTGCCTTGAATATAATGAATGAATCCAGCTACCTTAATAAAGAATTCCACAGATTCAAAACCCCCTGAGAGAAGAAATTCCTTCTCATCTTTGTTTTAAATGTGTGACCCCTTATTTTGAGATTATGCTCACTGGTTCCAGAATTTCCCATAAGTGAAAGTAATCTTCCCACATTGATCCTGTCAAGTCCTTGAATAATCTTGTATATTATAATAAAGTTGCTTCTCATTCTTCGGTATTCCAATAAATACAAGCTAGAGCAGCTCTTCTTCTCCTCATAAGATAATCCCTTCGTATTTGCTATTAATCTAGTGAACCTTCTCTGGACTGCTTCCAATCCAAATATATCTTCCCTTAGATATGCGACACAAAACTGTTCATGGTATTCCAGTTGTTTCCTGACTAGTACCTTGTACAGTTTTAGAAAAACCTCTCCACTTTTATACTCCATTCCCTTTGAAATAAAGGCTACCATTCCATTTGAAATTCCATTACCCACTAAACCTGGATCCTAGCATTCTGTGATTCACGGGACAAGGACTAATAAATCCCTTTGATCTGTAATTTTCTGCAATCTTTCTCCATTTGAATAATATTTAGCTGCTCTATACTTCCTGCTAAAGTCCATAACCTCACTTTTCCCACGTTATATTCCATCTGTCAAATTTTGCCCACTTACTTAACTTGTCTGTATCCCTCTGCAGACTTTTTGGTCTTACCTTCCTGCTCACCTTTTTTGTCATCTGCAAACATGGCTATAATGCATTCACTCCTTCATCCAATTCATCAATGTATATTATAAATAATACGGCACTGATCTACTGGTTACAGTTTGCCATATCTAATATGCCCCCTTATCTCGACACCCTGTCTTAAATTTGTTAGCAAATCTTCTATCCGTGCTAATGTATCACCTCCAAAACCATGGGGCCTTAACTTACTAAGCAGCCTCAGTGTGGCACCTTATCAAACACCTTTTGAAAATCCAAATACCTTACATCCACTGCTTCCACTTTATCTATTCTTCTTGTTACCAACTCAAAGATTTCTCAGACATGAGTTTGCTTTATGAAGCCACACTGATTCTGTTTGATCATATTATGTACAGAAGAGTCTCGATTATCCGAATACCTATGATCCGAAAAATGGATTATCTGAAGGAGATCTTGAAGTCCCGATAGAAACATTACATCAAGGACGTGTTTCCAGCAGTGATTGCATCTTTTGTTTACAGTGATTAAACAGGTACCATTTCCAAATGACTGACTGCCCACCCTCTCTCTCTCTCTCCCCCCACACTTTCCCTGGAATTCTACACAGGGGTGAACCCTAAAACCCCCCCTTCCTCAGATAATATCTCCAACATTGTCCTGTACAGGGCAAACATGGAACCTGTCAAAACCTTGCAGTAAACAGTTGTGTGTGTAGCTCTGTGCGTGTGTGCGCACGCGTGTGTGTGCGTGCGTGTGTGCATGTGTGTGTGTGTGTGTGTGCGTGCGTGTGTGCGCTGTTTGGAGACTTACCCCACAAAGGCAGCAGCAGCAGCAGCAGTCTTATTGTTGGTGTCCAGTCTGGCTGTCCCGGAGAGGAGGCGGGGGTGGATGTGGGTGTGTGTGGGGGGTGGGGGAGAGCACGTGGCTGGTGTTGGATGAGGAGGGCGGAGATGGTGTTGGATGGGGTTGGGGGGCGGTGTTGGATGGGGTTGGGGGGCAGTGTTGGATGGGATTGGGGGATGCAGTGTTGGACGGGATTGGAGGGGGTGTTGGACGGGGGTGGTGTTGGATGGGGTTGGGGAGCGGTGTTGGACGGGGCAAGCGGGGCGGGTGGAGTTGAACAGAGTTGGGGGTTGGGGCAGGGTGGGGGGACAGTGTTGGATAGGGTTGGGGCAGGGCGGGGATGGATGGGGTTGGGGGACGCAATGTTGGATGGGGTTCGAAGGGGTGTTGGATGGGGTTGGGGAGCGGTGTTGGACGGGGGTGAGTGGGGGCGGAGTTGGATGGAGTTGGGGGTTGGGGTGGGGCAGGGGGCAGTGTTGGATGGGGTTGGGGGCAGGGCGGTGATGGATGGGATTGGGGGCGGTTTTGGATGGGTTGGGGGGCAGAGGGCGGTGTTAGACAGGGTTGGGGTTGGGGGTGGTGTTGGGGACAGGGGTTCACGTGCTGTGTGTTGCTGCTGTCTCCTGAATGGGGAGCAGACTTTAAAAACGCCAAGCCCCAGAGGAAAGTCATTTAATTGATTAACCGAATACTCAATTATCCAAACGAAATAGCGCTCAACCATCATATTTGGATAATCGAGGTTCCCCTGTATTTTTAAGTGCTTTACTAGTAAATCCTTAATCATTGACTGTCACAACTTTGCAATAACAGACTTTAAGCATATTTTCTCCAGCTAGTCTTTTTTTTGTCTCCTCCCTTTTTAAAAATGAAACTGTTACATTGGCAATTTTACAATCCACTGGAACTTTTCCAAAATTTAAGGATTCTTGGAAGATTACTACCAATGTATCCATTATCTCTTTAAGCAGCTTCTTCAACATTCTGGGATGCATATCCTCAGATCCAGGGACATATTTAGTCTCATTTGTTTCCCTAGCACTTTTTCTCTAGTGATTATTACTGGTTTTATTTCCTGTCCTTTTGCCCCATGAGTATTTAATACTTTTGGAATGCTCATCACCTCTTCTACTGTGAAGAATGATGCAAAATATTTATTCAGCTCCTCTGTCATTTCCTGGTTCTTCATTATTATATCCCCAGCCCCATTCTCTCAGGGGCCTATATACACTTTGGCTTCTCTCTTACCCTTTATATACTTAAAGTAGGTATTCCTGTCCATCTTGTTTTAATCTGCAAGTTCAGCCTCAAAGTTTATTTCTCCCTCTTTATTCATTTGTTGGTCATCTTTTGTTGATTATTTGAAATTCTCCCAGTTCTCTGATTCAGCAGCAATGCTCCTTTTAAGCTGCATGTCTGCACTCCTGAGTAGCTGCTCCAATGTTCCACCCACAGCAATCATTGTCAGCACGCTAGTCACAGCATTGACTTCTGCTTCCAGTAGTGCACAGGCCTCAGAGACCCTCACAGCTGGTTGGAAAATTACTATGCTTACTATAAATCTTCACCACATTTCAATATGATGCTATTTTTAATCTCCCTGGCCAACCATGGTTGTCTTATCCCCTTTTGAGAATTCTTCTTCCTCACTGGAATATATCTTTGCTCTGAGCCATTTTCTTAATTGTCTGCCATTGATCTTCAACCATTATTGCTGCTAAACTCCTTTCCTAGTCCACTCCTGCCAGCTCTGCCCTCCTTTCTTTGGAATTACCTTCACTTAAGCTGAGCACATTTGTTTTCAACCCAAGTTCCTTCTTGATGAACTGAATGCTAAGTTCACTTGTCTTATGGTCACTTTCCAAGGGGATCTTCTACTCTGACCTTATTTATTAAACTTGCCTCATTACTCTTCACCAGACCCAAAATAGCCTGATCCCTGAAACCTATTGTTCTCGCAGACTGTGCCAAATTGTTCTTCATGGCTTCCTTGGTTTCCAGTCTGACTATCCCAATTTACATGAAGATTAAAGTCACTCATGATTAATGTACTGCCTCTGTAACATGCTCTCATTATCTCTTGATTTGTTCTTTGTCTGATTATATAGCTACTGCTCGTGGGAATGGGGTGAGGCCTGTAAACCACACCGACCAGTGTCCTCTTCCCCTTTTCATTTTAACCTCCACGATGTACAATGTGGATTGTACATCTTCTGATTCAAGATTATTCCTTGTTACCGTACATATTCCATCCCAAACCAACAATTATACCCCACCATCCCTTCCTTTCTGTCTGTTCTTTTGAAAAGTCACATATTCTTGAATATTTATTTTTCTTTGTAACCATGTCTCTGTAAATGACGATAAGATCATAACCATTAACTTGTATTTGTGCAGTTAATTAATCACATTCAAATGAAAAATAATTAATTTTGACTTCTTAACCATTATTTCCTCTTTTGACCTTATTTACTGCTATTTTCCTATGCTTGTACACTCTGTCCCTGCTTGTCCTACTCTGAGCATCATTATCCAAATGGTGGCTTTGGAATTCTGCCATATCCTCTTGCTTTCCACCCTCTAATTAGTTGAAAGCCTTCTCTATAGCCCTAGTTGTTTGATTCATCAGGACATTAGTCCCAGCACAGATCAAGTGAAGCTTATCTTGCCAGAACAGAACAGTTTCTTCTACCCCAGTACTGGTGCCAGTGCTCCACATACTGAAACCCATTCTACCCCAAACCAATCTTTAAGCCCACATTTAACTCCTTGACTTTAATTACACTATGCCAGTTTGCATGTGGTTCAAGTAGTGATCCAAAGACTATTACCTTAGAGGTGCTCCATTTTAAGTTCACTCCTAACTGTTCAAAACACATCAACAAAACCTAGTCCTAGTTTCTTCTAGCCCTACCAATGTTGTTGGTACCAATGAACACAATGAGTCCTAGATCCCTCCCCTCCCCTCTCCAAGTGCTTCTCTACCCCTGAGGAGATGTCCTTAACCCTGACACCAGGTAGGCCACACAGGGGATTTCCATTAACATCTGCAGAGCGCAATATCTTACCTCTAATTATACTGTCCCCTACCACAATTGCATTGCTATTTCCTTCCCCCACCTCCAAATAACCAACAACAGGCAGAGAATGTGGATTGGTTTTTGCCTGTCAATTTGAGGAACATTTGATCTCCTGTCTACTTCACTGACATCATCACTATGCACCTGAAAGTAGCACTAAACATATATCAATTGCCCATTGGTGCTTTCTTCTGATATCTCATAACAACTTTTTTTTAAATGAAAGTTAGATATTTGTTGCTACCTCTTTGGCTATTAACATCCCACGGGGTTGACAGTGACTAGAAAGGTTACTTTTCTGGTGATACTGGGTTCTGGTGATAAGGGAAAGCAATGGCCTAGTGGTATTATTGCGAGACTATCAATCTAGAAACTCAATTTATGTACTGGGGATGTGGGTTTAAATTTGGCAACAGTAGATAGTGGAATTTGAATTCTGTAAAAATGTCTGGAATTAAGTATCTACTGAGGACCATGGGACCATTGTTGATTGTCTGAAAAATATACCCATCTGGCTCACTAATGTTCTTCATCTACAACTGGTCTGGTCAACATGCGACTCCAGACTCACAGCAAAGTGGTTGACTCTCAGTTGCCCTCTGAAGTGGCCCAGCAAGCCACTCAGTTATATCAATCAATACAAAGTCTCAACAAAGAAATCAAAATGATTGGTCCACCGTTATCGACTGAGGGAACAGAAAAGACAACGGCAGAAACAGCCCCGTTGACCCTGCAAAGTCCTCCTTATTAACATTCAGGGGTAGTGCTGAAATTGGCAGAGATTTCTCACAGACTATTCAAGCACAACCCAAAATAATCATGGAATCATATCTAACAGACAATCTCCCAGACACTGCCATCCTATGGCAGGACAGATCCAGGCCAGTCAGAAGGGAGTTGACCTGGGAGTCCTCAACATTGGCTCTGGACCCCATGAAGTCTCATGGCTTCAGGTTAAACATGGGCAAGGAAACCTCCTGCTGATTACCACATAACATACTCTCTTGGCTGATGAATTAGGATTCCTCCATGTTGAACAACACTTGAGGAAGTACTGAGAATGACAGGGGCACAAAATGTACTCTGGGTTGGGGATTTCACCACCATGAGTGGCTTGGCAGCAGTATGACTGATCAAGCTGATCATGTCCTAAAGAACATTACTGCTAGACTGGGTCTGTGGCAGGTAGTGAGGGAACCAACATGAGGGAAAAACATACTTGATCTCATCCTCACCAATCTGTTAGCTGCAGATTCCAGTGTCCATGACAGTTTTGGTAAGAGCAACCATTGCACAGTCCTTGTGGAGATCAAGTCCCACCTTCACATTGAGAATAACCTCCATCATGGTGTGTGGTACTATTACCTTGCTAAATGGGACAGACTTCAAACAGATCTAGCAACTCATGAGGGCATCCATGAGGCATGGTGAGCCATCAACAGCAGCAGAATCGTACTCCAGCACAATTTGTATCCTCATGACCAGGCATATCCCCCACTCAACCATTACCATCAAGCCAGGGGATCAACCCTGGTTCAATGGAGTGTACAAAAGGGCATGCCAAGAACAGCATCAAACATACCTGAAGATGAGCTGCCAATCTGTTGAAGCTACTAAACAGGACTACTTGTGTGCCAAACAGGGTAAGCAGCAAGTGATAGACAGAGCTAAGTGATCCCTCAATCAATGAAACAGATCTAAGCTCTGTGGTCCTGCCACATCCAGTCATGAATGGTGGTGGACAATTAAACAACTCATTGGAGGAGGCAGCTCCACAAACAACTCCATCCTCAATGATGGAAGAGTCTAGCATGTCAGTACAAAAGATATGGTTAAAATACTCACATCAATTTTCAGCCAGAAATTGTGAGTGGAATGTCCATCTCAGCCTTCCCCTGTGGTTCCCAACATTACAGATACTAGTCTTCAGCCAATCCGACACTCCATGTGATGTGAAGAAACAGTAGGAAATACTGGATTCCACAAAGGCTATGGTCCTGACAACATTCCAGCAATCTTACTGTGCATCAGAACTTGCAGCTTCCCTAGTATAAAAATGTTTTTATAGATAACTATTAAAAGCTATAAAGTTGTTTCAATTGAAGGTCAACTTCTTTTAGCAATTAATCTCAATGATTATACTGTGTCAGACTTCAAAAAACATTCTGTCATCAATGTTGAGATTGAGAGGTGAAGTTAAAATCATAGAGTTGGATGGGTATCAAAAGACAAATTTTGCAGATCAGTTTATTTATCACACCCTTCCCGTGCCAAGCCTAAAAATCTCCCCCAGTTCTTAGTGACAAGAACACTGATTGTTGCAGGATAATGGGAGAGCAGGCCAAGGGTAAAGGTGGCACCTGGAGAGTGGGATGGTGTAGAATACAGTGATGAATCTCTTTGGTCTCCAATGACTTTGCACACTTGAGAGGAACAACATGGTGAATATGGAATGAGCAAAGTGTAATTCCTTGTTTGCATATTGCTTCACTGTCATGGCTTCTCAGTGTTACTGACCATTCTCCTAAACTCTGGAATTCCCTCCTTAAATTCTCCAACTCCCGTCCTCTCTTTCCTCTTTTTAAAAAAACATTTAAAAATCTATCTCGTCATCTGATCTAATATCTCTTCCTTTGACTCAGTAGCAATATTTGTCATTACAGAGCTGTGAACTGTCTTTGCTTTGTTAAAGTTGGCAGAGTAATACTCATTGTTATTAATTTGAAAGAATTGAAAATCATCAGCAAGATTAATTGTACATTCACTGAAATTTCCAGTATGTTCTGCAAACATGTCAATGTCTGTGCCAGGGCATAGTCGATGAAACTTTCTCACATAAACCAAGTTAAAAATCACACAACACCAGTTATAGTCCAACAGGTTTAATTGGAAGCACACTAGCTTTTGGAGCTTCCAATTAAAAGCACACTAGCTTTTGGAGCTTCCAATTAAACCTGTTAGACTATAACCTGGTGTTGTGTGATTTTTAACTTTGTACACCCCAGTCCAACACTGGCATCTCCAAATCATCACATAAACCAAGTTGTCTTTATAACTCATGGGACATGGATATTGCAGGCTGGCCAGCAGGTACTGTTCATCTGTAGTAGCCTCTGAGAACCTGGTGGTGAGCTGCCTTCCTGAACCACTGCCTGCTATTTGCTGTAGATAGATCCACAATACTGTGTGGGAGGGCGTTCCAGGAATTTGATCCAGTGACACAGAAGGAACAGCAATATATTTCTAAGTCAGGATGGTGAGTGGCTTGGAGGGGTGCTCCATGTATCTGCTGTCCTTATCCTTTTGGGTGGTAGTATTTTTGGGTTTGGAAGTTGCTATTTAAGCAGCCTGATAAATTTCTGCAGTGCCTCTTGTAGATGGTACACACTGCTGCTACTTTGCTCAAAAACTGCATGAATTCATGTAAAACTCCGTTATCTCACTTTTTAGATTAGAATCAATCTAAACATCATGGCATAGACAGAGAACACAGGGGGCTAACACCTTCAACATATTGTCTAGCTATCACCATTGTTAACAGCTAACCCGAGAACGCAACTTTAAAAAAAAAGGTTTTGTGATTTACACATGAAAGAAGTGAAACTATCACTGTATTCTAACAGATGAAAGGCTTAACAGACAATCAATTTTTCAATGTATAATTTCAGTTACGTCACACTGTAAATTTTTGTTATAAATTCTGTGTTACGATCGAGCCCTCCACTATCACCTGATGAAGGAACGTCGCTTCAAAAGCTAGTGTGCTTCCAATTAAACCTATTGGACTATAACCTGGTGTTGTGTGATTTTTAACTTTGTACACCCCAATCCAACACCGGCATCTCCAAATCATGACTGCTGCTACTGTGTGTCAGTGGTGGAGGAAGTGAATGTTTGTGAAGAAGATATAAAAGATCAAGAATTATAATTTTTCCGATTCAAAATTAAAGATACATCTAAACTGTTCACAATATTTCCAACCCAGTGTTGAAAAGAAGTTGTCATTGTAAACTGGTAATTGTTCTTTCAAACATGCCACTTAAAGAATTTCTTTAAATAATAATCTGGGGCTTACGTTGCTGTTTACCAAAAGCCAATATCCTGTTTCTAGCTTCACCTGGACTTGCTTAATAACTAATACAAATCACAGTGCCTTTTATTTCTCCTTGAATGTGATCCATGAACTCTCTCTACATTGGATCCAATTTTACTTCTCATTTCTTTGTATCAGCTCATTCACCTGCTACAAAGAAATATATCATATCCTTTAGCAGGATGAGGCAACCGTGCAGTCTAAACAATCTGAGAAATGGTTACTATTATAAATCTTATGCTTTGCTTATATCCTTTTGAAACCAAATATATTTCATTAAGGTTGATATATCAAAATAGACAATATGAATCATTTTGATAAGTTATTTATGTGATGAGCCCTATAGATTTCAGTTCTCTGCTGTAGAGATAAAAGACCCATTATACAGGTATAATTGGTAAATTCATTGAAAATATTATCAGCTATAACCTCTAAATTATACCTTATAATATTTCACTAACATTTTGAGATTTCCTTTTGTATGCCTGCAAAAACACAAATCCAACCCTGAGCTGAAAAAAAATTGTCATTATATATTCCCATTTAAAGAAGGCAGATTGCATATTCATTTATCTCTCTCATTTTAAGCATCTTTGTTCCCATGACATGCTGAAACTCCAGAAAGTGTCTGTTCAGTTTTGGAGGATCTATCATTTTTTTTTTCAATTTTATTATTGCATATTTTATTGTTGAAACAAAATCATTATGCAAGATTCCTCATAGCAACCTGTCCATTCTGACCCCAAGGGAGTGAAGCAATAAAGAATCCTGCTGATTTAATTGTCACTGTTGCTATAGCAACTCTTATCCATCATATAAAATAGGATTGAATTTTACACTGATGTTGCCACCTAATTACACAAAAATGTGATCTATGTTTGTGTTCAGTTAATAATCAGGTAGATGTGCTTTGTACAGTTCAAACAGAAATCTGTACCAAGCTCCAATTTCTCAAAGGTTTAAATTGATGATTTATGAATTCATTGCAGTGGTGCTTTGATGCATTGTATTAGTAATCTCCATTAATGTTCATGTCATAAACAGTTATTTAACTTGACGTTTTCAGTCAATGCTATCAATCACTTTGTTCTAGTTTGAATGCTCCAGAAATTCTCAAGGAATTACTATTATATCTATTGTGTGTTATTGGTCTGGTGATGTGTCTCCGTACTCACAAGCTACCAATGGCTGATTCTTCACATCAAAATATTCACGCAAGTGCCTGTCAGAAGTCATAATAATTCTGTGAGCACTGATGGTTTCATTTGTATAATGCAATTTTGATTCCAGAGGGCAACACTGCGGAGCTGTTCCCTTGCTTAGTATGGGTTATTCAGTGTGTGAATTCCAGCAATACATTTTTGTGACTGGGATTTTATTTTGGCTCTGCACTGAGGGAGAACAGCATCTCCAAAGGTGCCATTTTCCTCATAAGACATTGGTCCATATATCACAATGATCAGAGGGTCTTTAGAGTAGTTCAGCCTCCAGTTGCACATTGGAACTGAGCAGAACTCTTGGTCTAACTGACCCCCTGGGAATTGCCTCAGGAATTGATTTTTATGCTGGGCAATTCCCCAGTGTATGGAACCCTCTGAAAGAGTCCATGAGGTTTAGAGAATTCCAACTCATTTAGGTTTAACCCTAAGCCAGGAAAGCTAGAGGATTGAAAATGTACTCTAATTTTTGGGTAAATATTAAGCTGACTCTCCAAAGCACCACTAATACACCCCAATGTTCCCTAACACCTACTCCCTCTGATCCCTAAACACTAGTCCCTGACCAGATGCCTTCCAGATGCCAACACAAATCCACATCCCCCACTTGCTACCAGGTGTGTGGACCCTTAGAACTGACAGTTTGCCTTTACATCACTGGCCTTAACCCTTTCTCCACCTTAGTCACCTGGCATATTACCCACCCCTGATACTGCATGTACCTGACACCCACACACCTTTCACACTACCTCCTTCATCCACCTGGCACCCTAGTCCCTCAACCAACATCAACCCAATCCTGCACTTATCTTACATAATTAGCCTTTCACAGGCACTATCTAAGTAAGAGTCAAAAAGTGCAGTGCTGGAAAAGCAAAGCTGGTCAGGCAGCATCCGAGGAGTTGGTGAATTGATGCTTTGAGCATAAGCTCTTCATCAGGAGGGGCAGGAGATGGGGTGGGTGGAGTGGGGGAGGGGGTGGGGGTGGCAAAGGGAGCTGAGAGATAAATGGGAGGGGAGTGGGGCTGGTGGCAAGGTAGCTAGGAATGCGATAGGTAGATGAAGGGGGGGAGTGATGGTGATAGGTCAGAGTAAAGAGTGGAGTGGATAAGTGGGAAGGAAGATAGACAGGTAGGACAGTTCAAGAGGGTGATGCTGAGTTGGTGGGTTGGATCTGGGATAAGGTTGGGGCAGGGGAGATGAGGAAACTGGGTAAAATTGACATTGATCCCATGTGGTTGGACGGTCCCAAGTCGGAAGATGAGGCATTCTTCCTCCAGGCGTTAGCTGGTAAGGGTTTGGTGATGGAGGAGGCCCAAGAATTGCATGTCCTTGGCAGAGTGGGGGGGTGTTGAAGTGTTCGGCCACAGGGTGGTAGGGTTGTTTAGTGCATGTGTCCCAGAGATGTTCTCTGAAATGTTCCGCAAGTTGGTGTCCTGTCTCCCCAATGTAGAGGAGACCACATCGAGAGCAGTAGATGACATGTGTAGAGGTACAGGAAAATCTCTGTCAGATGTGGAAGATCCTTTGGGGCCTTGGATGGAAGTGAGGGGGGTGGTGTGTGTACAGGTTTTACACCTCTTGTAGTGGCAGGAGAAGGTGTTGGGAATAGAGGGTGGGTTGGTGGGGGGGCATGGACCTAACAAGGGAGTCGCGGAGGGAATGGTTTTTGCAGCACGCAGATAGGGGTGGGGAGGGAAATATATCCCCAGTGTTGGAGTCTGTTTGTAGGGACTGCAGATGGCAGAGGATGATGTGATGCATGGGATGGAAGGTGAGGACCAGGGGATTCTGTCCTTGTTACGATTAGAGGGGTGGTATTCATGGGCAGATGTGCAGGAATAGAGGAGATGTGCTAGAGTACATTATTGACATTTGGGAGGGGAAATTGTTGTCCTTAAAGAGGGAGGCCACCTAGGATGTTCTGGAGTGGAATTGGTCTTTCTGTGAGCAGATGCAGCAGAGGCGGAGGAATTGGGAGTGAGGGATAGCATTTTTAAAGGAGGGGGCATGGGACGAGGTGTAGTCTGGGAATCTGTGGGAGTCAATGGGTTTGAAGTAGATGTCTGTGTTGAGTCGGTTGCCGGAAATGGAGATGGATATAGAGAGGTCCAGGATTGGGAGGGCAGTGTCCTCGATGGTCCAGATGAACTTGACCAATCAGGGTGGAAAGTGTTTGTGAAGTTGATGGACTGTTCAACCTCATCGTGGGAGCACGATGTGGCGCCGATACCATCATCGATGTAACAGAGGAATAGGTAGGGAATGGTGCTGGCATAGCTGCGGAAGATGGACTGTTCTATGTACCCAAGACAGAGGCAGGCATAGCTGGGTCCATGCAGGTGCCCATAGCTACCCCTTTACTCAGGAGGGAGTGGGTGGATTTGAAGGAGAAATTGTTGAGGGTGAGGACCAGTTCAGCCAATTGAATGAGTGTGTCGGTGGAAGGGTACTGGTTGGGTCAGCGAGAGAGGAAAAAACAGAGGGCTTGGAGGCCTTCATTAGGTTGGATGGATATGTATAGGGACTGGATGTCCATGGTGAAGATGAGACACTGCGGGCTGAGGAACCAAAAGTCTTGGAGGAGGTGGAGGGCATGTGGTGCCCTGAATGTATGTGGGAGATCCTGGACCAAGGAGGACAAGACAGTGTCAAGGTATGCAGAGATAATATTGGTGGGGCAGGAGCAGGCTGAGATGATGGGTCGACTAACGCAGTCAGGTATGTAAATATGTAAATGTTTGCTAGTGGGGTTGGTGTGGAATCTGTCAAAAATTTCCTTGCAGCTAGATTTTTGGATTCTTGGACAGGTTCACAAACAAGAGATCTTTGTCCAAGAATTTCTCACATAGAAGACATCTTAAACTAAATGGGCAAATTTTAATCCAGTCAGGATTGAGAAGAGTGTTTCAGATGCTGATCAGAATATCTAGGCCAATAAACTAAACGTCTGCTGTTATTTGTTTCAGGCTGCAGTATTTGTCCTTCCCAGTCAACACTGTGAGAAAAGGGGTATTGAGGGATCTTGGTGGACATAAAATAGAGGCCACATTTGCCAGTTTTTATGACATCTCAAAAATAATTATTTTAATATAAAGCACTTATCTTTCGTAATCTAATTTATAAAATACTATAAGATCATAAGTTGATGAAATATATGGCATGACCACACCAGAAATGACCACATCGTAGTAAGTGAAGCATGAATTTATAATGGTCCTTATTAGTAGCTATTCATTCCCTAGGCTAACATTTATCCTTTCCACTGTCTATCCAACTGATGTTCTTTCTCTCTAGGCTCCATCTCCACCTGTTTTCACTCTTTCCCCTCCCCCCCTCCCTCTCCCCTTCTTTACCATATATACCAAACTTGCTTAGCTACAATCAGTTCTGAAGAAGAGCCACTGGACCTGAAGCATTAGCTCTGGTTTTTCTCCACAGATGTTGCCAGACCTGCTTAGATCTTGCAGCAATTTCTGTTTCTGTTTCTGATTTCCAGCATCCACAGGTTTCAGGTAAAATTCACCTTAAGGCAGTGCTCTGAAAGCTTGTGGTTTCAAATAAACTTGTTGGACTTATAACCTGGTGTCATGTGACTTCGGTCAGATGCAGTCTCTCAGGGCTACTCTGGGTGATCTGTTCTAACATTATGCATGTTCTTCTGGCATTCTATTCTTTCAGATGCATTGAATTCTTTCAATTTTATAGGGAAACATGATATCAAAGAGTTAATCAATTCAAAATGGTTGCAGTTGATATTGAGATAATACATCAGCACATTAGCCTTTTTTTGTTGAAGTGAATGAACAGGGACAGTCATGTAACTCCTGGGTGCCACCTTGCAGGATTCTATGTTCATTTTACAGTTCTTTACAAGAACTTATAAAATTATGGTCTTATTATAATTACACAGTCTTAATGTGTACAAAGGATTAAATGTTGCCTCAATACATTAAACATAATGATGCCTTGGTCTTATTAAATTCAACTCTTAAGATCATATTTTTATGTTGTTAAAACACTTCCAGATTTGTTTAAAATACTGCACAATATGAAAAAGAATCCTGCAGTAAGATTTTATGTTTTTCAATTTTTGAAAGAAAGGGACTGAAAAATACAAGGCAGTTGTCTACATCTCGAAATGTGCTGTACAAACCGATTCGGCAAAATTCTCACGGACAGTGTCTGAGGGGGAGTTACTTATGTTCACTGTATACCTAAGGGAGTCATGACCCTTATCTTTTACTTTCTCTGAATGTTCGACTTTGTGATTATTTTTGTTAATAACCTCATTGACCAAATCAAAGACAACCGATTTGTAACATTCTGTTCAAGGTCTCAGTAGAAATGAAGTGGCGACTGAAAGAACTAATTTACAGTTTAAAATGTCAAGACAGCACAATGCTATTTTCTCTTCATCCTTAAACGAGATGTCTTTTAGCGCAGTGAATATTCTCAGAACCTGTAACAATACTGATTTGCTTCTAATGCTTTTGTAAAGCACTTTAAGACTGTTCCTTCTGTTTTCTTCTTCGTTTACAAGTAGGAACAGTATTTCTTTTTCTAGTTTGTCCAGACCTCTCATTATTTTGAAATTATCTACCGAATCTCCCTTCAGTCCTCCCCTCGCAAAGGAAAACAATGCCAACTTCTCTGATCATTCAGCATAATGGAGCTGTCTCATCCTGGAACCATTCTCATAAATCTCTGCATTCTCTCCAAAATGTTCACATTCTTCTGAAAGTGCGGTGCCTAGAACTATGCACAATGCACCAGCTGAAGTTGAACTAGTGCCCTATGTAGGGGTATAGCATAACAGCCCTGTTGCTGTATTCTTTGTCTCTATTAATGAAGCCAAGAACACTGGATGCTTTATTAACAACCTTTCTTGACATATCCTGCTACCCTTTATGATCTGTTCACATATACATTAAGGTCTCTCTGATTGTGCACATCTTTTAGATTAGTACTCTTTGTTTTTTTACTGTCTTTCCATGCACTTTGTATCAAAGAACACTTTGTCCAATTTCACATTGAACTTCATCTGCCAATATCTGCCCAATCTACCACATTTTTAATTTCTTTTCAGAGTTCTGCACTGTCCTTCTAATAGTTTACAATTTTCCCAAGATTTTTTTTTTGTCTGTATACTTTGAAATTGCTCTTCTACATAAAGATCATTGATATATACATCAAAAAGCGAGGGTTCCAATACAGTTCTGGGGAACACCATGACAAATCTGTTTCAGGCTCAAAGAATGCATATTATTAATTACTTTCTGTTTTCCATCACTCAGGTAATTTGTATTCATTTGCTACTGTCCGTTTTATTCCATAACCTATAACTTGTGTAGCATATTGAAAGTCTATACACGTCACATCAATGACTTAGTGGGTGGCACGGTGGTTAGCACTGCTGCCTCACAGCGCCAGAGACCCGGGTTCAATTCCCGCCTCAGGTGACTTTCTGTGTGGTGTTTGCACATTCTCCCTGTGTCTGCGTGGGTTTCCTCCCACAGTCCAAAAATGTGCAGGTTAGGTGAATTGGCCATGCTAAATTGCCCGTAGTGTTATGTGAAGGGATAGATGTAAGGGAATGGGTCTGGGTGGGTTGCGCTTCGGCAGGTTGGTGTGGACTTGTTGGGCTGAAGGGTCTGTTCCCATACTGTAAGTAATCTAATCTTTCCCTCATTAACTGTCTCTGTTACCTCTTCAAACATTCTTGGCTACATCTCATCTGGTCACAGTGCCTTATCAACTTTACTGACAGTTTATCCAAAACATCCTCCTTATCAATACTAAACTGTTCGAGGAACTGGGTTTCCTATTCTGTCACATGGCCTGGGCTGCACCTTCCTTGCAGAGAAAAATAGATCCAAACTATTCATGTTACACCTCAGCCGTGTCCCTGCCACAATGTGTAAGTTCCCTTTTTGCTCCCTAATTGGGCTTACCCCTCCTTTTATCACTCTTTTATTGTTTATGTGCCTATAGAAAACCTTGACGTAACCCTTAGCTGCCTATCTTTTCTCATAGCTTTTATTTGCTTTCTCACCTCCCTCTGACCCTTAGGTAGTCAGCTTAGTTCTTATTTATGTTTCCTCACTGTAACCTTCATTAGCACACCTTCTACTCTTAAACATAATTCTATTTCCTTTGTCATGCAGGTTGCACTGGATTTTTTTTGTCCTACCTTTCTCATTTGAGACAATATACCTTTACTCTTACTGAACAATGCCTGCTTTCACTTAACCTGTTGGTTAGTCACTTTTTTGCCTATTGAGCTTTTGTCTATCTAACCTCATCGAAGTTACCCAGTTAATTGTCCTTATTCTCAATTGACCATTTACTACAGTGATCTTAACTGTTATGATACAATGATCAGCGTTCTCTAAATGTTCATTGGCTCTCAGTCGATTGGCTTGAACCACCTCAGTCCCAAAATCCAACTGCAACAGTCCCTTCTCCCGAGTTATACTGCTGTAAGAAATTCTCACAAACAAAGTTTGGGAACGCATGCTGCTCTCTGAGGGAAATTATTGAGATTTTAATTTGTAAATTTTGTGAAAATGTAGTGCCTCACACATGGTCTGCCATTGTCCAAATTGCAGACGAGTTATCGGGGAGTGTCTGTTCAGTGATGACTGATCTACCACATCCATCCTGAGAAGGTTTGCTGGATTATGAGCCAATTTGTTGGGGAGTTGACCATCAAGCTTCTTTGCCTGGTGCAGGCCTTGCCTGTCTGAAACTGCTGGCCAATCACAGGCCAATAGCTTTTGGCAACTGCAGACTTTAGTTGAGGCTTAGTCTTCATGGACTCAAGTGGTAGTAGGTATTTGATTATTCAGTTCTCACAGGCTGGAGCTAAGGGAGAGGTGCTGTTGTTGCGGGTTGGAATGTGGCCTTTAGAGTTAACCCCATTCATGATTCTGATAGCGGCCAGATTTGGGAAGAAGAAACGCCAGCACTTCCACGTTACCACTAAACCAGGACGTAGGTAGCTCTGATAGGAAACCAACCTCAACTCTGAGAAGAGCATCCTGCAGTTAGCATCATGGTGAAGCAATTGGAGAAAGAGTATCCTGCAGTTAGTATCGTGGTGAAGCAGAAACAGAAATTGCTGGAACAGCTCAACAGGTCTGGCAGCAACTGTGGAGAGAAATCAGAGTTAATATTTTGGCTTCTGTGACCATTCCCCAAAACATTTTTCTCCACAGATGTTGCCAGACTTTCTAAGTCTTTCCAGCAATTTCTGTTTCTGATTTGTAGCATTTACAGTTCTTACTCAATTGAGTAAGATAGTCAACATCATGGCAAAGCAAGTTGTGATGAGTTTCCTGCAGTCATTTTTGCAGTGAAGCAGTGTGGGAAGAGTGTCATGCAGTTAGTTGTTGTTGAAGAAGCCAACATGAGTGACATCATGGAAAATTTAAAAGTTCATTTGCTGGTAAGAAAATGCTGTAAATGCTATAAATTATAAATGTGTATTTGTTGCACAACACAAGTAAATGAAAATCAGGAGTAATATAATACAATATTATAGGTAATATAAATGCGGGTAGGAGAAAGAGAGAAATGCTGCCATAAGGGAAGCAAGTTTAGGACGAAGACAAGGTATTGTGGGAGAGTTTAGTCCTGCCTGAGGTCTGGAGAACAGCTAATATGTTCCCATTATACAAGAATTGAGAGCAATAAACCAGAAAATTGGCAGGAATCCAGAATCAGAACCACCTTTATGTGCATATCCATTGATCTTTGAGGGCCAAAGAGCAGGTAGATAAGGTGGTTAAAAACTCATATGGGAGACTTGCCTTTATTAGGTAAGATATTCAATACAAGAGCATGATTGTTATAATGGAGCTGTATAACTATAGTTAGGCAACAGTTGGAGGGCTGTGTACTGTTCTGGTCACCATGCTATAGGAAGATGTAATTACACTAGAGAGGGTGCAGGAGAGATTCACCAGGATGTTGCCTGGGCTGAAGCGATTCTGCTTTGAAGAGAGACTAGATAGGAAGGGTTTTTTTTCTTGAGAGCAGAGAAGGCTGTGGAGGATCTGATTAGGTGTATAAGATTCTGAAGGGCATCGACAGGGTAGATAGGGAGAAACCTTTCCTCTTAGATATTGTTAATAGTCAAGGGACTAAATGCTAATGTAAGGACTAGGGGTTTTGAGGAGATTTGGGGAAATCATTTTACCCAGAAGGTTATGGAGTTTTGGAACTCACTGCCTGAAAAGGTAGTTGGGAGAGACTGAAACCCTAAAGACATGAACTAAGTCTTTAGATGAGCACTTGAAATATCATAACATACATGGCTACAGGCCAAAGCTAGAAAATGCCATTAGAATATATGAATATTTGCTGATTAGTATGGACATGATGGGCCGAAGTGTCTCTTTCCATGCTGTAAAAGCTCTATAAATCTCTGACTCTATGACTTTTTCTACCTGCTGGATCGCAGTTAACTGTGGCAGTACCAAGTTGTGGCCCATATGAGGCCATTAATTGTTGGTGAGTTGATAAGAAAGAAATGACGAACTCTCCAAGGCCAACTTGCCCAGTTATTTCCCTTTTTTGTCACCATCTTTATAATTTCTAGGGAGGGGAGAGTTATGCACTTAGTCTAATTATGAATGCACATTTATTTGGCTAAATGGCTGAATGTGAGTGTGAGCTTTTGCTTCCATTGATGGATGATGTGTTCATTTATTTCATGGCTGGTTTATGACTGATTACAGACAACTTCCAAACTCTGAAGTTTGCTGGCCACATGTTTGTTTTTTGAGAGGGCTGAGACACATGGTAAACAGGTACAGTCTTTGCAGTTTTGGACTCAACTACTCATTCTCTTCTTGAATTTTGAAGATGTCTTTGAGGTCTCGGCAATATTTAGGATGAAGAAGGCTTTTCTATCCTTCATCAAAAGTGAAATGAATAATGATAGTTTGCATTCGTCAAAATGCCTTGAGTTATCTACCTGTGTTGTTCTGTGCTTCTAAATGACTGGCCAGAATGCCCACTACCATCAGGCTTACTGCAACAATCGGGTTGTGTTGAGGATGTCACAGACGCAAGATGAGTTCTACTATGCTTGTTCTCTTAGTTTCTGGGCCACCATGAATGGACAATCTGGTCTCTCACAGTCCAGATTGCTGGTGGAAGAGACAAAGAGTCAGAGAGGTGTACAGCATGGAAGCGAACCCTTCGGTCCAACCTGTCCATGCCGACCAGATATCCCAAACCAATCTAGTCCCACATGCCAGCACCTGGCCCATATCTCTCCAAACCCTTCCTATTCATATACCCATCCAGATGCCTTTTAAATGTTGCAATTGTACCAGCCTCTGCCACTTCCTCTGGCAGCTCATTCCATACACGTATCACTCTCTGCACGAAAATGTTGCCCCTTAGGTCCCTTTTATATCTTTCCCCTCTCACTGTAAACCTATGCCCTCTAGTTCTGGACACCCCGACCACAGGGAAGAGACTTTGTCTATTTGTCCTATCCATGCCTCATAATGTTATAAACCTCTATAAGGTCACCCGTCAGCCTCCAATGCTCCAGGAAAAACAGCCCTAGATTATTCAACCTCTCCCTATAGCTCAAATTCTCCAACTCTGGCAACATCCTTGTAAATCCATTCTGAACCCTTTCACATTTCGCAATATTCTTCTATTAGGAAGGAGATGAGAATTGCACACAATATTGCAAAAGTGGCCCAACCAATGTCCTGTACAGCTGCAACATGACCTCCCAACTCCTGTACTCAATACTCTGACTAATAAAGGAGAGCATACCAAAAGCTGTCTTCACTATCCTATCTACCTGTGGCTCCACTTTCAAGGAGCTATGAACCTGCCCCCCAAGGTTTCTTTGTTCAGCAACGCTCCCTCAGACCTTACCATTAAGTGTATAAGTCCTGCTAAAATTTGCTGTCCCAAAATGCAGCACCTCACATTTATCTGAATTAAACTCTGTCTGCCACTTCTCAGTCCATTGGCCCATCTGATCAAGATGCCGTTGTACTCTGAGGTAACCTACTTCGCTGTCCATTAAACCTCCAATTTTGCTGTCATCTAAAAACTTACAAACTGTATCTCTTATGCTCACATTCAAATCATTTATATAAAGTAGCGGACCCAGCACCGATCCTTGTGGCATTCCACTGGTCACAGGCCTCCAGTCTGAAAAACAACCCTCCACCACCACCCTCTGTCTTCTACCTTTGAGCCAGTTCTGTATCCAAATGGCTAGTTCTCCCTGTATTCCATGAGATCTAACCTTGCTAATCAGTCTCCCATGGGGAACCTTGGCGAATGCCTTACTGAAGTCCATATAGCTCACGTTCACCGTTCTGCCCTCGTCAATCCTCTTTGTTACTTATTCAAAAAGCTTGTCAGCTGAGATTGAGAGAAAAGCAGACACTGAACTTGTAACTCTTTAATTGTTCCATTCTTGGAATTCTTCACCATTAAGATGCTCCTCTAAATCTCTTTGAAGGAGGTTTTGGTCATCCATCTTGGTTAACTTAGTTCGCTTAGTGTTGGATACTGTCTGGTTCTGCTCCTCTGAAATGTATTGGGATAGTTTGCTACATCAAAGGCATTATACAAAGTTGCATTGCCTGTGATATATTCCCAAATCTGGATTAGAGTGCTGGTAGGATTTCATGACTTCATGTCAGAATCCCTGGTTTGGCAAATTAATATTCATGCAATGACTTAGCTTTTCATCAAAACTGGGGAAAACTGAGATGCAGCTAGCATCTACAGTGTTTTGTTTCTGTCTCTGCTGGCAGTGTTTCTATGCAAGTGCAGCCAAATGACCCAATAGTAACTCCAATGCTCTTTTTTTAACAAAGTGATTGAATTAAATAGGTTTTTTTTGGTTTTCCCGAATTAGTAGCTATATTTGCCAGTCTTTGATTTTGGAAAATTTAAAACTTTGAATTATAACATGAAAGTTGCCAATAGACCTATTTTCAAAACTGACATTTACAATGACCTCATGTCAATGTCAGCAGTTGATTTATGTATTCAACCAAATGCAATTCATCTCCGTTGGCTTGGATCATCCATTTGTTGATTGCATTTTATGATACAATTTACCACTACACAGCTCTGTGCCTCTTATAGTTATACAAACCACATAACATCAACTGTTAAGAGAAACATTACTTAATCATCTAGCTTCCAGTGCCCATGAAATTTTAATTATTACAATTGTTTTTATATTAGCATGACATTGTTGCTAAGTATTTCAATAACTTACAGGGTAGATTTAAACTCTTAAACAGGAAGTGGATTTTAACAGCAAGTGGATGGTCAAAACCAATAAGCTTCAACTCCTCCACTTTGTTTAAACATAGAAACACAGAAACTGGGAGCCATTGAGCCCTTTGAGCCTGCTCTGTCAATCAATATAATCATGGCTGATCCTCAATCTCAAAACCAAATTCCTACTTTCTCCTCAAAGCCTTTGATGTCTTTAAAAAAAACACGGTCCCTTTACTGCATTCAGTGACTTGGCCTCCACAGCCTTCTCGTTGAGATGTATAGCACAGAAACAGACCCCTCGGTCCAACTTGCCCATGCCAATCAGATATCTAATCTAGTCCCATTTGGCCCATATCCCTCTAAACCCTTCTTATTCATATACCTTTTAATTGTTGTAATTGTACTAGCCTCCACCACATCCTCTGGCAGCTCATTCCATTCACACACCACCATCTGCATGAAAAAGTTGCCCCTTAGATCCCTTTTCAATGTTTCCCCTCTCATCCTAAACCTATACCCTCAAGTTCTGGTCTCCCCCATAATTTCATAGTCATAATTCCTAAGTCACGATTCCACAGGTTCACTACCTTTTGAGTAAGGAGATATTTCCTCAACTCAGTGCTAAATTATTTACCCCATACCCTGAGACTATGACTCCTAATTGTAGACTCCCCAGTCAGGGAACACATCCTCCTTGCATCTATTCTGTCCAGCTCTGTCCAATTCAATCTGATACCCTCTCATTCTTCTCAACTCTATTGATTACAGGCCCAGTTAAACCAATCTCTCCTCTTAAGATAGTTCTGCCATCCTTGATATCAGCCTAGTGAACTGCCACTGCACTCCCTCTATGGCAAGCATACCTTTTCTTTGGTGTGGAGATCAAAAGTGTGCACACAGTACTCCAGGAATGATCTTGCTATAGTCTTGTATAACTGCAGAAAGACATTCAAGACTTCTGAACTCAAATCTTCTTGCAGTGAAGGCCGATATGCCGTTTACTTTCTTGATTGCTTGCAGCACCTGTCTGTTTACTTTCATTGACTGGTGTAGAAGGCCACCCTGATCCTTTTGTATAGCCGCACTTCCCAATGTAACATTATTTAAATAATACTCTTCCTTTCTGTTTTTCACACTGAAGCTTATTACCTTACAATTAGCCACATTGTATGCATCTGCCGTGTTTGTGTCCACTCACTCAACTTATCTAAATAAGATTGATGCCTTCTTGCATCTTTCTCACAATTCAGAATCTCACCCAGTTTTGTGTCATTTATAAACTTCGAAATATTACATTTGGTTTTCTAGTCTAGGTCATTTTTATATCTCTCGTGAATAGCTGGGGTCCATATACTGACTGTTGTAGTACGCCACTACTCACTGAGTGCCATTCAGAAAATGACCCAGAAAATGTCCTGTCTGTCACTCAATTCTCAATTCATATTACCTCTATCTCATTGTGTAAACTTTAACAACTAACCTCTTATGAGGGACCTCATCAAAAGTGTCTGAAAATCCAAAAACACAACATTCACTATTCTACTAATTACATCCTCAAAAGACTCCAGAAGACTTTTTAAACATGATTGGCTTTTCATAAGGCAATCCTGTTAATTCTTTCCAAATGTTCTGCTATCTCATCTCTTAAAGTAGATCAACATTTTCCTTCCACTGATGTTAGGCTATAAAAATTCTCTGTGCTTTTCTCTTCCTCCCTTTTTAAATAGTGAGGTTACATTTTACACCCTCCAATCTGTAGGAACTGCTCCTACAGTTGTAGCAACTGCTGTGTAGAATTTTGGAAGATGAGCACCAATGCATTTCAAGAGTCAATTCCTTTAGTATGCTGGGACGTAGGTTATCAGGCTCTGGGAATTTGTCAGGCGTTAACCTTATTAATTTCCCGACACTACATTCTCACTGTTACTAAGTTCCTTCAATTGCACCTTCCAGTAGATCTATGATTGCTTAAAATTTCTGGGAGGTTATTTCTGTCCTCTTTTGTGAGACAGAACAATAGTATGTGTTCAATCCTTCTGCCATTTCTTTGTTCCCCATTATAATTTCTCTAGTTTCTCACTGTAAGGGATCTACACTTACTTTAATGAGACATTTCATCCTCACATATTTAGAGAAGATTTTATGTTCTCTGCAATTTTACTTTCATAATCTATTTATCCACCTTTGTCATTTTTTGGCCTCTTTTGTTGAATTCTAAAATGCTCCCATTCCTCAATCTTGCTGCTTTTTCTGGCAATTTTCTTTATCTCCTCTTTGGAATGAATTGGAACACTAATTTCTTTTGTAAGCTAATGGTTGAGCCAACTTGCCTCTTTCATTTTTGTGCCAAGCAGGCTGATGTTACCATGAAGGTCCCATCTTCTCAACCTTGCTCCTCATAAGAGGTGTAATGACTCTCAGGTTAAACTCTAATGAGAGAGCAGCCCTATGGTCCTTTGGGACTATGACGGTTTTACTTACTTTATAATTAGAAGCATCCTCTTTTGTCAGAAGGACAAATGGAGGTTTTCTAGATCAAAACAATAGATCTTCCTGTATTATGTCATTGTTTAGGTCAAAGATCTGAAGACGTCTATATCACTCAATCCATGTGGGGGACTTGTACCTGCTGGATCTTTCTGATTGATGATGATCATTCATCTGGCAGCAAAGCATGGAAAGGTTCAAAAGTCTATAACAAAGAAGCTCAATATATAAACACTAAAGCAGCTTGACTGAAGACAGGAATTAAGAATAGCCTATTTGTAAATTCTGTAAAATCTTCACAAATTGAACTCAGTTCCTTGGCTATATGATCAAGTCAAGTCAGCTGGACTAGACTGCTTCACCCAGACCATGTGGATCGATATTATCATCACTAGAGCTGGTTCGACTGGAGGATTCTGGGTAATCCAAGATGGAGAATAGGAAAAATTTTTGGCTGTAACAGCTGCTCCTTTTTTGAGGTGTTTAGGTGTTGGACGTGAATTCCTTGAATTCCAGGAGCAGCAAAAACTGTTTTATATGCCGTTGCATTGTTTTGGAACTTTGGGAAAAAAAAGTCAAAACAACAGCAGTTTTAATAGGGAGAAGAACAGACAAAGGAAGCACATGGTGAAGTCAGTGCAGGAGAGAGAGAGGGAAAGAAACTGACACTGCCTTTGCTGTTTGAATTCATGTACCACTGGACATTGGCGTGCATCTGGGAAAATTAACAAATAGTGAAATTCACAACTGATCTTTGAGGAACTGTTGGGTGATGTTCACAGCACAGAATCAGATAAGTTAATTGTTGTTTTAAGTGTTATCTACAGAAAGTCTGCAGTAGTGAGTAGAGCAGGTTCTTTCTTGATTATATGTTTTTGGAGATATGTCCCTTGATTAAACTTAAAATATAAGCCATAACTATTAATTTAACCTGGGGCAGAGTTTGTAGAGGAATAAGACGGTGTTATTTTCTGGGTCTGTAGATTGTGAAGGAGCAAAAATGGCCTTTAGTAGAGTGATATGTACTTCTTGTCAGAGGTGGGAGTTTAAAGAATGTTTAAGGATTACAATGGATTATATCTGCCATAAATGCTGTTGGTTGCAAATCTTATCGATTGAATGGATTGGTTGGAGAGACAGTTAGAAGCAATGAGGAATTTGTAACAATAACAGTATGTGATAGATGGCAATTATAGGAAGGGGGAAATGTCTTAGATACAGTCACATAGATGGGTTTACTTCAGGAAAGGTAGGCAGTTGGTGCAGGAGTCTTCTGTGGCAATCCCCATTTCAAACAGGTATGCTGTTTTGGAAAATGTAGGGGGTGATAGATTCTAAGGGGAATGTCGCACAAACAGCCAAGTTTCTGGTATTGAGACTGGCTCTAATGCAATGAGGGGTACGTCGGGTTCCAAGAGATCAATTGTGTTTGAGGACGTTCTAGTCTGAGGTATGGAAAGACGTTTCTGTGGTAATCAGCGGAAAATTGGAATGGTGTGTTGCTTCCCTGGTGTTAGGATCAAGGATGTCACAGAAAGGAGGAGAGAGGCCACCAGGAGGTCATTGTCCACATTGGAACCAAAAACATAGGAAGGGAAAAGGTTGAGATTCTGAGGGGTGATTACAGAGAGTTAGGCAGGAATTTAAAAAGGATGCCCTCAAGATTAGTAATATCTGGGTTACTCCCGGTGCTACGAGTTAGTGAGGGCAGGAATAGGCAGGTAGAGCAGATGAATGCATGGCTGAGGAGCTGGTGTATGGAAGAAAGATTCACACTTTTGAATCTTTGGAATCTATTTCGGGGTAGAAGTGACCTGTATAAGAAGGATGGATTGCACCTAAATTGGAAGGAGACTAATATACTGGCAGGGGGATTTGCTAGAGCTGCTTGGGGGGGTTTAAACTAGTAAGTTGGGGACGGCAGTGGAAACCAGGGAGATAGTGAGGAAAGAGATCAACCTTAGGCTGGTACAGTTGAGAACAGAAGCGAGTCAAACAGTCAGGGCAGACAGGGACAAATTAGAGAACAAGCTAGGACTGATAAATTAAACTGCATTTATTTCAATGCAATTCAGGCCAAACAGGGACAGCAGATGAACTCAGGGCATGGTTAGGAACATGGGACTGGGATAGCATAGCAATTACAGAAACATGGCTCAGAGATGGGCAGGACTGGCAGCTTAATGCTCCAGGATACAAATGCTACAGGAAGGATACAAAGGGAGGCAAGAGAGCGGGGGGGGGGGGGGGGGGGGGGGGGAGTGGCATTTTTGGTAAGGGATAGCATTCCTGCTGTACATCCAGGGAAGTTATTTGGGTGAAACTGAGAAATAAGAAAGGGATGATCACCTTATTGGGATTTTATTACAGACCTCCTAATAGTCAGAGGGAAATTTAGGAACAAATTTATAAGGAGATCTCAGTTATCTGTAAGAATAATAGGGTGGTTATGGTAGGCGATTTTAACTTTCCAAATATAGACTGGGACTGCCATAGTGTTAAGGGTTTAGATGGAGAAGAATTTGGTAAGTGTGTACAAGACAATTTTCTGATTCAGTATGTGGATGTACCTACTAGAGAAGGTGCAAAGCGTGACCTACTCTTGGGAAATAAGGCAGGGCAGTTGATTGAGCTGTCAGCGGGAGAGAACTTTGTGGCAGCGACCATAATTCTATTAGATTTAAAATAGTGATGGAAAAGGATAGACCAGATCTAAAAGATCTAAAATTGGAGAAAGGCAATTTTGACGGTATTAGGCAAGAACTTTCAAAAGCTGATTGGGGGTAAATGTTCGCAGGTAAAGGGACGGCTGGAAAATGGGAAGCCTTCAGAAATGAGATAATGAGAATTCAGAGAAAGTATATTCCTGTCAGGGTGAATGGCAAGGCTGGTAAGTGTAGGGAATGCTGAATTACTCAAGAAATTAAGGGCTTGGTTGAGAAAAAAAAGAAGAATGTGTAAGGTGTAGACAGGATAGATCAAGTGAATCATTAGAAGAGTATAAAGGCAATAGGAGTATACTTAAGAGGGAAATCAGGAGGGCAAAAAGGGGACATGAGATAGCTTTGGCAAATAGGGTTAAGGAGAATCCATAGGACTTTTACAAATACATTAAAGACAAAAGGGTAACTAGGGAGAGAAAAGGGCCCCTCAAAGATTAGCAAGACGGCCTTTGTGTGGAGCTGCAGGAGATGGGAGGAGATACTAAATGAGTATTTTGCATCTGCATTTACAGTGGAATAAGATATGGAAGATATAGAATGGGGGGAAATAGGTGGTGACATCTTCTAAATTGTCCATATTACAGAGGAGGAAGTGCTGGATGCCTTGAAATGCATAAAAGTGGATAAATCCCCAGGACCTGATCAGGTGTATCCAGAACTCTATGGAAAACTAGGGAAGTGATTACTGGATCCCTTGCTGAGATATTTGTATCATCAATAGTCACAGGTGAGGTGCCAGAAGATTGGAGGTTGGCAAACGTAGTGCCACTGTTTAAGAAAGGTGGTAAGGACAAGCTAGGGAACTATAGACCAGTGAGCCTGACATCGGTGGTGGGCAAGTTGTTGGAGGGAATCCTGATGGACAGGATGTACCTGTATTTGGAAAGGCAAGGACTGATTAGGGATAGTCAACATGGCTTTGTGCATGGGAAATCATGTCTCACAAATGTGATTGAGTTTTCAGCATGGACAGGTTGGACCGAAGGGTCTGTTTCCATGCTGTACATCTCTCTGACTCTAAGTAACAAAGTGGATTGATGAGGGCAGAGTTGTAGATGTGATCTATATGGACTTCAGTAAGGCGTTCAACAATGGCTTTCCCATGGAACACTGGTTAGCAAGCTTAGATCTCACGGAATACAGGGAGAACTAGCCATTTGGATACAGAACTGGCTCAAAGATAGAAGACAGAGGGTGGTGGTGGAGGATTCAGACTGGAGGCCTGTGACCAGTGGAGTGCCACAAAGATCAGTGCTGGGTCCTCTACTTTTCGTTGTTTACATAAATGATTTGAATGTGAGCATAAGACATAGTGCTAGTAAGTTTACAGATGACACCAAAATTGGAGGTGTAGTGGACAGCAAAGAAGGCTACCTCAGATTACAATGGGATCTTGATCAGATGGGCCAATCAGCTGAGAAGTGGCAGATAGAGTTTAATTCAGATAAATGCGAGGTGCTGCATTTTGGAAAAGCAAATCTTAGCAGGACTTATACCCTTAATGGTAAATCCTAGGGAGTGTTGCTGAACAAAGAGATGTTGGAGTGCAGGTTTACAGCTCCTTGAAAGTGGAGTCACAGATAGATAGGATAGTGAAGAAGGTGTTTGGTATATTTTCCTTTATCGGTCAGAGTATTGAGTACAGGAGGTGAGAGGTCATGTTGCAGCTGTACAGGACATTGGTTAGGCCAGTGTTGGAATATTGCATGAAATTCTGGTCTCCTTCCTATCAGAAAGATGTTGTGAAACTTGAAAGGGTTCAGAAAAGATTTACAAGGACTTTGCCAGAGCTGGAGGACTTGACCTACTAGGAGTGGCTGAACAGGCTGGGGCTCTTTTCCCTGGAGTGTCGGAGGCTGAGAGGTGACCTTATAGAGGTTTATAAAATCATGAGGGGCAAGGATAGGTAAATAGACAAAGTCTTTTCCCTGGGGTCAGGGAGTCCAGAACTAGAGGGCATAGGTTTAAGCGTGAGAGAGGAAAGAGATAAAAGGGACTTAAGGGGCAGAGGGTAATACGTGTATGGAATGAGCTGTCAGAGGAAGTATTGGAGGCTGGTACAATTGCAACATTTAAGAGGCATTTGGATGGGTATACGAATAGGAAAGATTTGGAGGGATATGGGCTGGGTGCTGGCAGGTGGGACTCAGTTGGGTTGAGATATGTGGTCGGTATGGACGCGATGGAACGAAGGGTATGTTTCCGTGCTTTACATCTTCATAACTGAATGACCCAAAGGTAAGTCCAGGAGGTAATGTCCATGCGGTGAGAACGGAACGTTTGTAAACTTCAACTCATTCAGTTTTCAGTTTCCCAGTTTCAGCAGTTAAATTTGTAAGATTTTGATAATGTTGCTAATTTTTATTGCATGATATTGTTTGAAGTAACATTTCATGACTTTGCCTCATTTGAATTTCTGCTGGTGATACAATTTAGTGTTAGGACATGTGTTTACACTAGGAGAAAGTGAGGACTGCAGATGCTGGGAGATCAGAGTCAAACAGTGTGGTGCTGGAAAAGCACAGCCGGTCAGGCAGCATCTGAGGAGCAGGAGAGTTGACTTTTCGAGCATAGGCTCATTCCTGATGAACAGCTTTTGCGCGAAACATCGATTCTCCTGCTTCTTGGATACTACCTGACCAGCTATGCTTTTCCAGCATCATACTTTTTGATAGCTGTTCACACTACTCTGCTGAAATGATCTAAAAGTATTAACGTGGTCTGGGTTAAGCAAATGCATTTATTTTAACTACACTAGGAGCAATTCAAGCTTTAAAGGAATAAATAGTAGTTTTGAATGTAGCATCTTGAATTGGTTATCTTTTTTTTAAATGTCAACTATTTTCAAAAGGTTTTAGTTTGCAAACAATCAATCAACTGCACCTGCACAATGAACTGTACCTGTTTTAAAAGACGTCATGATGTTCTGCAAGAAACATTGGTATTGAATTCCTGAGAATGTTGGGTGAAGGTTTTTACATTAGTTGGTGTGTTCATCAATGTCTCTGAATTTAAAAGGAAAAGCCAATTGTTCACACAGTGGTACTTTGCTCCTGAAGCTCACTTCTATTTAGCCTATCTGCCTTAAGTTACTGAGGTGGGTGAATACTAATGATTTTTATCTTAAGCCAGTGGGAAGAGCTACTTTGAACCAGTTAATAATAAAGAATAAGACACCATCAGAATTAAGACTAGGCATTTGAAATCTAGAGCCCTTTGTGGCATAGTCTCACCATTGCTTTTGTGGCATTATTCTTCTGAGGCCAGTTCAAATTCACATTGCTTCAAGAACAGAATAAAGAAGACATCAACTGTTCAGATAACATTCAAGGAATCCTGGGCTTTGAAAGATAACGAACATCCATATTGTCTTTACTGCTTGACAATGAAGTATTTATAAAATGTGCTTCATAAAACCTACACATTTCATTAATACTTGCTAGTCTTAACTTGTGAGGTCAAGTATAAAGGATGTCTCCATTGTTTGAGTTAAGAAATCAGATCTTGGAGCTTTTAAGTTAACAGAGCTTTATAACTCAAAACCCCCAAAACATGCACCAATAGCAGGGTTTTCTTGAGCATGATGGGTTAGAAATGGCATCCGTATACACATCTCTCCTTTCCTAACAACCTCTAACCTCCTTGATATTTGACTTTTACCACCTCATAGAAAACTGCAAATATGGAATACTGAGTGAGGAGCTCAAAAACTGTGTTGCAGAATGAGTGCTGAAAGAATCTTTATTGGAGTTCTTGCAGTCCAAAGTGGACCTTAATATTAGTGAAGACAGGATGAACCTCACAAACAATACAGGCTACTCACTGGGGAGATGGGATGTTTCTGAGGGCAGACCACTGACTCCAACTTGGTCCAGTTCATCAGTAAGAGGTATGCAAATGTGCTAGAAAGGAAAGAGAAACTGTGAGAAGCATATATAATCATCACCGCTGCTCCATGTCACTGCTATGGTGGAAATAAAGCTCACCGAGGTGAATTTTGCTCAGATATTATTGCCAGGTTTTCTAAATGACACAAAACCATTTGTGGATAGTTTTCTGCAGCAGCAAGTGACTTTTGTCTGCAGTGCTGTTTATCATCAGAAAACAGCAATCTGTGAACATCTGAGGAGTAGATGATGCTAACCCACAAGATGTGTCCTTCCTTGGAGAAGTGATACACCCCACCAAGAAAAGTTTGAACATATCTCATACTTTGTGGAAGCAACACAAATGTTTGACTTCACACAGGGGTAGGATGTCCATTCTTTTTGAGACTGCACTGTGGCTGAAGCCTGAGTTTATCTGACTATCTTCCTTTCTACTCCATGATGCAAGGACAGATGTATGCTACATCTTAATATAAGAGAGAGATTTTACTGATACTCTATGCATCAACCCTGATCAGAATTATTCTTTATTAAATAGAGAAATATGTATACTTTTGAGTTTTCTTTATTCATCAATTATAGAACAAGTTCAAGTTGACTCAATACACTATGCATCAGTCTTTATTGAAGACATTCCATTACTTGGACCAAGAGTGAATATCGAGGAGCTTTCATTTTTCTTTGAAGAGAAGGTAGAAGTGGGAAAGAGGTGCACCGAGGATGAAGGTGGCCAGCTACAAGTGGAATTCCAGATCTTAATTTGGTATTTCAGGAATAAATGGGAGGAAAAGTAATCAACATGCCACCGAGGTCGCTGATTTAGCACAAGAAGAGATATTGAACCTTGTTTCACTCCTTAATAAAAACATAAATCAAGTCAAACTTCCTGTCTTTGCTGAGAGGGGTCAGCATGATTTTCATAGAAGCAACAAAAACACAAATTAGTCAGTTTAATCTGCTGAAGCTACCAACGATATGCAACAAGAGTCTGATGAAACAACTCCTTTATATGAAAAAAAAATCAAAACTACAAGTTCTTCCTATTGTAAAGGTAGCTATTGTGGAACAAATGCCCGATATTGTTGAATCTGCAATCTAGTCTGGAGATGGAATCTACAAAAGAGCTTTTTGCATGTCTTAATCGTGCCATGGGTTTACGAGAAGGAATAACTTCATTGAATTCACAAGTTTCTTTTCCATTTGTAATTGGTGTCACCACACACCCTATGAAGCATCAGAGATGTTATTGCCTGCTGAGGAGCAGACTCACACCAGTAGAGGATGTAAGAAGAACCACAGAATATGAAAAGAGAAAGGACCTCAGTATCAGTAGGAATATCATCAGATCTTCTTCAGAATTTTACTCCATCAATCATTTACCTGGCTCATTTATAGATGACTCATCACTTGATTTTTTTTTGCAGCTAGAGAAGGCCATATAGGAGTTGACTGAACTTCAACCTTTCAGCAGAAATATTTTCCTAGTATTCTAGAAAGAAGAAGGAAAATCAAGCAATGAAGATGAAATTTTTCATCCATCATTTTTCTACAGTGATTAAGAAATAGGTATCTCAGTTCGCTGATGTGAGTGGTTTCCACAGAGAAGACTGTGGAGATGATATGTACTACATGTCTGTGTTCAGTAGAGCCAAGAAAAGTATTGGAGCTTGATGGCTCAGCACAAGAGGTTGTGAACTAGGAGGTGGAATTGGCAGTGTGGTGGAGTAGGTTAAAAACGTATGTTAAAAAAATTATGCGTAGAGTCAAAGGCTTGCAGGAGGTAACGTACAAGAAATTAATGGCTATTATGTGACACACAGTTCCCTGGTGGTCTAGTGGTTAGGATTTGGTGCTCTCACAGCTGTGGCCTAGGTTCAATTCCCCGTCAAGGAAGTAGCATTTTGAAAATGGAATAGTGTAGGATAGATAGGCTTCAGTTTGGTTCCATAGGTTAGCACAACATCGAGGGCCGAAGGGCTTGTACTGCGCTGAAATGTTCTGTGTTCTACGTTAATTATTAGAAAAGCAGAAATATCTGAGAAAACTGAAGGTTACCTCAGAGTGCAACAGGATCTTGATCAGGTGGGCTAATGGGCCAAGGAATAGCAGATGGTGTTTAATTTAGATAATGTGAGGTGCTGTATTTTTGAAAGGCAAATCAGGGCCGGACTTATACACTTAATGGTAAGGTGCTGGGGAGTGTTGCTGACCAAAGAGACCTCGGAGTGCAGGTTCATAGTTCCTTGAAAGTAGAGTCGCAGGTAGATAGAATAGTGAAGAAGGTGTTTGGAATGCTTTCCTTTATTGGTCAGAGTATTGAGTATAGGAGTGGGAAGGTCATGTTGCAGCTGTACAGAACATTGGCTAGGCCACTGTTAGTATATTGTGTGCAATCACTGAGTTCACATCACATGCAGACTGGGCAACCACTCTGATAGAGAAAGGTTCTGATAAAATTTTACCTTGTAAACAGTGTGAAAAATAATATTTATTAATCTGTGTGTTGAAGATATGCAGATCGCAGTCTTTGTATTAATGCAATGGTTAGATTCTCTGTGTTGCTGAACCTGAATCTTATTAAGACCAAATGAACCTTACAAAACTGTTGTTAGTGTACCCATTCAAGTTTCTACAGTATTCAGAGTCTGCTCCTTAAGCAATGGTTAGAGTCAATATATATTTCTCTTGACATGATATGAAATTCTCCAGTACGTGATACACTTAAAATAAACTTCCGTTTATAAAGAAATGTCCTTTTCCAGCATGAATTCCAAAGTAAGCAGTATCCTATCTGTTTTAGATAGCAGTTATTTAACAGCTGACGTGAAATCTTACTATTGCCATTTGTTTTCAAAATGTAGTGAAATCTGCTTATTTTCACTACAGGTTGCTGTGGCTGTTAGAATGGTGCATGAATATTAAATTGTCATATCTCTGTGGAGAATTAGTGGTGAGTAAGACACAGGAATCACTGAGCCTATGCTGAACAGGAAGTCTCTAACTATATCAGCACAACAGTTACCAACAATTACTGTGTTTTCATTATATGAAAAAATAAGCAACTTGATCTTTTGGTACCTCCATTTTGCAGAAGTTATAATTAGTTTTTGAAATTAAAGTTAGCGCTGACATTTTTCGCGATGCATACATTGTAGCGTTCTATCACTTCGACCAATTAGGAACCTGGCAGTGCAATAAATATTTTAAATGATATTAATTTGAAAAGACAGGTCGTGATGTCTTTTTAGATCTGTATGAAATTCATTAAGACTCATTAATATTACTCAACATTTCATAAAGAATGAAAATAGAATATTAAAAAGGTTGGTTTACCTCAATCACAAAAATAAATTTAACTTCACCTGATGTCTGATTTATGAAAGAGAAGCATCTAACAATTAACATGACAAAATCTGACCTTGGATTCTGTCTCAAATATTGCCACACATCATTTCTGCAATTCTTTTGGGAAAATGAACTGGAATATTGCAATATTGATTCCAAGGGAATTAATTCCAATGCTGGCATTGACTGGATGTCTGATATGTACAGTGAAGAACTGCTAAAAACACAGCCTCATTCATGCTTTCCTGAGATAATTTGTCATGGATTTGAGAAGAAGGAGGATACAATAATCTTTCATAATTTAAATCATCATTCTGCACAGATGCAAAATTACTGGTTAGATGCGCGACCAATTAACTATTTAAATAATCAGCGACTCATGGATAAAAATGGTTAAGAGGAAAGGTCACGGAATTCATTTAGAAAAACCGAGACATGGTGGTACAGGATGTTTGATTTAGTATTCTGGACAGATGAAATTAGCAGGATTTCTCATTCCAAAGTTGCCTTGTGATATTACTGACAAAGACCATTTTGAGCTTTATCATTAAATGCAGAATAAGGGAATAAAGCAATGAGAATCAAGACGCACAGTTAGTATTCTGTTCTAGACAAAACTGGGTCACCTCCGGGCTGTCCAGTTCCAGGAGTTTTAGGAGTTTATTTTCTCCTTAACCTTCTTAACTGCCCATTATATTTAGTCTTGTGCTTATTTTGGGATGGTTCTTCAAGTGCATTAACATTAACATTCTCATTAACATTCAGTCTTCCACCCCTAGACTTCAATTTCCCATTCCCCATCATGGCCTTTCCTATCTCTATCGTCAGTGCAGTCCTGTACTCAAGCTTCCTCTCCCTAATGCTCCTGACCTTGAGGTTAAAATTCATCTCCTCCTCCAGCCCATTGGTTCCTAGACTTCAAGTCAGTGTAAATATTTTCTTAATCTCTCCTTCCTCCTGTACATTAACACTTTAAAACAGGGTTTATATTACCTGTTTTCTGATTTATATTTTGTCATCCTGGGGGTGGTGGGCTCTCTAGGGTCCTTATTTTGGATTCACAAATACGCATGAACTGACAATTAAGGTTTGACATTGCTGGAACAAACAGTAGGATCATTCATAATTTTGTCTTCAATATTTTTTTTTGTTTGACCTCTGCTCAGCTCTTTTTCCAGTAATAAAATTCGATATAAATAGGACGTTAAGTATCATGTAAGGTCAATTACACGGTGAAATAGAAGTTCTGTATAAGAGGGGGGATTCATAGTTATAGCACAAATAATCAACTGGGAGAAGTGAGCATGAAAGGTTATCCATTAAACACTCATATAAATTTTGATAATTATACCTGTCTATTGTTCATTTAAAAATACAACCTACTTTATAGAAGGGCATGAAAAAGAGAAGCATTCCTTCTATTTTCATGGAAATAATTATGAATTACTCATCCATATCATAGATAATTGTAAAAGGGACAATTTCAGCAGAAACCCACCACAAGAAGATGAATCACTTGGTGTATTTGCAATTGCTACTACTTTCCACACAGGGTTCAGCTACAAATGTAACATTTCAAAGACACTTCACCCTTTCAGCACAGATCTGCTTCTTGAGGTTGTGTGGCATGAATGTTATTGAATCAGCCCAATGTTGAATATTGTCCTGGTCTTGCTACATGTGGCCATGGATTGCCTCATTAACTGAACAGTGGCAAATGGTGCTGAACATTGTGCAACCATCAACAAATAATCTGAACTAGTGATGGAGGGAAGGTCACTAATGAAGTCATCGAAGGCATTTCAGTGCTATTACACATTGCCACTGCTCTATGCACATGTACAGACACATCCACAGCTTTCTAATCGGCAAAAC
This sequence comes from Chiloscyllium punctatum, assembly GCF_047496795.1. NCBI lineage: Eukaryota > Metazoa > Chordata > Chondrichthyes > Orectolobiformes > Hemiscylliidae > Chiloscyllium > Chiloscyllium punctatum. The sequence continues at coordinate 51,770,348 of NC_092739.1, forward strand.
ATTGACTTTGCAGAGGGACAGTATAACCTTGATCCATTTGACCAATTTACTATCTATGAATAATATAATGGAACAGAAAGCTGTTTAAAGGTATATTGCAAAGTGATTGTTTTATATTGGTTTCTTATTAATGAGGGAATTACAAAGTGAATGCTTCATATCATAGGTTACACAGCACAGAAAGGTATAATTCAACACATCCAACCACAACACTCTGGGTTAAATTGTCCATACAATTTCACTCCACTCATTCTGCTTAGTTCTTCAATTTTATTTCCCTCAGCTTTTTATCTGATTCCCCTCCAAGCAGTTTCATTAAATTGGAATCTGATTGATTTAACCACTAAGGACTCTCCTTGCTGTCTGCCCAGCGAAAGTAATTGCAAGGATCCTCCTCAATTACCCTCCTTTCAGCAATGAAAGAGTACCTTCCACACTTGCAGTGCATTTTTTTTCCCAATAGGGATCCATAGATTAGATCTCACCTGTGCAACATAGCCAATAAAAAATGCCATGACCAGCACCAATCACTGACGTGGTCCTTTTTGACTCTGTCACTGCTAAGGCAGAGGTAGTATCCTCCTCAAATTTGACTGCTTCAAAATTTTTCTCTATTCTTCATCACTCAATCGTGACATGCAAGCTATGATCCTTATCAATAGAACTAACAAAGTCCACATGATCATGAGCGCTGGGATTAAAAAGACTGTCATCACATCAATTCTCTTTTCCATCTTTTTCACTGTGGTACTCACAAGATGCACGGAGATAACTTACAGAATATACTGTTAACCAATGCTGCTTTCATTGCAAAATCAAAATCACTTGAACTTTGCTTATTAAGAATGCAGATGTGCTTGTATTTGTTCGCATTCAGAAATGGAAGTCCAGATTATTGTTGCCTTCTCTAAATGAGAAAAAAAAGTGTTTCATTAAACATCAAGAAAATGATTAAAAATCTTCCAACTAGCTCCCCCAGTGAATCACCTACCCTTGTTGATTGTGATCAATGGGAAGACCCTAGAAAATTAGATCAAAGTCAAACAGAGATGACAAAATGAATTAGCACCTCCAATGTGTGAGATCCACTTCTGTTAACAGAAGAAAGTAAAATTTGAGGACTAGGATGAAGCTTAAGTCATGGTTTACTGGACTACTTAATATCCTTTCTGCTTAGGAGATGTCTGCAAAGCATTCCTGAAGTGATCAAATATTCTCACGAACTCTTGGCAGTCCTTGGATTCTGGCTTTTCCAGGGGATAATGTTCATTTAGTATGGCACCAACCATATTGATAGACCTTAATGGGAAGACACTGGTAGGCTAAGTAATGGAATCAGGGAGAGCACACGACTTGTGAATAACTCATCTACCTGAGCCTTCAAGCATCATCACACGAGGCAGACCCAGAAGATTACGTATTCTATTTATCAGCCTATTCAGAACACATTTAACCCGGAGTGGAAGGAAGTCATTCTCAATCCCAAGTTGCTACTTCAGAGGACTATTGAATTTGCTTGTATCTGCTTGCAATAAATGACAATACCCATTTATCATTCTAAACATTTGTTGTCCTTGCATACTAACATTTTGTGATTCATGCCCCATGAGATCCAGATCTCTTTTTACCACAAAGTTTACTAACATTTTTATTTTTTTAAAAACATTCTTTCTGTGAAAGTTCACAAGTTTACATTTTCCCACATTGCACTCCATCTGCCTTTTTTTTTGCCCATTCACTTGACCTAAATATATTCCTTAGCAGAAATCGGTGTCCTTTCCTCAACATTCTCTCTGATTTATCTTTGTGCCACTAGTAAATTGTGCAGTCATTCTTTTCATCACTTTATCCAACTTATTGATACAGATTGTAAGTAGTTGAGTCCCCACAATGATCCCTGTACTAATTACAACTTACTAACCTGAAAGTAATCCATTTATTCCCCAGTCTCTGCTTACTACTTTCGAACTAATCCTCTATCCCTTCCAATATATAACCCCTTCACCATGAATACTTGTTCTCTGTAATTATTATAGATGTGCTACTTTATTTTATAAATTCAAGTATACCAGAATTAAACACTGTCCTTTATTCATTTTCATGTTATTTCCTCAGAGAACTCTAGTAAATAAATCAAACATGGTTTCCTTTCCATAAAACCATGTTGACTCTGCCTGATTGCATTTATATTTTCTAAATGACCTGCTATAACCTCCCTAATTATCAATTTCAAAATGTTCCCCATGACAAATGTTGGACTAATTAAGCTCTCATTTCCTCCTTTCTGTCACTCTCCTTCTTTGGAGTTGAGATGTTGTATTCACCAGTTTCCAATTTGATGCAGCCCTTCCAGAATAAGGAAAAATCAGCCAATAAAAACTGTTGCTTTGTTTCAATTTTATTAAAAAATGTACATATTTTGAGCACCACTGATACATTTCCTGTTAAACACCTCCACATCTTACCTAAAAGAGGAAAACACCAACTCAGTTATCTAGTCATCAAGGTATGCAGCATGGAAAGAGGTCCTTTGGCTCAATTCGTCTACACTGACTAGGTTTCTTGACCTGAACTCATCCCATTTGCTTGTGTTTGGCCCATATTCCTCTAAACCTTTCCTATTGATCTGTCTGTCCAAATGTCTTTCAAATGTTGTGATTATACCTGCTCTACCACTTCTTCTGGAGGCTAGTTCTATATACACACCACACTCTGCCAGAAAAAATTATCCCCAGGTCCCTTTTAAATCTTTCTCCTCTCATCTTAAACCTATGCCTTCTAGTTTTAGACTCTCCCACCCTTAGGGAAAGACCTTGGCTATTATCCATGCCTCTATAAGGTTGCCCCCTCAGCCTCTGACGCTCCAGGGAAAAAGGTCCCAACTTTTTCAGTCTTTCCTTATAACTCAAACCTTCTAGTCTCAGTAACATCCTTGTAACTGTTTTTTTGCACCCTTTTTAATTTAATAACATCCTTTCTATAGCAGGGAGGCCAGAATTTATGCAGTATTCTAAATGTGGCCTGACCAATGTCTTGTTCAGCTGTAATATGATATCCCAATTCCAGTACTCAGTGCCCTGACCGATGAGGACAAGTGTTCCAAACACTCTCAGCTCTCTCAACGGAAATCAAATTGTTCATCCCAGTTGCATTCCTCTGAATGATTTCGAAAGCTCCAATATCCTTCTTCAGAATGGTGCCCAGAATTTCAAACAACACAACACTCTAACTGGAGCCAATCCAGTGTATTATGAAGATTTAGCATAATTTCCTAGCTTTTCCACTCTACTTTTCTATTAGTTGAGCCAAAATAAACCTATAATCATTATGAACATCTTTTTTGACTTGTCCTACTAACATCAAATATATACACACCACAAAGAAATCTAGGTTCAAGCAGCCTCTTTTAATGTTATATCATTTTGTTCATATTATTTTTTTCTCATTCTTCCTCTCAAGATATATTCCTGCACATTTCTCTCTGCACTAAAGAATTTCAAAGAATTTGTTTGCAGTGATAGCACCTGAATATGAAATATAAGCAAGGGAAACAGGTGGCTGTTGCTCACGTGCTGTTGAGAGCAGGACACCCAATGAAAATCAAAGGTTGAACATGCTAAGACAGACTGTGAAACATTCCAGTTATTGTTAGTGACAAATATGAAGCTAAGCAAGAAGTTAGCCACCCAAGTAGACCATGCATGAAGCTTGAAGCAGACTTATTCACACTCAGGGGAACTGACCATTTTGTCATCATCCAAGGTTATTCTTACGACTGGGAGTTAGACCCACTGGTTTCCTCACACTGGTTATGCCTCCTTTCATTTTATGTGATGTTCTCAACAATATTTATAATATACATTCTGGCCTTCATCTTTCTGCCAAACCTTCTGCAGTTATTTCTACCCTTTTTCCAATATGTTGTCTCACATGACCTGCAATATCTCTCAGCATAATGCAAAACCTTCCTGACAAGCACTAATTGAGTTGGGTGCCTCAGAGAAGCTGAACATGTTTGATAATGTTATTAAGCGTAAAGATAAAAATCACCAGAATCCTTCCCAATCAAAAGACTGTTCGCTCATTAGAGTGAAGTGACTGGTGTTGGTTTAACCTGAGGGTCACCATGCCACAGGTGAGGTTAAAGGTTGAGAAAGAGAGTCCTTCATAGCATAGGAATTGAGCCCACACTGCTGGCATCACTTTGTAGTATAAGCCAACTAAGTTGTTTAGCCAACTAAGCTAACCATCAAACACTTCTGGTACAAGACAGTGCAGCAGGATGGAAGAGGCAAGGTAGCAGCCTGGGTAGTGAGCACATTTCTCTATGAAGTGGTGATAGTGATCACAGGCGACCTGAACCTTAATGGAATGGAAGCACTTTCTGGTGATGAATTCTGCAGTGCTGTGATACGACTCTCTCAGTGCCATGTGTGTACAGTCAATGACTCCCTAGGGGTTGCCAGCTGTTTTCTTGAATCCTACTGCCCAGGCTGCAGCACCTATCGCTTCTGGGGCATTGGCATTGTAAACGGGTTCGAATCTCTTTTCTGTCTTGACCTCTCTGAATTCATCTCAGATTGGATGTGCACTTACATAGAGTCATAGAGATGTCCAGCATGGAAACAGACCCTTCGATTCAACTCGTCCATGCTGACCAGATATCCTAACCCAATCTAATCCACCTGCCAGTACCTGGCCCATATGCCTTCAACCCTCCCTATTCATAAACCCAGCCAGGTGCCTTTTAAATGTTGCAATTATACCAGCCTCCACCACTTCCTCTGGCAGCTCATTCCATACACGTACCACCCTCTGCAGGAAAACGTTGCCCCGTAGGTCTTTTTTATATCTTTCCCCTCTCACCCTCTAGTTCTGGACTCCTCCACCCCAGGAAAAAGGCTGTCTATTTATCCTATCCATGCCCCTCATAATTTTATAAACCTCTATAAGGTCACCCCTCAGCCTCCGAAGCTCCAGGGAAAACAGCCCCAGCCTATTCAACCTCTTCCTATAGCTCAAATCCTCCAACCCTGGCAACATCCTTGTAAATCTTTCCTGAACCATTTCAAGTTTCACAACATCTTTCCAATAGGAAGGAGACTAGAATTGCACACAATATTCCAACAGTGGCCTAACCAATGTCCTGTACAGCCGCAGCATGACCTCCCAACTCCTGTACTCAATACTCTAACCAATTAAGGAAAGCATACCAAACGCCGCCTTCACTATCTGATCTACTTGTGACTCCACTTTCAAGGAGCAATGAACCTGCACTCTAACGTCTCTTTGTTCAGCAACACTCCTGAGGACCTTACCATTAAGTGTATAAGTCCTGCTAAGATTTGCTTTCCCAACATGCAGCACCTCGCATTTATCTGAATTAAGCTCCATCTGCCACTTCTCAGCCCATTGGCCCATCTGATCAAGATCCCGTTGTAATCTGAGGTAACCTTCTTTACTGTCCACTATACCTCCAATTTTGGTGTCATCTGCAAACTTACTAATGATACCTCTTATGCTTACATTCAAATCATTTCTATAAGTGATAAAACGTAGTGGTCCCAGCACCAATCCTTGTGACACTTCACTGGTCACAGGCCTCCAGTCTGAAAAACAATCCTCCATCCACCACTGTGCAACTTCTACCTTTGGGCCAGTTCTGTATCCAAATGGCTAGTTCTTCCTGTATTCCATGAGATCTAACCTTGCTAATCAGTCTCCCATGGAGAACCTTGTCGAATGCCTTATTGAAGTCCATATAGATCACATCCATCACTCTGCCCTCATCAATCCTCTTTGTTACTTCTTCAAAAATCTCAATCAAGTTTGTGAGACATGATTTCCCACGATCAAAGCCATGTTGACTGTCCCAAATCAATCCTTGCCTTTCCAAATACATGTATATCCTGTCCTTCAGGGTTCCCTCCAACAACTTGCCCACCACCAATGTCAGGCTCACTGGCCTATAGTTCCCTCACTTGTCCTTACCACCTTTCTTAAACAGTGGCACCACGTCAGGCAACCTCTAGTCTTCCAGCATCTCACCTGTCACTATCAATGATACAAGTATCTCAGCAAGAGGCCCAGCAATCACTTCCCTAGTTTCCCACAGAGTTCTAGGGTACACCTGAGAAGGTACTGGGGATTTATCCACTTTTATGCATTTCAAGACATCCAGCACTTCCTCCTCTGTAATATGGACATTTTTCAAGATGTCACCATCTATTTCCCTACATTCTGTATCTTCCATATCCTTTTCCACAGTAAATACTGATGCAAATGCTCATTTCGTATCTCCCCCCTCTCCTGTGGCTCCACATAAAGGCCGCCTTGCTGATCTTTGAGAGGCCCTATTCTCTCCCTTGTTACCCTTTTGTCCTTAATGTATTTGTAAAAGCCCTTTGGATTCTCCTTAACTCTATTTGCCAAAGCTATCTCATGGCCTCTTTTTGTCCTCCTGATTTCTCTCTTAAGTATACTCCTACTGCCTTTATACTCTTCTAAGGATTCACTTGATCTTTCCTGTCTATACCTGACATATGCTTCCTTCTTTTTCTTAACCAAACCCTCAATTTCTTTAGTCATCCAGCATTCCCTATACCTACCAGCCTTCCCTTTCACCCTGACAGGAATACACTTTCTCTGGATTCTTGTTATCTCATTTCTGAAGGCTTCCCATTTTCCAGCCATCCCTTTACCCGCGAACATCTAACCCCAATTAGCTGTTGAAAGTCCTTGCCTAATACCGTCAAAATTGGCCTTTCTCCAATTTAGAACTTCAACTTCTGGTTCTGGTTCTGGTCTATCCTTTTCCATCACTATTTTAAATCTAGTAGAATTATGGTTGTTGGCCCCAAAGTGCTCCCCCGCTGACACCTCAATCACCTGCCCTGCCTTATTTCCCAAGAGTAGGTCACGCTTTGCACCTTCCCTAGTAGGTACATCCACATACTGAATCTGAAAATTGTCTTGTACACACTTAACAAATTCTTCTCCATCTAAAACCTTAACACTATGGTTGTCCCAGACTATGTTTGGAAAGTTAAAATCCCCCACGATAGCCACCTTATTATTCTCACAGATAACTGAGATCTCCTTACAAATTTGTTTCTCAAGTTCCCTCTGACTATTAGTGGGTCTATAGTACAATCCCAATAATGTTATCATCCCTTTCTTGTTTCTCAGCTCCCCCCAAATAACTTCCCTGGATGTATTTCCAGGAATATCCTCCCTCAGCACAGCTGTAATGCTATCCCCTTATCAAAAATGTCACTCCCCCTCCTCTCTTGCCTCCCTTTGTATCCTTCCTGTAGCATTTGTATCCTGGAGCATTAAGCTACCAGTCCTGTCCATTCCTGAGCCATGTTTCTGTAATTGCTATGATATCCCAGTCCCATGTTCCTAACCATGCCCTGAGTTCATCTGCCTTTCCGTTAGGACTCTTACATTGAAATAAATGCAGTTTAATTTATCAGTCCTACCTTGTTCTCTGCTTTGTCCCTTCCTGCCTTTGTTCTCACCTATACCAGTCTCAGATTGAAATCTTTCCTCACTATCTCCATGCCTTACTAGCTTAAACCCTCCCGAACAGCTCTAGCAAATCTCCCTGTCAATATATTGGCCCCCTTCCAATTTCGGTGCAATCCATCCTTCTTGTCCATGTCACCTCTACTCCAAAACAGCTTCCAATGATCCAAAAATGTGAATCCTTCTCCCATACACCAGCTCCTCAGCCATGCATTCATCTGCTCTATCCTCCTATTCCTGCCCTCACTAGCTTGTAGCACCAAGAGTAATCCAGGTATTACTATTCTCTCAGGCCTCCTTTTTAAATTCCTGCCTAATTCCCTGTAATCACCTTTTCCCTTCCTATGTCATTGGTTCCAATGTGGACGATGACCTCTTGCTGGCCCCTCTCCCCCGTGAGAGCATTCTGCACCCTTTCTGAGACATCCTTGATCTTGGCACCAGGGAAGCAACACACCATTCTGCTTTTTTGCTGCTGGCCACAGAAACCTCTATCTGTACCTTGGACTAGAGACTCCCATAACATAATCGATCACTTGGAACCCAACGTACCCCTTGTTGCATTAGAGCCAGTCTCAATACCAGAAACTTGGCTGTTTGTGCTACATTCCCCAGAGAATCCATCACCCCTTACCTTTTCCAAAACAGCATACTTGTTTGAAAATGGATAGCCAGAAAAGACCCCTGCATTACCTGCCTACCTCTCTTACCTTTCCTGGAGTTAACCCAGCTATGTGACTGTATCTGAGACTTTCCCCCCTTCCTATAATTACCATCCATCATACCTTGGTCTTGTCAATTCCTCATTGTCTCTAACGGCCTCTCCAACTGATCAATTCGATCTGATAGGATTCGCAACCAGTGGCATTTATTACAGATATAATCCTCAGTAACACGTAAACTCTCCCTAAACTCCCATATCCGACAAGAAGAGCATATCTGAACTGTATCCACATCCATGCATGTATCTTTGTACTCATTGCACAGCTTTATGCAATATATGCAGCACAATGTGAACACAATGTAAAGTGACTGAGCACAATAAAACCCACATTGCTCACTGACAGAGTTAGCAGTTACTGCCTTTCTGTAACTGCTAAAAGCCATTTTTGCTTCTTTCAATCTACAGACCCAGAAAATAGCACTGTCCTATTCCTCTACAAAACACTGCTCCAGGTTATAGAGTCATAACCTGCACTCCAAGATCTCTTTGTTCAGCAACACTCCCTAGGACCTTGCCATTTTTAAATTAATACTTATGGCTTATATTTTGAGTTTAATCAAGAGACATAGCTCAGTAAAACATATAATCAAGAAAGAACCCGCTGTACTCATTAGTGCAGACTTATTGTAAGACAATACTTAAAACATCCACTTCTCTGCTTCTGTGCTGTGACATCTCCCGACAAGTTCCTCCAAGATCAGTTGTGAACTTCACTGTTTTTTTAAATTGTCCCAGATGCATTCCGATGTCCAGCATTACATGAATTCAACAGCAAAGGCAGTAACTGCTAACTCTTGTCAGTTAGCAATGTGGGTTTTATTGTGCTCAGTCACTTTACATTGTGTTCACATTGTGCTGCATATATTGCATAAAGCTGTGCAATGAGTACAAAGATACATGCATGGATGTGGATACAGTTCAGAGAGCTAAAATGAATAGAGCAGTTTGCTAGATGGAAGATGAACATGTGAGCATTTTGGGGAAGTGGTGGTGTAGTGGTACCATCTACAAGATGCACCACCATAACTCCCTAATTGTCCTGAGACAACTGCTCCCAAATCCCTAATTAAAACAATTGCATGAAAGGACAAGTGCGGCAGATGCACGGAGCAGAGGGATTTTCCCACTTTGACTTGAAACCATGCTACAATTTCTTCACTGTTACACAGAAAAAACTCCTTAGGACTAGTTTAAATTCTTGCCACAGATATGGTTAGAACCACCTGCAAGGTTTTCTTAAAAGTCAATGGGCTTGATTCTTGTTTCTCACTGACTAGTGCTAGATCTCACTCAGATATAGCACCAGTCATGACCATCTGCAGGATCAGTGGAAAAAAAGATGAAGCAAGTAACAAAATGGGCACAAATCCATTTCTTGTCTGTCATGTAACCAGAAACTCCACTGGCAGGAAGTGTTATTGATTCATGTAAGATACCAATGACTTAGAATTTCAAAACAACAATTCCTCTATCTTCTAGCACCAAGGCTGTTTAAATGACCTGGACAGAGCCTGGCCTAGCAAATCTCAGGTCAATATATCCCACCGCACTTTGTACACTCTGGGCCATGAAACACCAAAACTCTGGAGTAGAACACCCAGTGTAGGGAATCCTCTCTCCTCGCAGGTATTTATCTTGTAGCAGCCTTTACTAGTTTTCAGAGAACTCTGTTAGTCAGCCTCCAGTTATTGGTGGAAATCCCAATAGCTAAAATCTCCTGAATTTCCCATAATTGTAGCTAGGCTTAGGTTAACATATTTGCGAGGACAAATATCAAATCTATTATGGTGAATTTTATTCATGCTCTAGAGTTTATTCTATTTTATACTAAAATAGCTCCCATTATTTGCCCCTATTGTCTGTTATTCTGTGTCTATTAATATGGAAATGAACAGTTGCAGGTTAAGGTGGACAGATGGCCTTGCTTCACCACACTACTTAATAAAACAATGTGCTTTCATTGTTAATGATTTAATTAGTGAAAATAAATTGCTGTAATTTGGATTTTGTGCAGCTGAATTACTCTAAATAGTTTTTTTTTGAGGCTTTGAGGTAATTAACACCTACAGAGAATTGTATCACCACAGGATGTTCCATTCAAACAGCAGGTCGATATTGAGTTTTCTGAGACATGCACAAACACAAACACCTCTGACTAAATTATTATTAAATTCTTTTGGTGCTAATGCTTCATACTAATGTCTTATTACTGCTGTGTGAGGACACTCCCCCCTGCACGTTCTACACCTGGTGAGGAGATTTCTGCTGTGTTTGCTAAGATGTTGCAGATGAGTCTAATTAGTTCCTGATAGATTGTGGGTTGAGGATACCTCCCAACATTTGGAATTCCTACTCTTAACTTACAGTAATATTTCTGTTAATTTATCTGCTCTTCAGAATAACCCAAGGCGGCACTCGGATCACTTTAGAGTTAATTGTTGGGATGTTTTGGTGCCAATGAGAGTAGGGATTGTTGTGGGAGCCAATTCTTCACCTACCTGCCTGCCATCTGGTGCCACTTCTGGGATTTTTCCCCGGAAGTGAGATCAGACACATGTTGTTAAACAGATTAATGATGGAGAGATGTCATTTTACGTATGTTCCATCATTAATGCCATACCTTTACCTATCAGGAATGCCATTGTGTTCAGCATTCCTTGGGAGGTTAAAGTGGAATCAGAATTTCACACAAAAAAAACATTTAAATTCAAATAAAAAAAAAACACAGTTTTTTGTAAACCAGTATCACAAGCCATGCTGCAATGTTTGAGAGGCGCAACATTTTTTGTAAGCCTATAATCAATGTTTCATATTTGTTTGCGTGATGTGGGCATCACTGGTTACGTTAATTGTCCTGGAGAAGGGAGTGGTGAGCTGCTGCTTTCCTGAACAGTTACAATCTTTGGAGGAAGGGTCTTTGATACACTCACGGTGCTGTATTTTGATACTGCAACATTGAAAGAATGGTAATATTGCAGGTTAAATAGTATTATTCTTTAATAAGATATTTGAAACTGGCATTTATCTCCCAAGGTGACAAAGTGGTGTTGAACCATTTTCTTGCAATTGCTGCAGTCCATTAAATATACAGCAAACCTTTTATTAATTGGCATTCAAGGGACCAGGAGTATGTTGGTTGATCAAATATTCTGGTTAATCAAGAGGTCCACATAACCAATGTAAAAACATGCACTAAGTAATAGAAACGTAATGCACGGGTGCACACATCCCTGTTATACTTTATTTACAGCATAAATCACTTAAATAAAACTTACAAGCTAAAAACCTTCTCACTCACACCCTCAACTGACAACTCGGACACTGTAGAGATCGCTATATTACAGTAAACTTCCAGTATTTGAGGTGTATAATTTTTGCCAGTTTATTAAGAGTGCTGGTTCTTAAGGTGCCTGTTAAAACAAAGTTAACTCTAGGCATCTTTGCAATGCTGCTCAGAAGAGAATTCTTACATTTCACCCTGGGCAGTGAAGGAATGACTATACAGCTTCAGGTCAGGTTGGTGTGTTGCTTGGACGTCTACCTGTTGTCTTTGTCCTTCCAGGTGGTTGAGTTCATGGCTTTGTGAAAGGTGCGATTGAAGCAGCCTGGGTAAGCTGCCAGCTATGGATGGCCCCAGAAACAAGAAATGGGGATAAAGTATTTGTGGAAGTAAAACATGAAAATGCTGTATAGCTCAGCAGGTCAGACAGTATTTGTGAAAATAAAAAGAGGTTAAGGATACGTAAATAATCTTTCCTTAGTATCCCTCAGTGATGAAATTTTGATTCAAATTCTGCCCCGGAACAAACTCTAGACCCAACTCTCTCTTTGATAAGATGCTTATATTTCCATTATTGGGTAAGTTTCAAAAAATGAGCCAATAATAATGTAGAGAACCAACAGCATTACAGAACTAAAATAACATGCATCTCAGACTGAGATATATGAAGACTCCCATTATACCAAATTGACTGGACAGAGCAGGCTTCCCACAGTTATACAGAACTGAGTATTGGTTCCTGTGTTTTGCTCAATAGACGTTTCACAAAGAATGGCAACCAACATTACATAAAGACAAGCAATACACTGCACATGGTCTTCCACATTGAAAACAAATGTGTGACGACATCAGCTGATGGCATATGGGACAAATCAGATACCAGAGTGAAACCTGGCTTGAAAGATTTTTTTTGTTTAGTTATTAACAGTTATTAATAATTGAAAGATGTTCACATGTTTCTTTAACAATAAAACAAAAATGTTTATTATGCAAAGTAAGAATTTTTTAAAGAAGTTATCTAAATATATACAATTAACAAGAACTAAGCGCATAACAAAAGTAAGGTTGACACTATCCATGACAGAGACATAAGTCCAGAGATATCGGACCTCTATTGAAACTCCTTAGGGTTCCACTTAACTCACTCCTGTTAGTTTCCCTGCCATAGACTGTTGAGACAATTTGATGAGACCTTTCCTGACCTGCCAACATGAATTTTTTCACAAATATGAGAACCGTAAACTTTCTCAGCTGTAATAATTTGCAAGTTTCTAATCAAATTCTCCTCCTTTGGAAGTATCACATCGCTTGTGGCTAAATGGACGAAGAGAGTAGTAATCAGCTCCTTAGGAAATGCTATCATAGTTCTTGTCATTACTGGTTTCTCTGTTGAGTTAATGAACCATTGCTGAAAATGTACTTGCAGGTGAAAAAGTCAGTTAATCTACAGCTGTCAATCTATTTGACAGCTGAAAAGATAGTAATGATCAATTTTTATTGCAAACAGTCTAGAGGAAAAATTCAAAAACAAACAGTGGATCAAAGTCAAGTGAGTACTCAATTGGAACTGAAAATCTTAGAAAAATTCTGATAATTTTATTGTACTGTAGTAAGGATGACCAAAAATTTTAATGATTTTTAATGATTTTGCAAATTTCTGTGTTGGCATGCATGAAAACTCTAATGTTTAAATAGTTTGCAAGGAAGACTGAATCAATGAGGATCAGGTCTGTGTTATATTCTTACAGGGACATATTTCCTATTAAACAATGATTTTGGGAAACTAGGATATTTAGTAAGGTAGTGAATGGTGTGCCTACGGTGATAGAGGATCTTTTCATCCTAACTGAAAGACTTAAAGGTAATTAGAAAAGAAAGGTCTATTGAAAGCGTATGTCATGGTATTTGAAAACAGTTCAGTATGAGCTATAGTACCAGTGGAAAGCATATCCAAACCAATGACTGATTGAAGGCCAATATACAAACTTTTACTATTAATGGAAACCAACTGGGAATTGACTGGTCAAATAACTTCTGCAAAATTATTATGCAAGTAAGTGAGATTGAAGTGTCAGATGTTTAAATTGTCAGTAATTTTATTATTTCAATTATTGCCAGCAGTCTCAATGCTATGAAACTTTGAATTACTTTAATGCTACTCTGCAAAAATTAACCTATCGTGAAAGTAGATGGCTAGCTCAACTATATGGGCAGTATAACATGTAACAGCATATGTTCAGCTCCTGTGCCAACTGAAATCTGTATGAAGGCCCTTCTATCTCAGCTCTGAAGGATGCTTGTGGCGTGGCGGTAGTGGCCCTACACCTCCCTAAACCAGACTCCTTGGTTGAAGTCCCACCTCCTCAAGAGGTGTGTAATAATATCTCTGAATAGGCTGATTCAGAAAATGTTCAAAATAAACCAGAGCTTTGAGAACAATAAAATGATGTGATGAAATTGAGTATCCAATTAATTTATTTTTCTTTTATGATTTAAACTTTTAAGCAACCTCTCCCTTTCAACATTACAAAAAAAACTTAGCATTTTCACGAAAGGTACCTTATATCAACACATTTTAATTCTACTTCTATGCCTGATAGAATTTGAAATGTGAAATAAACGTGCATTGATATGTGCATGCGCGGCAAAATCACAGAGTTGAACCAATTGATGTTTCTCACATTGTTGAGTTCAAAAATATGGCTGGCACCAGAGCTATTTGCCTTAAATTAGCTCAGTGTTAGAGTCATAGAGGTTACTAAGGTCTGCGGAGTGTTTGTTAGCTAAGTTGGCTGCACAGCTAGTTTACAATGGAGCATGATGCCAACATTTCAGGTTCAATTACCATGAATGGCTTTCCTTCCCATTTGGGTCGAGGAGTGGCAGATGGAGTTTAATTTAGATAAATGTGAGGTGTTGTGTTTTGGTATGGCAAATCAGGGCAGGACTGTACACTTAATGATAGAGCACTGGGGGATGTTGCCGAACTAAGAGACCTTGGATATATGCAGGTGCATATTTCCTCGAATGTGGAGTCATAGGTAGACAAGGAGATGAAGAAAACATTTGGTATGCTTGCCCTTATTGGTCAGTGTATTGAGTATAGAAGTCGGGATGTCATATTGTGGCTGTACAGGACACTAGTGAGACTGCTTTTGGAATACTGCATATAATTCTGGTCGCCCTTCTATCGGAAGGTTGTTGTTATACTTGAGAGAGTGCAGAAAAGGTTCACAAGGATGTTGCTGGGACAGGAGAGTTTGAGCTATAAGGAGAAGCTAAAAAGGCTGGGTCTATTTTCCCTTGGAAATATCCTAACCTAATCTAGTCCCATTTGCCAGCACTACTTCTTAAATGTTATGAGGTTTGTTGCCTCTACCACCATTACAAGTAGCGAGTTCCAGATTCTCACCATCCATTGGATGAAAATGTTTTTCTCACATCCCCTTTCAACCTCCTGCTCCTCACCTTAAATCTATGCTCCCCATCATTGATCCTTCCGCCAAGACAGAATGTTCCTTCCTGTTTGCCTTTAAGTTTGGGTTCTTCAAGTAAAGGATTTACTTCTCTTATTTCCAAATGCAGGATTGCCTTACACGGAAAGACTGAAGCGACTGGGCTTGTATACCCTTGAGTTTAGAAGACTGAGAGGGCATCTGATTGAAACGTATAGGCTTATGAAAGGACTGGACACTCTGGCAGGAGGGAACATATTTCCGTTGATGGGGGAGTGCCGAACCAGAGGACACAACTTAAAAATACAGGGTAGACCATTTAGGACAGAGATGAGGAGAAACTACTTCACCCAGAGAGTGGTGGCTGTGTGGAATGCTCTGCCCCAGAGGGCAGTGGAGGCCCAGTCTCTGGATTCTTTTAAGAAAGAATTGGATAGAGCTCTTAAAGATAGTGGAGTCAAGGGGTATGGAGATAAGGCTGGAACAGGATACTAATTAGGAATGATCAGCCATGATCATATTGAATGGCGGTGCAGGCTCGAAGGGCAGAATGGCCTACTCCTGCATCTATTGTCTATTGTCTATTGTCTATTGTTTCCCTATCCATTCTCGGTGGACAGACAGGAACTGTATATTAGTGCAACACTTACCTGGAAGAGCTAACTCATCTGTAACAAACATATTAAGGCGAATACAATTTAAATGATGATTTGATTAAATATTCCATAAACTGTTACGTTGACTTTTAGAAAGGGTAGTTGCAATTGGGCCTGATTTTAACCAACTCAAAACTCTTCATTTAGTCAAAACCTAGGCCCACAAATGTGTTTAAGTTTCAAAAACAAATATGAACTGGGATTGGAATAAGGAAAAGGAAGTTACTACAGGAGAAATATACAGACTGAGCAATCCTGGCAGGGAACACCATCCATTGAGAATATCAGAAATTGGAACATACCCTACACAGATTTTATGACTATGAATTTAAACAGTCAGACAGACACATGCAGTGCCTGGCTAAATTTCTGGTACATGCTGAAGCTCACTGCAGGAAGCCTGAAGTCCAAACATTATCCTAAATTTGGAAATAAGAGAAGTAAATCCTTTACTTGAAGAACCCAAACTTAAAGGTAAAGTTTGTTCTTATTATACTGTAAATTAGAAATGCATACTAATGTAGTTAACTTAAATAAAGTGTGTATGTTTTTTTGTAATGGCAGCATCTTAAGGGGTGAAGTGGCCTGTGGGTAGGTTGTTCAGTGAGACCTACCTCAACATTGAGATCACCTCATTGCAATTTGCTCACCTTTCTCAAGCAGAGTAGCAAGATTCTCACCAGGCAGCAGTTACTTACCAATTGGTGCTCACTGTTGTTTGTTAAATGACTGGTCAACATCCCAACTTACCACGGGTTGGTTATCTTACTTCATGTATATTGGGCACCAACATCTCAGACACACTCCAGGGGCACCAGCAATACATATCCCATGTCCATAGACAATGGCATCCAACATGCCTTTAGGAATTCATGCAACACACCTCAATCCACTTACAGGACACTTTGGCATTCAATGCTGCACCTTAACTTTCACAGGCAACTATGATGTAACAAAGACACTGTGCTCAGGGACATGTATCCAGCTCAGAGACTAGGCTGGGCAACAGCCATGGGTTCTTTATTTTCTCTCTTGCGCTCACTCAATTTCAGCCTACCTAGACCCTAAAAGCATCCCTGTCTTGCCTTGTACTTTTGCACATAACCCCTTCAGCCAGAGATGTCAGGCTCATATTATTACTGTTATGCTGTACCTTTTAGTACAGCCATGAACATGAGAGGTTTGTCATAGTTGTCAGCAGGCCTCAGTCCAGGTAAAGGGAGACAGCCTATGCTCAGAGGATCTTCGTACAGTGAGTCAATGGTTGCCACTGACACCAGTCTAACCTTACTCAGGGTTCAGGAGGTGGTGGTGGGTGGAGGCCAGTGTCAGGATCCTCTGTTGCCAAAGGGTGACAAATCAAATGGCAGACAACACATCACAGTCTTGAACCTTTATGCCCTATAGTGGACCGTTTTCATCAAGAAGTGAGAAATGAGCATGTATTATGGAAGATTTAACTGGGTGGCTCAGTGATTACTGTTGGTGCAGGTGGAAATATTACCTGAGTGAGTCAGTAGTTAGTGCAGAGGGCATGCAGGGTTAATGATGTTGGGTTTGGGGTTGGGGAGGGAAGACGCTGCAGGAAAATGGGTACAGCATGTTCATTGATGGGAGGTGGGTCCAGTCACAGAGTGAGAGTGAGTGTATGTATCAGGTAGAAGATGGTACCACTTATCCTGGTGGAGTGGAGAAGGACATTGACCATCTTCCTACAGTGCTGGCACTTCACCAGACAGCTGAGAATGCTCTAACCTGGATGGCAACCTCAGGTCAGGCTGGAATAGCCAGAGGTTGTGCTCTCCATTGCTGACACTTGGGGGAAGAGGAAGTCATGTCTGCACCACATGGCCAGCAGGACCTGCTGGAAAATTGGATGTGATACTCACTGTAAGGTTGGGAACAACAGTTAATGCAGAAAATTTGGTAAGATTCAGTGAGACAATTTGCTCAGCCTTGTGGATAGTCACTCCACCAAACTCACACGACTCACACGACTCACACTTAGCCAAAAAGACCAGTAAGCTTCAACCTTAAAGCTTACAGTGCTTAATCCACCTTATTCACTAGTTGAATAATACATGCATTAAATAACTGACATTAAAAAATGTAGGTATTCTACACACCTAACTGTAGTGAATCGGACAGTGTAGCCTATATTATCCATTACAGTCTGCTGTCTGTCAGTCTGCATTTGCTACAGTGTCAGTACAATGCCATAGGAGGGGAGGTATGAAATGTCTGGAGTAGTTCCAAATCTTTGAAAGTTGTACTTAGATTGTGAAAAATGTGGAAAAACATAGTCTCTCAGGCTAATTAATCAAATTTTAAAACCTGATCCCCGTCTGCAAATTTCTGAATATCACAGAATCACAGAATTGTTACGGTGATGAAGGAGGCTCCTCAGCTTATCATGTCTACACCAGCTTTCTCAATAACTATCAGGATTTCATGTTATTCTCCTGCCTTTTCCACAAAACACTGCAGATTGTTTCTATTTAAATATTGATCTGATGCCCACTTGGTTACCTCAATTGAATCTGCCTCCACCACAATTCCGGGCAGTGCATTCCAAACCCAATAATACAATGTATGAAAAGATTTTGCAGTTGCTTGTTTTGCAATTTACTTGAAATCTGTGCCCTCTCATTTTCGATACTTTTATGAATGGAAAAGTATCTTCTCATCTACTCTGTCCAGCTCCTTCCTGATTTTGAAAACTTCTATTAAATTTCTTAGTCTTTTCTCCAAGAAAAATAGTCCCAAACTCTCCCATCTGTCCGCACAACAGAATTATTTTATTCCTGGAACTATTCCTGTAAACCTTTTCTGCACTTTCTCCAATGTGTTTGAATGTTTCTTGAAGTGTAATGCCTAGGACTGTACTCAACACTCCAGCTGAAGTCTAACTAGTGTCTGACAAAAGTTCACCATAACCTTCTAGCTCCTGTACTCTATGCCTCTTTTAGTGAAACTGAGAATGCTGCATGTTTTATTAACTGCTGTCTCTACCTGTGCCTATGCACTCATACACTTGGATCCTACTGCTCCTGTGCACCTTTTTAGAATAGTACCCTTTCTTTGATACTGCCTCTTCATGGGCTTTTTACCAGAATCACCTCACACTTCTCCCCTTTGAACTTACTCTGCCATCCATCTGTCCACCGATGATTAGCCACTGCCAGTTCTCCACCAGCGTTTCTCCACTGGGGTCATTTGACCTCTGGAGACTATTTGTCACCGGAAATATATATATATATATATATATATACTGATTGTTTTCCCTCCCACCTGTTCTTTCATACTTCTCAGTCCCCTTTATTTATACAACTACATACTATATATTGATTATAAAAAGGTAAAATAAATATCATTTTATTGGTTTATATATAAAAATGAGTTACAAAATTTAACCAGAAAAAGGAAATATATTTTAAAAATCATTATAATGGCAGTAAAATCTCACATTAATATTAAACAATGAAATTTCAGTTCATTTGCAAGTTATGCGCTATTCCTCTAAGATATTCCAATCTCTTACAACGTATTCAAGAACAATTTTTTTTATTCTATCGTTTGCATCTCGATTTTTTTAGCTTTATTTGTGGTGGGTAACCCACTATCAGCTGTTCCATATATAAATCTCGCCCCTTTGGGACTTTCATTAATGTTCCAATACATTTCCATATGGTTGGGTGGTGAGTTCTGAGTACAAAAGCAATTCTCTGATAAGCAGCTTCAGCATGATTATTTGTGTGATCTTCATCGTTTATTGTTGCCTCACAGACCGACCACATATGATGGGAAAACAAAGGTGCCCTTCGGCTACTGCCACGTCTATTGTAGAGTCCAATATAATTAAATTCAAACCAACTTAGTATTGGTTGTAGTTCTTGAGGCAAAAAATCTGCGAATGCTTCAAAATATATGACTTATTTGCAGTGGTGAATCATCTTCAGTGGCCAATGGGCGGTGGCTAGGTGTCCTCAGTGGTCAAAGGGCAGTGGCTAATCATCGGCGGCGAATCTGCTGTGGCAAATGGTCCCATCCCGCCTTTCCCCACCCCATTTTCAGCGTTTGTACCAACTTAGCCGCAATCAGTTCTGAAGAAGGACCCAAAACATTAACTCTGTTTTCTCTCCATAGATGCTGACAGAGCTGCTGAGTTTCTGGCAATTCCTGTTGTTACATAAGCAGCAGAACTTTCAATAAGCTGAAATTAGTTGAAGGGGCAAGATTTAAAAGGGACCTAAGAGGCAACATTTTCATGCAGAGGGCAGTGTATGTATGGAATGAGCTGCCAGTGGAAGTTGTGGACACTAGTACAAATACAGCATTTAATAGGCATCTGGATGGGTATATGAATAGGAAGAGTTTAGAAGGGTATGGGCCAAATGCTTGCAAATGGGTCTGGATTAATTTAGGATATCTGGTTAGCATGGAAAAGTTGGATTGAAGAGTCTGTTTCTGTGCTGTGTATCTCTATGACTCTATGACTCTTGAGGAGGATGTTAGGCTGCTAACACAGCTTTAGAGTAATGGGTCTAATGATGCCAAAGTCATAGAAGACAGTTGTGTTGATGATTGGGATAAGTAAGAAGCCTGGACCATCAATTCCACAAAGGTAAAAATAGCATTTGTAATGGAAAGGCTGCAGGGTTAGAAATTTAGCTTAAGATTAAAGGACATTTAAAATGTCACAATCAGTTCCAGAAGGTGTAAATATGACCACTTGGAAGAATTTCCACTTTAAAGTCCAACTAGAAACTGACTTAAACATTGTTGAAAAGAGAATAGAGTTAATACTTTTTTCCTTGTCCTTATCAGAATTAGGTTGCAAGAAACAGACTTGAACAAAGAGACACTATTTTATACATACGAGAAGATGGTATTGATTCGTGGGACCACAATTGGCCTGAGATACAGTGTGAACAGTTGACTATCAATCTTATTCTCAGACCAGCCAGTTAGATTCTCATTGGTCAGTGCATTGCCAGGGGGATGGAGCAGAGTTTAGCTGTAACCATGATCCCTTTTACTTTGACAAGAGGGTGCAATGCATGTATGAATTCCTTTAGCCTACATAAAACAGCATCCACAGTATTTATATATACAACTTCTAACATGTGCAAATGCATTGCACCTTGGGCCTGGCTGAAATTGGTTTCCAGAGTAACTCTTAACACAGTCCAGATTATTCAATAAATGTTTTCCAATAGCAAAATCACATTAGGTGGTGGAGATCCTTTTCTGAGGCTTGTGAGCACGGATTGGATAAACATGAGCAACATACTGCCACCTGGGAATAGTAAATGGGATGTGATACTTGATATGGTTCACCAAATGTTGTGACCTATGTAGTTGACATCTTTCTGGCACTTGTACTGATATACCATGTTACTCGTTTCTGTGGTCGGCAAGACATCTCTTTGGTAGCAGTATCCTGTTCATGGAGAAAATTATTGTTGACCGTGATGCACTGACCATTTAGAATGTACTTGCCTGGTCTGAGAATTAAGGTTGACCGTTAATTGTTCATGCAGTGTCTCCACGTCACTTATGACCCAAACTAATTTCCTCATTCTGCATAAAATGTCTCCTTTTTCTCAAGTCTGTAACTTGCGTCCTAGTTCTGATGACTGCAAGACAAAACACTTCAACTTTTAATCTCCTTTTCGTAATATTTAAGGAAATTTATTTCTGTTGAACTGCCTCTTTATGTCTTCACTGAGCAAAGATCAGTTAAGCGTATGGAAATAGTTTCTTTTGTCTGAGTTTATTGTTGAATTTTGGCTGTAAATAACAAAACGTTATCACTTTTCGCACGTTGTATGTGAGCCAATCCTTCAGACCTCAGTCTTTGTTCCACAGCTCAGAATAGATACCACTGAGAGATTACTTGCTGCCATTTCTTTATTAGGAGGGAAAAAAGTACAGCTCTCAGAAGATTTGCAAACTCAGTAGCAAAGCCGATTGAAAGGAATATTAATAGGCATTGCTTTATAGAAATGCTGGATTTAATCTATTATACAGATGTTACCAGTAATTAAAGCTATGGTTGACTTTGTATGCCCACATCTTTCAACTCTATAATATCTACTATACATTTGAACTTGAATTCATATGAAAAACAGGGCACATTTTCACCAGCTACTTAACTTGATGATGTTTGGTGATTTAAGTGGCAGTGGTCTCTAGAATCCACTGGTGTAACTTGTTGAAAGTTGTTGTCTACAATGTAGCTAATGTACAACATCGATTCATACAGGGCAGAAAAGGCCCTTCGACCCATCGAATCTGCACTGACATAACTACTACCAGAGAGTGCGCGAATCCCAATTTCCTGCACTTGGAAGCAATTCTCTCTGTTTTAACCATTCAATAATATTTTGATCAAAAGGTTCAAATTAAAGCTGTATTATGATTTGATTTCCAAGGGTAAGTGGTCATATATTGGTATTTTCACTCGACTGATAATCCAGACATTGAGAGTAATGCTTTAGGTCTGAATCCCACCACAACAGATGGTAAAATTTGAGCACAGTTAATAATTAAAAAGATGATCAAATGATGACCATGAAACTGTTAATTTTTACCAATGTGACACATATCGGGTTTCCGTAATGCCCTCTAAGGAAGGGGAAATTTTCCACCCTCATGTCTGGCCTACAAGAGGCTCTAGATCCACAACAGTGTAACTGACACATAATGCCAATCAGCTGTAACAAACCACTACAAAATCTGAGAACCCAAATGAAACTGGATAGACCCATCAGCATTTATAATAATGGCACACACCAAACTTGCTGATCCTGTCAGATTCTCCTGACTCACATCTGAGACTTCTTTCAAAATTGGGAGAACTGTCCCAAAGACCGTAGGAGCAGAAGGTGGATATTCAGCCCATTCGGCCTGCTCCATCATTAAGTGAAATCATGGCTAATCTGATCATCCTCAACTTCACTTTCTTGCCTTATTGCCAAACCTTTGATTCCTTTGATTGAACACTTGTCTATCTCAGATTTGAAAATATTTAATGACCTTAGTAGCCCTTTACAATAAAGAATTCCACAGATTCACCAACCTCTGAGGGAAAAAGAAACTCCTCTTCGTCTCTGTTCTAAATAGATTAAGATTATGCCTCTGTCTTTGACTCTTCCACACGGGAAAACAATCTCTCTAGATCTACCTTGTCATGCCGCTTAGGCACCTTAAACAAAAACAAAAAGAAAATCAGAGAAATTCAGAAGGTCTGGCAGCATCTATCGAAAGAAAGCAGAGTTAACTTTTCAGGCCTAGTGATTTTTCTTCAGAACTGATTGTAGCTATAAAGAGGTTGTATATGTGCTGGAGATGGTGGGATTTAGGCAGGAGGGGAAAGAGGAAATGGTAGATGGAGATGGAGCCCAGAGAGAGAGAGAGAGAGAGAGAGAGAGTATAACAGTTAGGCAGACCTAGGAATGGATAATGGTGAACCGGAAGGAAGGAAATCCAATAATAGGGGCCATTAGTAGGTGAAAAATTGGTTAGCTGTGATGAAAGCACGTCAGGGTCTGAGGTGTGGAGGCAGGTAAAGGACATGGAAGTAGATGCTCTAAAATTATTGAACTCAACATTGACTCCAGAAGGCTGCAGGGTTGCCAAGCGGAAAATGAGGTGTTGTTTTTCCAGCTTGCGCTGAGCCACACTAGAGGACTGAGATATTGTCCCAGGAACATGGTTTAAAAATGTGTTGCTGGAAAAGCGCAGCAGGTCAGACAGCATCAAACGAGCAGGAGAATCGACGTT
Source organism: Chiloscyllium punctatum (assembly GCF_047496795.1). Lineage (NCBI taxonomy): Eukaryota > Metazoa > Chordata > Chondrichthyes > Orectolobiformes > Hemiscylliidae > Chiloscyllium > Chiloscyllium punctatum. The sequence continues at coordinate 51,793,781 of NC_092739.1, forward strand.
TTGGGCATAAGCCCTTCTTCAGGAATGAGGAGGGTGTGCCAAGCAGCTAAGATAAAAGGTAGGGAGGAGGGGCTTGGGGAAGGGGCGTTGGCAATATGATACGGCCGGAGAGGGGGTCGGGGCGGAGAGGTCGGGAAGAAGATTGCAGGTCAAGAAATCGGTGCTGAGTCTGAGGGTTGGAACTGAGAAAAGGTGGGGGGAGGGGAAATGAGGAAGCTGGAGAAATCTGCATTCATCCCTTGTGGTTGGAGGGTTCCTAGGCAGAAGATGAGGTGCTCTTCCTCCAGGGGTTGTGTTGCCATGGTCTGGCGATGGAGGAGGCCAAGGACCTGCGTGTCCTTGGTGGAGTGGGAGGGGGAGTTAAAGTGTTCAGCCATGGAGCGGTTGGGTTGGTTGGTCTGGGTGTCCCAGAGGTGTTCTCTGAAACATTCCGCAAGTAGGCGGCCTGTCTCCCCAATATAGAGGAGGCCACATCGGGTGCAGCGGATGCAGTAAATGATGTGTGTGGAGGTGCAGGTGAATTTCTGATGGATATGGAAAGATCCCTTGGGTCCTTGGAGGGAAGTGAGGGGGGGAGGTGTGAGCCCAAATTTTGCATTTCTTGTGGTTGCAGGGGAAGGTGCCGGGAGTGGAGCTTGGGTTGGTGGGGTTGTGGATCTACATGCATGCATTCATGTAGAACTCTGAGCTCAAAAACTGCATGAATTTATGTAAAACTCCATTATCTCACTTCTTAGATTAGAATCAATCTAAACATCATGGCATAGACAGAGAACACAGGGGGCCAACACCTTCAACATATTGTCTAGCTATCACCATTGTTAACAGCTAACCCAAGAATGCAATTTATAAAAAAAGATTTTGTGATTTACACATGAAAGAAGTGAAACTATCACTGTATTCTAACAGATGAAAGGCTTAACAGACAATCAATTTTTCAATGTATAATTTCAGTTACATCACACTGCAAATTTTTGCTATAAATTCTGTGTTAAGATTGAGCCCTCCACTATCACCTGATGAAGGAGCAGCACTCCGAAAGCTAGTGTGCTTCCAATTAAACCTGTTGGACTATAACCTGGTGTTGTGTGCTTTTTAACTTTGTACACCCCAGTCCAACATCGGCATCTCCAAATCATGACTATTAAAGTAAATTAGATATTGTTTGCAAGATAATTGGGATACCTGAGGATATAAGTCTTCATCTGACAAGATCATAAGATGTTCTCCATGCAAGTCCTCAGATCATTATCAGATCACGTAGAACACTGTCCGACATTAGCCCTTTCAAAACTATTTCCTTCTATAATGCTTAATTTAAACCCAGTTGATAACCGACAATTCCTAGGAGACCGTTCATTTATCTATTAATAATGAGAGTGTGGGGCACAAATTTTATCTCTCTTTTAATTGGTCTTCTTGACTTCCTAAGCTTCTCAGAACCTGGCATCAAACATCTGGGGAGGACGGCCTTCTAGAAGAGTTTAGTAATTTTCCAGCACAGGTTGTAGAGCAGAAATGGGTCTTTCCAAGTGAGCCTAAATTAACTTTCCCAGGACTAGATACCCTGTGATTGGAACACACAACAGAGCCAAACCACTTTGAACGATTATGACAATCACTCCTGTGACCAGGCATCCTCACCACAGAATCACTAATGATGCCTCCTATTTCTACCCTCAGTCTCTCTCTGACCTCCCGACACCTGTCCACAGTCACCTCCTGAACACTACAAGCCACTTCCCTGCAATCTAGTTTCTCTATCCCAGCAGCAAGAAACCTATTGGCTCCTGGGCTGCAGCTTTGCCTTCAGCATTCTGTATCCAACAGGAAGCTAAACCTATCAATTCTGTCAAAGAGAATGCGTGTGCACATTGGAGCTAAGAATCCACATTGCTTTGGGGACCAGAACTCCTCCCGCTACTTAAATACTTTCCCCAACATGGGGGCTTCACCACTTGCTGATAACATAAAGCAAACACAGAGAACCTATATCTCCTGGATCTTGCTGTTGTTGGTCAACTCAATATATTGAAAATCTGGAGAAATAGCACAAATGGCCATCTAGTCTGTTTCCCTCCAATAAACACAAGGTACTGAGGAAAGTGGAGATCTGAAATCAAATCAGAAATACTGGAGAAATGCAAAAGTTCTGGCAGTATTGGAGAAGAGAGAACCCAAGCTAATGTTTTGAGTCTGATGTGCCTTTTCTTTGGAGCCACAAAACAGCTTCACGAAGGAATCAAGCTGAACTGACATTGTTGTTTTACTTCTCGAGTTATCAGTACAAAGTCTTATATTTAATTACATTGAAATATTAAAAGATTTATGACACAAAGGGTGGTGATTTGTTCCTTTTTGTTCATGTTAATTGATAAAAGAGCAATCTGGGTCTAAACCCACCGTTCAGCCTTTGGCCTGTAGCCCTGTAGATTACATTTCAAATGCATGTCAAAATGTTTCCTTCAAAGGAATAAAGGCATCTGCATCTCCAATGCTTTCAGACAGAAATTTCTGGGTCCCCAAAACTCTCTGGGTGGAAAACAGCCCAAATTCCCTCTAATTCTCTACCAATTAATTTATGTCTATACCCTCTAGTTAGTGACCACACTACTATTGGAAATTCAATGCATATAAATCAAATTAAATGAATGCATCTTAATGAAGGTCTTAACAAAAATATTATATTTTTAATAAAGACACAGGTAGTAAATGGAAAAAAAAACAAAATCATTCCGTTCAATTTTACACGTACTGTCCAATTACTAAAGGCTGTGGTTTCCTATCAGTAATTATAGCTCATGCAAACGTGCAAATCAAACAGACTGGTATTGGTACTTAAGTTGTTGGAAGTACTGCTTAGACTGTATTGTATCTACAGTTATGTGACAGTGTACTTTCCCATCTGTTAGTGGTTTTGAAGTTGAGACTTGTGGTTAAGCTCCTTCCAACTGTCAGATAGTAAACTGTGAGATTGCATTTGCCTTTTTTATTTTACATAACAGTTTGTGGGACTGAAATCTAACATTCAGTCACAATATCAACACATGGGAAATTACAATCAGGATAACCTGATTGTATAAATAGTTATCCCATCATTAACACAATTATCAAACACAATATTGCTGCAAAATTCAGTTCTACAGTGCCACTGGTGCCATTGCAATGAAATCCAGAATTCCAAAAAAGTTGCACTGATCACTGCATCCTGTTTGCCTTAAAAGATGGGCATGCTAATAAAGACCAGGATGGAACCAGAAAATCATTTGCCATGTGTAGTCTAACAGAAGAGAAGCAGGTTGCATACATAGTTATCTGAAACTGCAAGTTTATAGGCTTTGTTACATAAACCTGGATGAGATTGTTAAATGAACTGAAAACAAATTGCTTACTTGACAGAATATTTTCAGTGCAGGAAGAGGCCATTTGGCCCATAATGCATGGACTAGCACTCTGAGCATGTTAACTTAATATGCCTATCCCCTGCCTTTTCCCTTTGATCCTGCACATTGTTTTTATTTAAATAATATTTTTATGCCCTCTTGAATGCCTTAGTTGAATTTGTCTTTACTACATTTCCAAGCAGGATGCTCCTGACTATAACTACCTGATGTGTGAAAGAAGTTATTCTGACCTCACATTTGCTTCTTTTACAAAATACTTTAAAACTGCCCTCTGGTTTTCAACTGTTTTAGAAGTCGGAATAGCCTCCCCCATCCACTCTGTCTCGATCACTCATGATTTTGAAAACTTCAATCAAATCTCCTCTTAGTTGTTTTCCCTTCAAGAAAAACAGTCCACACTTCTCCAATTATTCCTGATAACTGAATTTTGTTATCCATGAAACTATTCCCATAAATGTCTCCTACACTTTCCCTCATGCATTTAAATTCTTCCTATTGTGTAGCACCAAGAACTGTACATAGTACTCCAGATGAGGATTGGCCAAACAACAGACAGAAGAGAGGTGAGATAATTTTTTTTTTCTGGTTGATAAACTGTTAGTAGTGAGCTGTTGCAGGGTTTGGCCCTCAGTCCCTAACTATTTACAATTTATTTTAATCTCTTGGATGCAGGGATCAAATGTACTGTAGCTAAATTTACAGATTATACTGAAAGAGGTTGGGAAAGTAAGTTGAAATGAAGAACTAAGAAATTTGTAAATGCATATGGATAAGCTACATGAAGGGGCCAAAATTTGACATGTGAAAATTAATGTGGATAAATATGGGGTTATCCGTTGTTGTCAGATGAATAAAAATTCAACCTTTTATTCAAATGGAGAGAAACTTCAAAATGCTTCAGTGCAGAGGGATCTGGGTGTCCTCATACACGAATTGCAGGAAGCTAGTGTTAAGGTTAGAAGGTAATATGGAGGGCAAATGGAATTTTGACATTTATTGCTAAAGGAATGGGAGTGTAAAAGTAGGGAAGTGTTCTTGCACAGGCATTGGTGAGACCACAACTGGAGTACTATGGACTGTTTTGGCCCCCTTGCTTGAGGAAGGATGTAACTATATTGAAGATAGTTCAGAGGAGGTTCACTCAAGTCACTTCAGAGATGAATGACTTGTCTTATGAGGAGAGATTGAGCAGCTTAGGTCTATACTCATGACAAGTTAGAAAAATGAGAAGAAATTTAATTGAGGTAGAGAACATGCAAAAGGTGATTGATAAAGTAGACATAGTTATGAATGATTCTTATACAGTACGCAAAAAGGATCTGTGTCTAAGGGCTGAAATTCCCTGGAATTTGGAAAGGCCTCAACAGATAGGAGAATGATGAATCCTAATCCTTTATTCAAGAAAGAAGAGACTTAGCAGGAAACTATAGGTCAGTCAGTCTAACAAGTGTCAAGAGAATTTACTAAAACCTATTATTAGGAGGTAAAGCAGGAAATTTATATCAGAATGGAAATAAACAGAGTCAGCAAGGAAACCATGTTGAACTAATTTATGAGAGATCTTTGAAAGAGCAACAAGAAATGAATCTTAAGGAAAGCTTGGAACTAGAATTTCCAAAAGGCTATTGACAAGTTGCTGCATGTAAGATTATTAAGAAAATGATAGCACATGGTGCGGTGGGTATCATATTAGTATGGATAAAGGACTAATAAACTAACAGGAAGCAGAGAGCAGGAATAAATGGGTCTTTCAGTGTTGTCAGGCTGTGACTAGTGAAATGCCACTGGGATCAAAGTTATTGTCAGTTTTTAATCAATGACTTGGATGAAAGGACTAAATGTATGGCAGCTACATTTGCAAATGACATCAAGACAGAAAAGAAGGTGAGTTGTCAAATGGGGCAGACAGTCTTCCAAAGGGACATAAATAGAATGTCTTACTATGAAATATTGGCAAATAGAGTATTATGTAGGGAACTGTGGACCTGTACACTTTGACAGGAAGAATAGCTATTTAAAAAGGGAGATTGCAGACTTCAGTACACAGAGGAATCTGGGTGTACTCGTAGATGAATCACGAAACATTAGTATGCAGGTACAGCTCCTAAATAGGATGGTAAAGGGAATCATTGCATTTATTGCATGAGAACCAGAACTTATAAGTTAGGGCATTTTACTCCAGGTATACAGAGACTTGGTGTGACCATGTCTGCAATATTATGCACAGTGGTCTGTCATAAAAGGGGGGAAACATGCTTCACTAGTTGGAATTATTGCTCAAACAAGGGAAGATGTTTGTTGTTATTGGAGGCAATTTAGCTTGGTTCCATGATGTCATTGCAGAAATTCCTTGGAGTAGTGTCCAAAGCCCAACCATCTTCAGCTGCTTCATCAATAATCTTCTTTCTATTATAAGGTCAGAAGTGGGGATGTTCGCTAACAATTAAATAATGTTCCATACTAAATGTAACTCCTCGGTTACTAAGTACTTGTGTTCATATGTAGGAAGACCTGAAGGACAATCAGGATTGGGCTGATAAGAGACAAATAACATTTGTACTTACTAGAAAATGACTTTCCTGGTATAGGGATGCATTTGTATAGCGCTTTTCACAACCATCAGATATCTCGAAGCCCTTTACAACTAATAAATTCTTGAAATGTAGTCATTGTTATAGGAAATGATGAAGGCAATTTATGTACAGAAAACACCCACCAACAGCAATGTGATAATTACTAAAAAAAAATCTGTTTTTTAAAGTATTTATTGAGGTATAAACAGTCACTGATACAGAAGCTTTCATGAAAACACATTTGTATTAATTGAATTCACAATTCCTTCTTGGTAATTTTGCCAGGACACAAATGACCTGTTATATTTACTGCTTATTATTTTCAATTCATTTGGTTCCTGGTTAGAACTCTATACCTATCAGTTTGCAAACATAACAGAAGGTTTTGCAACGTTCCCTCAGATGGATAGCTAACATTAAATCACACTGGAGTTTGATGTGCCAGAATGAATTACCAAACCACAAGGTAAGAGAGCTCCAGGAAGCAAACAGGATGTGGTTTTTTAAATATATGTACAGATATCTCCTTAGCCAAATAATGCACACATTAAATATAGAAGCTTCTTCTGGGGATATGTCTCCCTGAACTGATGTTGGACAAGCTTTCAATGTTTATTAAGGCATACATAGTGATTCACTGAAAGCTTTGTAATATAACTTTCTTCAGTTTTGCCCACATCAAACATTATACAATGAGAGGACGAGAGCTGGGAAAAGCACTCTGCTTTCATTGGTTGGTCATCGAAAGACTGGACTTCTGGCAATGACACCTGAGTCGCTTTACTCAAGATAAATTTCTAATTTGCTGCTTACGTATTTTGCTGGATTGAAATATTTGATCATCTTGTGACAGTATTGAATTCACATCATTCAATAAGGGAGTGTAATGGCTCTATCTTGTTCCCTATGTTCACAATTGCTAACCAGAATACTAAATATTAGTGATTGGTGCACAAATGGTTGCAATACTGTCCTTTCCCTGTGATGCTGACAACCTGCAGCTTCAATAATGTGGAATGCCTTTCAAAATGCAAAATGTGACTTTACTGAGATACAAAATAGTCTACTTTTGTGATATAAAGTGTCTGGATGCTGTAGATTGTTCAAAAGAGAATGAAAAAAATGGGAGGAGGAGGGAATGGCAAATGCAGAAACATGCGCTATACAATTTCCAGTTCTCTTTTATTAGCCATTTACAAGGAGAGATCTTACACCCTTCTACTCAGCAGCAATGAAGTGAAGCTAATTTTAATTTTTGAATGAATGTTTCTTCCTCAGCATTTTAGGAGTGACCATTGTTATTATATGACTTATCGATTCTTTCATGTCTACTGCAGATGGAGGATGGAAGGGTTTGTGGAAGGGAGATTGGGACAAGGAGGTGGGATAGGGGCATGGAAGGGACATGGAAGAGTTATGGTGGCATGGAGATATCATGGTGAGCCTGGAAATAATGAGTTTTTAAACATAATAGGGGGTTGCTGAATCCTAACTATGGTTCACTCCTCATATGGAGAGCTGTGAACCATGGAATTATCCATTGCCGAGAATGTAAGCAGGAAATTTGGAACACTATGTTCCTTTTAACTTATAGACCTTGAAAGTTAGCTCTACTTCTGAAAAATCTGTCTTGTTGTCTTTGCAGTTAACTCAACTTCCTCTCAATGAATCCATCTATTTTCCTATCAACTATCTCAGTTCAAACCAGGCTATTTGGAAAACATATCATATTTGGCCCTAAAATGAGCTTTTAAACATATACAGTGCTAATTCTAAAACAGTTTTTCCACTTCTATAACATATCTGACCTTACTTCGTCTCAGCTCCAGCTGCTGTTTGAGACCTCATTCAGGCCTGAGACTCAACTGACTTTCCACTCTCTGTAAGCTTCAGGTCAGCTAGAAATCTGCTGCCTGTATCCTAACTCACACCAAGTCCTATTTATCTATCAACACCATGCTGGCTATCTGACATCGTCTCCTGGTTCAGCAGTGCCTCAATTTTGAAATGCCACCTTTGTTTGCAAATCCCTCCATGGCTTCTCACTCCCTGTCTCTGTAAGTTCTTCTAGTTCCACAGACACTCTTCGATATCAGAATGCTTTCAAGTTCTGTCTCATGAGTACCTTCCATTTTAATTATTGCACCACTGGTGAAGTACTTGGATAATAAGCTCTAGAATTTCATCTGCTAAGCTTCCCATGACATCAATTGGTTCCTTTCAGATGCTCCTTCGAACCTACTTCTTTGACTAGGCACTCAGTCATTTACCCCTTATATCATTTTCTCAAATTCCAGGAGCAGCCATTACTGTTTTGGAACTTTGGAGAAAAAAAAGGCAAAACAACAGCAGTTTTAAAAGGGAGGGAACAGACAAAGGAAGCCATGGTGAGGACTGTGCAGGAGAGAGACAGGGAAAGAAACTGACAGAGCAGTGAACCTACACAGTTACTGCTTTTGCTGTTTCAATTCATGTATCGCTGGACATTGGACTGTGTCTGGGAAAATTAACAAACAATGAAATTCACAACTGATTAGGTTCCCTACAGTGTGGAAACAGGTCCTTTGGCCGAACAAGTCCACACCGACCCTCTGAAGAGTCACCCACCCAGACCCCTTTCCCTCTGTCTAATGCACCTCACGCTATGGACAAATTGGCATGGCCAATTCACCTAACCTGCACATCTTTGGATTGTGGAAAGGAAACCAGAGCACTTAGACAGACATGGAGAGAATGTGCAAACTCCACACAGAGAATCGCCTGAGGCTGGAATCGAACTTGGGACCCTGGTGCTGTGAGGCAGCAGTGCTAATCACTGAGCCACTGTGCCACCCATCTTGGAAGAACCTGTTTGGGAGAGGTCACAGCACAGAAACAGAAGTGAATATTTAAGCGTGGCCTTACAGTAAGTTTGCAAAAAATGAGTAGAGTGGTTTCTTGATTATATGTGTTTTTGAGATATGTCTCTTGATGAAACTTAAAAAATAAGGATGTGTTAATTTAACCTGGAGCAGTGTTTTGTTGAGGAATAAGACGTTGCTATTTTCTGGGTCTGTAGATTGAAAGAAGCAAAAATGGCCTTTAGTAGAGTGATATGGTCTTCTTGTTGGATGTGGGAGTTTAGGGAGAGTTTACGGGTTACTGAGGATTATATCTGCAATAAATGACATTGGTTGCGAATCCTATCAGATCGAATGAATCAGTTGGAGAGACAGTTAGAGACAATGAGGAATTTACAATGGCAAGAGGATGGGATGGATGGCAGTTATAGGAAGGGGGGAAAGTCTCAGATACAGTCACATAGCTGGGTTAACTCCAGGAAAGGTAAGAGAGGTAGGCAGGTAACGCAGGAGTCTTTTGTGGCTATCTATTTTCAAACAAGTATGCTGTTTTGGAAAAGGTAAGGGGTGATGGATTCTCTGGGGAATGTAGCACAAACAGCCAAGTTTCTGGTATTGAGACTGGCTCTAATGCAACAAGGGGTACGTCGGGTTCCAAGTGATCGATTATGTTATGGGAGTCTCTAGTCCAAGGTATAGATAGAGGTTTCTGTGGCTAGCAGCAAAAAAGCAGAATGGTGTGTTGCTTCCCTGGTGCCAGGATTAAGGATGTCTCAGAAAGGGTGCGGAATGCTCTCACGGGGGAGAAGGGCCAGCAAGAGGTCATTGTCCACATTGGAACCAATGACATAGGAAGGGAAAAGGTGATTACAGAGAATTAGGCAGGAATTTAAAAAGGAGGCCTTAGAGAATAGTAATACCTGGATTACTCTCGGTGCTACAAGCTAGTGAGGGCAGGAATAGGAGGATAGAGCAGATGAATGCATGGCTGAGGAGCTGGTGTATGGGAGAGGGATTCATATTTTTGGATCATTGGAATCTCTTTTAGGGTAGAAGTGACCCTGTACAAGAAGGAAAGAATTGCACCTAAACTGTAAGGGCACGAATGTACTGGCAGGGAGATTTGCTAGAGCTGCTTGGAAGGATTTAAACTTAGTAAGGTGTCGGGGGAATGGGCCGGGGTGGGACCCATGGAGATAGTGAGGAAAGAGATCAATATGAGACTGGCATAGTTGAGAACAGAAGCGAGTCAAACAGTCAGGGCAGGCAGGGACAAAACAGAGAACAAGGTAGGACTGATAAATTAAATTGCATTTATTTAAATGCAACAGGCTTGACAGGGAAGGCAGATGAACTCAGAGCATGGTTAGGAACATGGGACTGGGATATCATAGCAATTACAGAAACATGGCGCAGGGATGGACAGGATTGGCAGCTTAATGTTCCAGGATACAAATGCTACAGGGAGGCTAGAAAGGGAGGCAAGAGAGGAGGGGGAGTGGCGATTTTGATAAGGGATAGCATTACAGATGTGCTGAGGGAGGATATTCACAGAAATATATCCAGGAAAGTTATTTGAGTGGAACTGAGAAATAAGAAAGGGATGATATCCTTATTGGGATTGTATTATAGACCCCCTAATCGTCAGAGGGAAATTGAGAAACAAATTTGTAAGGAGATCTCAGTTATCTGTAAGAATAATAAGGTGAGTATGGTAGGGGATTTTAAGTTTCCAAACATAGACTGGGACTGCCATAGTATTAAGGTTTTAGATGGGGAGGAATTTGTAAATGTGTACAAGAAAATGTTCTGATTCAGTATGTGGATGTACCTACTAGAGAAGGTGCAAAGCTTGACCTACTCTTGGGAAATAAGGCAGGGCAGGTGACTGAGGTGTCAGTGGGGGAGCACTTTGGGGGCAGTGACCATAATTCTGTTTGATTTAAAATAGTCATGGAAAAGGATAGACCAGATCTAAAAGTTGAAGTTCTAAATTGGAGAAAGGCTAATTTTGACAGTATTAGGCAAGAATATTCAAAAGCTGATTGGGGGCAAAAGTTCCCAGGTAAAGGGACGGCTGGAAAATGGGAAGCCTTCAGAAATGAGATAACAAGAATCCAGAGAAAGTATATTCCTGTTAGGGTGAAAGGGAAGGCTGGAAGGTAAAGGGAATGCTGGATGACGAAAGAAATTGAGGGTTTGGTTAAAAAAAAAGAAGGAAGCATATGTCAAGTATAGACAGGATAGATTAAGTGAATCCTTAGAAGAGTATAAAGGAAGTAGGAGTATACTTAAGAGGGAAATCGGGAGGGTAAAACGGGGACATGAGATAGCTTTGGCAAATAGAGTTAAGGAGAATCCAAAGGGTTTTTACAAATACATCAAGGACAAAAGGGTAACTAGGGAGAGAAGGTGGCCCCTCAAAGATCAGCAAGGCTGACTTTGTGTGGAGCCGCAGAAAATGGGGGATATACTAAATGAGTATGTTGCATCAGTATTTACTGTGGAAAAGGGCATGGAAGATATAGACTTTAGGGAAATAGATGATGACATGTTGAACATGTCCATATTACAGAGGAGGAAGTGCTGGATGACTTGAAATGCATAACAGTGGATAAATCCCCAGGACCGAATCATGTGTTCCCTAGAACTCTCTAGGAAACTAGGAAAGTGATTGCTGGGCCTCTTACTGAAATAGTCGCAGGTGAGGTGCCGGAAGGCTGGAGGTTGGCAGACATGGTGCCACTGTTTCAGAAGGGTGGGAAGTACAAGTGAGAGAACAATAGAGCAGTGAGTCTGACGTCAGTGGTGGGCAAGTTGTTGGAGGGAATCCTGAAGGACAGGATGTACATGTATTTGGAAAGGCAAGGACTGATTAGGGATAGTCAACATGGCTTTGATCATGGGAAATCATGTCTCACGAACTTGATTGAGCTTTTTGAAGAAGTAACAAAGAAGATTGATGAGGGCAGAGTGGTAGATGTGATCTCTATGGACTTCAGTAAGGCATTCAACAAGATTCCCCATGGGAGACTGATTAGCAAGGTTAGATCTCATGGAATACAGGGAGAAGTAGCCATTTGGATACAGAACTGGCTCAAAGGTAGAAGACAGAGGGTGATGGTTGAGGGTTGTTTTTCAGACTGGAGGCCTGTGACCAGTGGAGTGCCACAAGGATTGGTGCTAGGTCCACTACTCTTCCCTCATTTACATAAATGATAATAGGTATAGTTAGTAAGTTTGTAGGTGACACGAAAATTGGAGGCGTAGTGGACAGCAAACAAGGTTACTTCAGATTACAATGGGATCTTGATCAGTTGGGCCAATGGAGTTTAATTCAGATAAATGCGAGATGCTGCATTTTGTGAAAGCAAATCTTAGCAGGACTTACACACTTAATGGTAAGGTCCTAGGGAGTGTTGCTGAATAAAGAGACCTTGGAGTGCAGGTTCATAGCTCCTTGAAAGTGGAGTCACAGGAAGATAGGATAGTGAAGGCGGCGTTTGGTATGCTTCCCTTTATTGGTCAGAGTATTGAGTACAGGAATTGGGACGTCATGTTGCAGCTGTACAGGACATTGATTAGGCCACTGTTGGAACATTGTGTGCAATTCTGGTCTCCTTCCTATTGGAAAGATGTTGTGAAACTTGAAAGGGTTCAGAAAAGATTTACAAGGATGTTGCCAGGGTTGGAGGATTTGAGCTATAGGGAGAGGCTGAACAGGCTGGGGCTGTTTTCCCTGGAGCTTCGGAGGGGTGACCTTATAGAGGTTTACAAAATCATGAGGGACATGGATAGGATAAATAGACAAAGTCTTTTCCCTGGGGTGGGGGAGTCCAGAGCTAGAGGGCATAGGTTTAGGGTGAGAGGGGAAAGATATAAAAGAGACCGAAGGAGCAACGTTTTCATGAATAGGGTGGTATGTATATGGAATGAGCTGCCAGAGGAAGTGGTGGAAGTTAGTACAATTGCAACACTTAAAAGGCATTTGGATGGGTAAATGAATAGGAAGGGTTTGGAGGGATATGGGTCAGGTGCTTGCAGGTGGGACTAGATTGGGTTGGGATATCCGGTTGGTGTGGACAAGTTGGATTGAAGTGTGTGTTTCCGTGCTGTACATCTCTATGACTTGATTCCAAGTGAACTTAGACTCCTTTTGTGACTCAGGGTCACTTTATGTTTTAGAATCTCTGATGAGGCACCTTGGAGTTGTTTTATCACATTGAAAGTTTGATATGAATACAAGCTGTTGTTATTAATGCTGGGATACGAAGGACACCGCATGCAGATCATTAAGTATCATTGAATTAAGTGATTTTTTTGGAGCTTTTCCAGCGACCATTGACATTTGAAGATTTTGCGTTGAAGCAGTCAGCCTTTTCTCTGAGAGGAATTCAGGATCCCACAGTTCATGGTTGATGGCTGGCTTTCCAAAATTTGACACCTTCAGAGTGTTTCTTGCATGGCACCAACAACTAAAAAGCAAAAATAAAATGAAAGCAAAAAATCCCAGCAAAACAGCTAAAACATGCTTCGAGAATAGACAAGATGATACATCTTCAACAGTGACATTTACTCTGTGGCCTTCGGTTTTTCCATTGTTTGGGACCAGAGCTCAATCAATCATCTGAGTTTCAGATCTGTGATTGGTAGACACATTTCAGGGCTTTGGTATAAAGGCGGAGCTTCTTTAATGATGTAAAAGAGAAGAGAAAAGCCAAGGATGTGAGAACAAGGCTGGGGAAATAATAACAGGGAGCTAGAAAACTGCAGAGGAGACAATTAAATAATTTGCATCAGTCTTTACAGTTGAAGACACAAATAGCATTCGAAAAATTATCAATACTGAGAAAAGCTAGCATCCAAGTTCAGCAGGTAATAGGAAAAGCATATGGAAGGTTGACCTTAATATAAAAAGGAATGGTCAGACTACAGCTGGAATACTGTGAACAGTTTTGGTCCCTTCATCTGAGAAAAAAATCACTGGCATTGGAAGCAGTGCAGAGAAGGTTCACACAGTTGATACTGGGTATGAGAAGATTTTCATCTTAGGAGAGGTTGAATAAGTTGGGTTTGTACTCATTGGAGTTTAGATGTTGGGAGGAAATATTATTGAAATATTTAAGAATCTTAGGGGGTTTTTGACAGTGGAGAGTCAATAGACAGAGGGCTAATCTCAAAGCATGGGGTCACCTTTTAAATTAGAAATGAGGAGGGTTTATTTCTCAGAGACTAGTGAATCTGTGGAATTCTTTACTACATAAAGCTGTTGAGGCTGATTTGTTAAGTAGATTCAAGGCTGAGATAGATAGAATTTTAATCAGTAAGGGAATCAATAATTTGGGGTAAAGGCAGGAAGATGGAGTTTGAGGGTTATCAGATTAACTGTGATCTCATTGAATGGTAGAGTGGAGCCAATGTGTCAATGGCCTTCTTCTGCTCCTGTGTCTTATGGTCTTTTTTATTGATGTTACAATTGAACTTTGAGATATCACCTCAAGTCACTGGTTCAATTTACTACAGATGTCTCTGGTTTCTACTCAATATTTATCCATATTCTGTTCTCATATAATAGGTATTAACTTGTTTTCAACATCCATTTTTCTTTTCCATTTGGCTAAATTCTTCTTGAAACTTTGGTAATTTGTTGTAATAGTGGGATTATTTGGCCTTTCTGTACTATAGTTTATCTTTTTCACCAGATACTGTTGTCAAAATTCAAGAATGAAGGTCATCATTTGCCTGCCTATAAGACTTTGAGCTCATGTGTCAGTATCTTATGAGGTAAACTGTAGCAGTTGGAAGACTAAGGTGGAGATCTATGAGTGATGTGCCTTTCTTTCTCTCTCTACTAACAGTTCTTTTGAAATTTTAATTAAAATTTCTGTCATTTGACTGTGAACATCTTGGTCAAGAGTTAACATGTAGAAAGTGAGGACTGCAGATACTGGAGATCGGAGTCGAGTGTGGTGCTGGAAAAGCACAGCAGGTCAGGCAGCATCTGAGGAGGAGGCGAATCGACATTTTGGACATAAGCCCTTCATCAGGAATCACAGAATTCAAACTGCATTGCAAATTGTTAGAATTTCTTCCAATGAAGTCTGATTTATTGTCAATATGCAAAACAAATTTTTGTCTTAGCTCAGACTTCATTCTCATTTTTGTCGCTCTGTTTGTAACAAAGATATCAGGATGAAAGAACTTTGAGAACATATTTTCCATTTGTCTCAAACATCCCAGCCACTTCTTGTATGTGGTAGCAATTATACTTGTTGGTAAATATCACAACATATCATCACATATACCTATGTTTCCTTGTCCTTATTAATTAGCTCTAGAAATCACTTCTTCAAATTTTCTAGGACAACACTGCAAAGAGTTCATCTTAACATCGATGTACAGAGAAATTTAAGAAGTTGTGAGATGCTCCTTCATTGCCCTTTAATCCCGAATGGGTAAAATATGGTGAGAAAACTCACTCAGGCTGGTGGTGAGAATGGCTCCACCAAATCCAACATGGAGATGCACTTAGCCAAAAAAACAGTAAGGTTCTGTCCACCATCTTGGCTACAAATCAAAAGACACCCTGATTTATGAATCTTTATTTATTTTTTATCAAAGACTCAAAAAGTGAAAACAAAATGAATTCAAAAATTAGCTGGATGCTATTACCTTCTTGAGCAATATCAGCTGTGCTGTGAAGCTGTGGTCACAGTGACAAGCCATTTTCTCCTGCTGTGTGCCACTTTCTAATGGTTGCCATTAAGATCCCCTGAAAATGTATCAGGCCATAAAATGTTCCATACAATTAACTCTGTATCAGGCTCAGTAGATTGTTAATCAATGACTTGGCAATGGTGAACAGGCATCCAAAATAAATGGTGGTTCGCCTTGCACAGTATCTACTATTGGTATGATGACGCTGTATTATTAACCCCAATTATCATGTTCTATTTTACCTTCATGCAGGAGTGAGGGTTAGAGCTGGGAATTACAGCTCAGTTGGCCTGGCATCAGTCATAGGTAAAATGCTAGAATCTATTGTAGTCAATTTGATAACAGGACACTTAGAAATTATCAATGGGATTGGACAAAGTCAACATCAATATATAGAAGACAAATCACATTAGACAAACTTACTGAAGTCTTTTGATGATGTGGTGGCACAGTGGTTCACAGCACCAGGGGTCCAGGTTCGATTCCAGCCTTGGATGGACTGTGTGTGTGGGTTTTCTCCCATAGTCCAAAGGTGGTGAAATGGCCATGCTAAATTGCCCATAGAGTTCAGGGATATGTAGGTTAGGTACATTAGCCAGGGGGAATGTGGAGTAATAGGGTAGGGGATTAGGTGTGGGTGTCCTGCTCTTAGGAGGGTCAGTGTGGGCTTTTTGGGCCAAATGGACTTGTTTCATGTTGTAGGGATTCTTAAAAAAAAAAACTAGTAGGAAAGTTAAGGGAGAACCACTGGATGCAGTATATTTGCAGTTTCATAAAACTTTTGATAAGAGGTTAGTGCAGGATTAAAGCACATGGGATTATAAGACTATAAGTCATAGGAGTGGAAGTAAGGCCATTCAGCCCATCAAGTCCACTCCACCATTTAATCATGGCTGATGGGCATTTCAACTCCACTTACCTGAACTCTCTCCGTAGTCCTTAATCCCTTGTGAGATCAAGAATTTATCAATCTCTGCCTTGAAGACATTTAATGTCCTGGTCTCCACTGTGCTCTATGGCAATGGATTCCACAAGCCCACCACTCTCTGGCTGAAGAACTGTCTCCTCGTTTCCATTTGTAGTTGATGCCATCTAATTCTATGGCTGTCCCACCTAAAGGAAACAACTTCCACCCTTTCTAAGCCATACATTGTCTTGTAAATTTCTATTAGATCTCCTCTCAACCCTCTAAACTCACACGAATACAATCCTAGGATCCTCAGCTGTTCACCATATGTTAGACCTACCATTCCAGGGATCATCCTTGTGAATCTCTGCTGGACACACTCCAGTGCTAGTATTAGATTAGATTAGATTAGATTAGATTACTTACAGTGTGGAAACAGGCCCTTCAGCCCAACAAGTCCACACCGCCCCGCCGAAGCGTAACCCACCCATACCCCTACATCTACATATACCCCTGCACCTAACACTACGGGCAATTTAGCATGGCCAATTCACCTGACCTGCACATCTTTGGACTGTGGGAGGAAACCGGAGCACCCGGAGGAAACCCACGCAGACACGGGGAGACCGTGCAAACTCCACACAGTCAGTATGTCCTTCCTGAGGTGTGGGGCCCAAAACTGGACACAGCATTGCAAACAAGGCCTAACTAGAGCTTTATAAAGTCTCAGAAGCCCATCACTGCTTTTATATTACAGCATTATATTCGCTTTCTTAATCACAGACTCAACCTGCAAGTCAACCTTTAGAGAATCCTGGACTAGCACTCCCAGATCCCTTTGTACTTTTGGCTTTATGAATTTTCTCACTGTTTAGAAAATAGTCCATGACTGTATTCTTTTTTCCAAAATGGAAGACCTCACATTCGCTCATGTTGAATTTCATCAGCCATTTTCTGGACCACTCTCTTAAACTGTCTAAATCTTTCTGCAGCCTCCCCACCTCCTCAGTACTACCTACCTGTCTGCCTAACTCCGTAGCATCGGCAAACTTTGCCAGAATGCCCCCAATCCCTTCATCCAGATCATTAATATATACTGCATTATGAACTGCTTAGTAACAGGAAACAGAAATGAATGCATCTTTTTCAAAGAAAGACACTGAACCAGCCACATGCATCCTGTGTCCAAAGACATTGACATCCAATATGTGCCAGCATCTAAGAACCCCCATTGCACATCTCCAATTCTTTTACAGGTCACTTCTGTATTTCAATATCGTATCAAGACTGCAATGGCAACTATCATTGTAATACTGCAACAAGGACACGGTAAACCTAGAGACACGCACCCAGTTTATGAAATGGACCAGGCTGCATCTCCTGGCTCTTCACTTTCCCTTGTAGCACTCACTCAGTCTGAGTCTACCTGGATGCTCAATGGCATCCCTCTCTTGCCATTTTCTGCTTTCCTATTATCTCTCAGCCAGAGATACCAGGATAGTGTTACAGTTGTTATGCCTTGCTGTTTACTGCACGCACAAAGCCAGCAAGTTTGTCATTGTTATAAGACAGCCTCATTCAAGTCAAGAGGGAGGAAGAGTCCTGTCTGTTTCCCTACACCATCCAGCAGGGCCTCTAGACCTCTGAAAGCAGGGCACTGAGTTTTCCCTATTTACCACGTCTGTGGCAAATGTCAAGTCTGTGTGGAGTTTGCATATTCTCACCCCGTCTGTGTGAGTTTCCTCCATGTACTCTGGTTTCCTCCTGCAGTCCAAAGATTTCCACGTTAGGTGGATTGGTCATGATAAGTTGCCCAGAGTGTTCATGGATGTGCAGTTTAGGTGGATTAGCCATAGGGAAATGCAGGGTTACAGGGATAGGGTGGGTCTGGGTGGGATGCTGTTAGAAGATGGAAAGTCATTGTTTTAAGTTGTTTCATTGTCAGTTTTAGAGCTGGTCTTCCAAATACAACTCTTAGATTTCAATTAAGATGTTGTGTAATTTCCCATCCTTCATCATTCTGCTTTGACAAAGCATCATTTAGGATCACTGTTTGGCATTGGATTGATATCAGGTCCCATGAGCTGATTGGTGCCATTCTGACCCATGTGTGAGAAGAGATGTTCATTTGCTCTCAAAGAAACTAATGTCTTTTTTGAAAACATTGAAACACATAAAAAAAATTAAAACTGGGATTTTCTTTTTGCACAGACAAAGTTGAAGCCTAGACTTCTCATTTTTTTGACTAGAAAAAGCCTGTTTCTTGACTCTGAAAGCTGATATTAATATTAGAGTTTTTGATGTCTCTGTTTTTATCAGGTAGAGAGGTCATCATGAATTAGAGCCACTTGGTGCTGTACACAGGAAACATTGTCTTTTTTTGCTCAGGACTTTTTTTGGATGATAAAGGGTTGAATACTTTCCCAGCCTGACTCAGATTTATTTTGGAACCTGTGTTCTGGTCCTTATTTAACACTGCCGCAAGTGAGGCAGAGTGGTAAGTTTAAAACCAATATGGTTGCCATTAGCTTCTTCCAAGTCAGCTTGGCCAACATTGAGATGATAATCTCTCAAAGCCACCTCCTGCTGAAATCCTTCTGCAATGTCCACCACTGACTTATAGTGATCAACCAATATGGGAAAATGTTCATTTGGGAATGCACCAAACACAGAGAACCTACAGATGTGAAGTCAAGGTGTCAGGGAGAGTGCAAGAAACTCCAAACAACTGATCTAGCTACCTTCAAAGCACCGCCTGCCCACATGTGGCAAAGTTTTCAGATCATACATTGGATTTATCAATTACTTCAGAATTCATCGAACCAAAGTAGAAGCAAGTCACCTTCAATCGCGAGGACAGCCTGAGAAGGATGAGAATTGTACATGTCCTCCCTATTTTGTATTTATACTGTATTTCTTTCATAATAAATTACTTACTTTACTAGTTACGTCAGTGCAGTATTTCAATTTGTGTATCAATTTTTCTGCGTTTGATTTGTCTGATGGATCCTAACTCCAGCTTTAACATATATTCCCTTTGGGATTAATGAGTTAAGCCAAGTGGGAAGTGCTAGAATGGTTGGCTTGTGTTTTTCCTTTCCTCAGGTGACCGCAACAGTTATGTAAAGAACTTGCTTATTAATTTGGTGCGTTTTTAACTGTTTAAGTTGCTGTGATTGTAGAAGCCAAAATCAGTCAAGTGCTCATATAGGATTTTAAAGTGAACAGCAAATATTGTATTTAACATCTGATCTAAATAAAAATATTAAGAACACTTCAGCTCTCCTGTGTACATTTATTTATGAATAAGTTATAATGTGGCCGAATGGATAAGAGTGCAAAGCAAAGTTAGTTTGTTTACAGATCTTCAGATTGATGCTGTAGATAATTTTTGAATTCTGCATCATGATGACTTAAAGATGTTGCCAGATGATTTCTTTTGAATCTTCTGGATTCAACAGCTCCTGGGGTGAGTTTTAGAAGTTTCCTTGGTGGCTGGTCAAACAATGGCCAGGGTGAATGAAGAAAGGGAGAGAGAGAGAGAGAGAGAGTGTACTCAGGGTCCTTCTTTCTCTTTGTCTCCTCGTATGTTCTCACTGGTATGGTGAAAAATACCTTCTTAAAACACCAAATAAAAAGATAGTTGGCTCATCACATGATCGTCCCTCGCAAGTGACCAGGTACCCAAACATGGTTTTAATAAGTTGATTCCAAAACCATAATTTAGACATGATAAGATTATAGCTTTAGGAATTCTGTCTGATTCAGGATCTATTTTCCAAAGTGATTGGGTCTAATAGCTTAATTCTGCCAGCTGAATACACTGACTGACTGGCCATTTTGTGAGCAGTTGGAGATTTGTCATTTGTGCTCATCTCAAGTCAGCCACATCTAGTCAGGCTCACATCATTCTAATGGCTTCAAAATTAGTAGGGTGCAGTTATGTAAATGTTTAACCATCTTAGAAGCTGGTGTTTTCAGTCACTGAAACACTGTACTTAACTCTTTTAAAACTCAATCTGAATAAATAAATGTAATTTTTTAATGTAAAACAGAGTCTGATGGAGTTGCCCAGTCAATTGAAGATTCTGCAGACCTCTACTTAAATCTGAAAATTTGGAGGTTTTGACAAAACTATGTTATGAAGTGAGCAATTACTCAGGAAAGGTTAGATTATTAAATACCTATAGTAAAACCTGAGTAGCTATTCAGTTGATCCACACTTATCTCACTGCCTGAGCGACGCCTCCCCAGACCACTTACACTGACAAATCCTGACCAGACATTCCCAAGGTACTGAATACCCTCTTCCGCTGCTGCACTGACTGCTGTGAAAAGGGGGCATGGTTTTCCTTTCTCTGACAGTTCTACACCATGACGGGACTGTCAGAATGGAAAGGCAGCTCTGTATTTCTTAAGGAGGCTAAATCAGAATCTACCGTCAGAAATATAGAGTTCTCTCCTACCACAGAACAAAGGGTGGATGAAGTTGCAAGCTGTGTGCGATTCTCACTCTTTGGAATTTCTGGCCCAATTTGTTGGATTATTGGAGAGGGATTTTAAAGAAGGGTCTGAGTCCCATATTCAGCAACACAAATGGATTTTTATTCGGACCCTCTTACCATGCAGTCTGTAGACAGACTCCAAGACATCCTCCACTCCCAATAAAGTACCGGAAATTTATACATTCCAAGTTGATTACATGCAACACTGACATCAGTGCTTGCCACCTCTCCTCTGATGGTTATGCCTCTCCCCAGGCATTTGCCAGCTGCATTATTCTGTGTGGGTGCTGTTTGTTACGTTGTGAAACTGTGATTGTTTTCCCAAATGACTGAGTAAAGTTTTGCAACTGCCCCCTTACAATGCTATCTGTTTTCCAGTGACCTTTCACGAGCTTATCTGTTTAAGCTCTTCGTTATACGTCATTCGGACATTGGTGTTTACACTATTTGTTCTTCAATTCCCCCTGCTGACAGGATAGGGCCTTTTCTCTCCTATCTATCGCCAATTATCTAAAGAATACCAGTTAGTTAGTTGCACTTACAATTTCAGTATACCTCCATGTATAACAGGCAATTTGCAGTTATTTAAAAAACTGTTGATTATGGAGGGATCAGACTTTCCCTTCTACATGTTACTAAATTACAAGTTTTTTTCTTTCCCACTTTGAGGCACTTCATTATCTTATATGGCTGCCATGAGTATAAAGGCTATGGTAACTGCTGCCTCAACTGACAATTCTTTTCAGTAATAGGCAACTCCAAAATGGATTGTGACATAAAATTCAGACCAGGCAGACCTGTACCTTTAACTACATGACATGACATTAAGTTACATAATATTATGACAATGTGTGCAAGTTTGTGACATTGTAGCATTTTAAATTGTTGGTGTTGTAAATAAACATCAAGAAATCTGACTCATATGAACTTGACTCTCTGTGGTATATGCTGTGTGGACTAATACATAGAAAATCACAAAGCAAACCAGAAACCATCAAGAAATTGGTTGCAAGAGGTAATAAAATGAGCTAAATGTGAGGTAGTTAAAGACTTTTAAGCTCTACGCTCCATGCATAAATGCATTCATTTTTAGTAACATTTTAAAATATTTATTCATCCATAAAATTTTTGCCTCTGAAATTATTGTCATCATTCAGGTCCCTATCCCAAAGCTGCAGTTATTTTAAGCTTCATGCTGTCAACACCTGCTTCAAGGTCACTGCTGCTGTTATCTCAACTCAGTTGCAAGCCTGCTTTGTCTCAGATATAACCAAAATGAAAATGAAGAAAGTATTTCCTTCTCCACAGGTACTTCTTGAGCCATTAGTTCAAGTAAGACCAATAATGTGCCAAGAAAGTGGGACATGAACTTCTCTACAAGTATTTAAACACTAAACATCCGACAGGGAAAATGTACTTCTCTGCCTGAGCATGGATTTGCTCTCCTTGCTCCTGTGCCAGATGGCACTTAGGGATATATTTGAAGATGATAGATTGCCAAGTCATAGATTGCATCTTAAATTTGTACCCAAGCTGTTTCACTTCCAGTATATTTCAAAAGCCTTAATTTGAGTTTTTTTAAAAAATAAACATACTATTTGCCAAAAAAGTATTAATTTTAATCAATAATTTGCACAAGAAAATAAAATTATGAAGCAACACATGCTAAAAATATATTTCTAAATGTTTGAGGCCTATACTGCAGTAAAATCACTTGCAATTCTTTGTAGGAGTATAATCAAACAAAATTTGCAAAAAATTGACATTGAGCATTGTAAGGAGATTAGGACAGATTAAACAAACCATGTTCAGAGATGAGGTTAAAAGGAGTATCTTTCTGTAATAGAGAGAGAGGTAGTGAGGCAGATATTCAGGGAGGAATCCTAGAGCTTTGGCTGCATTGCCTGACAATGAAAGTCAGGCAAGAGACCAAATTTATAAGAGTGCAGAGATTTCAATTGACTTACAAAGTGGAGGGAACTATTGGATGGCTAAAGAGACATTTAAGATGGTCGAACTGATGTGGGAGCACCCTTCAGTTAGTGGTAACAATCATGTCCAGAATGGTGATGGCCTGCAATGCCTTGCACAACAGGGGGCAGTGGTGAGCACTGCAACTACACCAGGATGGAGGCATCAACAAAAATAGGGCTAATTCTACTGCCCTCCCTCCAATCACAAATCAGATGGGGAGGGGTGATATACTGTCCCTTTTTAATCTCCTTTTTGGTTGGTCACAACACAGTTTTTATTTCTTATTTTTCGCATTTTGCTACTGTACTTCAATCTAAACTGGTAGTAAAGCCAGCATTGGTTGCTTGCCCTTAACTGTCCTTGAGGTATTTGGTTCTCTAGGTCATTTCAGAGGATTGTTGAGAGTTGACCACATTTATGCAGACCTGGAGTTACATGTAAACCAGAGAAGATGTGAATGGCAGATTTTCTTCCTGAAACATTATTATTAAACCAAATGTTTTGGGGCTTTTTGGCTGTCTGTGGGATTTGAGGCCCTGATTGCAGCGTATTAACCCTGGGGTTTTGGATTAATAACCTAATGCCCATGCTACTACACTATCACATCAACTCAATTAGTCAACATGTCAAAACATAAAGGAGAGCTAATTCCAAGCTTTTCTTAAGTGGAAGAGAGTTGAGGTTTGCAACTTACTGAACTCAAGAAAAGTTTAAATCAAAGGCATACACACAAAAATAAAGCTAATACATTTTTTAAAAAGAAAGTAGAGGTGGTGCCTGTACAGACAGGAAGGTAAAGACCTTTGCAGTTTAGTTTTTTTTGAGTCTTTGATTTGTGAGAGAGAATCCATAATTGAATAGCTGTGAAGCCATTGCTCTGTTCCTTCTGGAATGGTGAAACTTGAAGTTGCTTTCTCAGTGATTGGTTGTCTTTCCATGTTCATAGGATCCCAGAATTCCTACAGTGCAGAACGAGGCCATTCAGCCCATCAAGTCTGCACTGACTCTCCCAAAGTCAGAATTTACTCCCTGACCTTAACACCTTTTGCTTATATTTCACTCTAGTCATATTGTTCTCCTGAAAACAAACTTCTACGTGGAATATGTAAGGCAACAATAGAAATGACTGTCCCATGGCTGCTTAAAATAAGGTGCACAATTCATTTACATTTTCAATAAGTGAACAGAGATGTTTAAGGTTGTAGTAACATTATAATATTATTCTTACAATTGAATTTCATAGAACATGGAATATAGAACTCCACAGTGCAGTACAGGCCTTTCGGCCTTTGATGTTGTGCCAACCTGTGAAATTAATCTGATGCCCATCTAACCCATACCATTTCATTATTATCCATATGTATGTCCAATACCCATTTAAATGCCCTTAACGTCAGTGAGTCTACTATTGTTGTGGGCAGGCCATTTCACACCGCTACTACTCTCTGAGTAAAGAAACTACCCCTGATATCTGCCCTAAATCTATCACCCCTCAATTTAAAGGTATGTCCCCACGTGTTAACCTTCACCATCTGAGGAAAAAGGGTCTCACTGTCCACCCTATCTAACCCTCTGAAAATCTTACATGTCTCGATTTAGTCACCTCTCAAACTTCTTCTCTCCAATGAAAACAGCCTCAGTTCCCTCAGCCTGTCCTTGTAAGACCTTCCCTCCATACCAGGCAATATTCTAGTAAATTACCTCTGCACCCTTTCAAAGCTTCCATATCCTTCCTATAATGCAGTGACCAGAACTGCACACAATATTCCAGGTGTGGCCTTACCAGTGTCTTGCACAGCTGAAGCATGACCACGTGGCTCCAAAATTCAATCCCCCTCCCAATAAATGCCAACATGCTGTATGCCTTCTTAACAACCCTAACAACCTGGGTGGTACTTTTCAGGGATTTATACACCTGGACACCGAGATCTCTCTGTTCATCTGCACTGCCAAGTATTTTATCATTAGCCCAGTACTCTGCCGTCCTGTTATTTCTTCCGAAGTGAAATACCTCACACTTTTCTGCATTAAATTCCATTTGCCACTTCTCCGCCCAGCTCTGCATCTTATCTATGTTCTTCTGTGACCCACAATATCTTTCAGTACTATCCACAACTCTGCCTACCTTAGTGTCATTCACGAATTTACTAACCCATCCTTCTATGCCCACATCCAGATCATTTATAAAAATGACAAACAGCAGTGGCCCCAAAACAGATCCTTGCAGCACACCACTGGTAACTAATATCTGGGATAAACATTTCCCATCAACCACCACCCTCTGTCTTCTTTCAGCTAGCCAATTTCTGATCCAAATTGCTAAATCATCTTCAATCCTGAAACTCTGTATTTTGTGCAATAGCCTACAGTGTGAAATCTTATCCAGCGCCATGCTGAAGCCCATAAACACCACATCAACTGCTTTATCATCATCCACCTGTTTTGTCACCTTCTTGAAGAACTCAATAAGGTTAGTTTGGCATGACCTACCCTTCACCAAACTGTGTTGACTATCTCTAATCAAATGATTCCTTTCCAGATGATTATAAATCCTATCGTTTACAATATTTCCCAACACCTTATCCACAACCGAAGTAAGGCTCACAGGCCTATGATTACCAGGGTTGTCCCGACTCCCCTTCTTAAACAAGGGAACAACATTTGCTATCCTCCAGTCTTCCGGCACTACTCCTGTTGAAAATGATGACAAAAAGATCAAAGCCAAAGGCTCTATAATATCCTCCCTGGCTTCCCAGAGAATCTGAGGATAAATCCCATCCAGTCCAGGGGTCTTATCTATTTTCAGATCTTCCAAAATTGCTAAAACCTCATCATTGTCAACCTCAATCCCATCTAATCTTGTAGCCTGTATTTCTGTATTTTCACTAACATTACCCTTTTCCAATGTGAATAGTGATGAAAAGTATTCATCAAGCACTTCCCTTATGTCCTCAGTTTCCACACAAAACTTTCCACGACTATTTTTGATTGGCCCTAATCTTCATAAGAGGCCTTTCTTTTCCTTTTCATGTTACTTTTATATATTGCTCCCCTGTTGTTTCAGCAAAAGGTAGATACGGGCTGGTCACAGCCAACTCATGGTGGCAATCCTGAAAAGCATTTCTACCTGCTCCTGTGTACAGACTGACTATGTCTCATGAGATAGCATGTGGAGATCTGACTGAGGAGCGCAGGTTGGATGCAAAGGATGAGACATCAGAGTGCTTTCAAACAAGTTCACACTTCCATGTGCCCGTTCCCCATCTTCCCATTCACATTAACCAAGAGCTGGCAACCATTTGGTGGCAGTGAGGAACTGAATGGCCAAATTGAGGCTTTGTACTGGATTAGTGGTGCTGGAAGAGCACAGCAGTTCAGGCAGCATCCAACGAGCAGCGAAATCGACGTTTCGGGCAAAAGCCCTTCATCAGGAATAAAGGCAGTGAGCCTGAAGCATGGAGAGATAAGCTAGAGGAGGGTGGGGGTGGGGAGAGAGTAGCATAGAGTACAATGGGTGAGTGGGGGAGGAGATGAAGGTGATAGGTCAAGGAGGAGAGGGTGGAGTGGATAGGTGGAAAAGGCGATAGGCAGGTCGGACGAGTCCGGACAAGCCAAGGAGACAGTGCTGAGCTGGAAGCTTGAAACTAGGATGAGGTGGGGGAAGGGGAAATGAGGAAGCTGTTGAAGTCCACATTGATGCCCTGGGGTTGAAGTGTTCCAAGGCGGAAGATGAGGCGTTCTTCCTCCAGGTGTCTGGTGGTGAGGGAGCAGCGGTGAAGGAGGCCCAGGACCTCCATGTCCTCGGCAGAGTGGGAGGGGGAGTTGAAATGTTAGGCTACGGGGCGGTTTGGTTGATTAGTGCGGGTGTCTCGGAGATGTTCCCTAAAGCGCTCTGCTAGGAGGCGCCCAGTCTCCCCAATGTAGAGGAGACCAAGTTGAGGCTTTGCTCCACTGTATTTAAGTGGACAGTGTAGCCAGTGACAAAAGATTCAATTGCCTGCCTCTTATCCACGAGGAGGGTCACCCTTTCAACAAGGTGGACATCAGAATTAGAATTAGAATTAGCATTATTGTCACATATACTCGCATGAGTATACTGAAAAGTTTACAAGTCACCACTTGCGGTGTCATCTGAGGTACAAATCTGAGGTACGAATCTATGTATAGATTCTTAAGTACAAATTCTTAGGAAAATAAGAAAATAAGAACATTAGAAAAATAATGCAGCAATAAAAAATCCAGCAATATGGACCTTCATGCTACTTTAGGTAGAAAAGTGCAAAATTATCAGAATTAATCAGAAAAATAAAGAAATAAAAAGTTCAGAATATCAGCCCTTCCAACCCAGCCTGTGCTGGGCTTCATCTTAAGGCTTTTGAGGGCATGTGTCCATTCTGGATTCACCGCAAAATTTTCAAAGACCTGAGATATCATGGCCTTGCGTTTCACCGTGGAAGCTGTGAGTTTTTCAGATGTATAGCTTTATGGAGTCGGTGTTTCCCTGTGTAAAGATGCTGCAAGGCCTGCTGAGTTTCTCCAGCATTTTCTGTGTTTTTTTTCAGGTTTTCAGCACCTGCAGCATTTTGCTTTTATTTGACTGTAAAACAAAACCTTGGGAGATTGCAACAATTTTAACAATAAATATATGCCCAAATACCGATTCATAAGAATGAGCTTGTTTACATTTTTGTACATTAACTTATTATCATTGTGACTTAATACAGCCACTCAATAATTAGACAAAATTATATGGTTTTATAATTTTAGCTGTTGTAAATGAATATCCTGATCTTTGTTAGCACTCCAATAGTTCACAATTAAACTTAGGCAGTAATTGTTTTTCATATCTGATTTTGTTTCAATCTAACATTTTAGGGAGTGAGAATTAAAGCATTGACCATAAAAAAAAGGCATATGTGAATCCAGCTGCCATTGCTCAATGCAAATCTGCCACCAGCACAGCTCTGGCTAGTCAACATGATTTGGTTGGAACAAACGGCCTGTTTCTGTGCCATATATTCTATGTATATAGACCGAGAAGACTCCAAGCTTAAATCCATAGGAGGAAAAATTAAACAGCTGTTTGAATCTCAGAAGGCATCACCCATTACTTTTGCTGCTCCTCAGCCCATCACAAATTTTCAACTCAATTCCAATTTCTAACACAGCGTGCGACACTGAACCTTTTAATGATAAACAGCTTGACTGGTGCACAAGAGCAGCTCCTGCAGCTCAGCAAGGTGGTGTCACTTTTCTGACACCATTCATTGAAATGTGCACATCTGCGCAACGGTGACATTTTACCCACTTCTCCAGGTCAATTGTAATTCATGGCTTTCATCCCCCACAGATCCATCCGTGCGATGAAGGATCTGGAGCAGAAGTCCTCAGATCATTTGCACAAAGTACTATTACAACAAAACCTGTACGTCATCTCTCAGCATAGAGACATACACATATGGGTAGGAAAATGAAGAAGATGGCTGTGTTATCACACAGTGAAGCACACATTGCAATAGACAGGGGTAGGTGGTGGTAAGAGGTACAGCAGTGAAGTGTCTCTATCGGAGAGCATAGGGCTCTCCGAGGTTTGCTCAACTGGATGCAGATGCTGAATTCCAGGCATTGTTCATGAAGAGGACAACACCAGAGCTGGATCAGAAAATATATAAGATTCTGTAGTGAGACATCAGGCTCAGCTCAGAAGTGAATTTGTACTGCAGCTTCTAAAGCATTCTTACCTATTTTTGTTGCCAAACATAGAACTGCTAATCTTTTTTCAGAAACAGTCCCTTGTTTTGTGATTGACAGACCTTATCTCATCACATTAGTTAATGTTTACAGAGACTATTTGCCTTATGCAACAGACTTTAGTCAGTTCTTAGCATATAAT
The DNA here is from genome assembly GCF_047496795.1 of Chiloscyllium punctatum. Lineage (NCBI taxonomy): Eukaryota > Metazoa > Chordata > Chondrichthyes > Orectolobiformes > Hemiscylliidae > Chiloscyllium > Chiloscyllium punctatum. The sequence continues at coordinate 51,822,594 of NC_092739.1, forward strand.
CATTTGTTGTTAACAGAAGCTGTTTACTTTATGGTTTTATTTAAAATGGGATAGGATGTTTGACCATAAAGCTCAAGAGAAGGATCTTAATTCATCTGCAATATGTTTCCTGAGTCAGCAAGTACGGCCAGAAAAAATATCCCTCTTTGTTCCACTGGCACAGAGTAGCAGAAGAACGGTTTAAAATTTCTGCTTAAAATGGAGTAGATTTAGTTCAGCAGGCAGTTTGCTCTCCCATCCCTGTCAGTTCCTAGCCTGAGTGTAGATTTGAACAGGATTTAAATAATGCCCATCAGTTAAAATCTGCTGGATTTATTCTACCGTGGATAGGTAAAAATTAGCAATTGATTTATTTTAATTAAGAATACAAAGTATATATAAGGGTCTCTACTTCAATTCATGTTCTACCAAGACAATTAAAGGGCCTTGCCATTAGGCTGAAAACATCAGGATACCGTAGCTGTCTAGGTGCTCTTGGTAGACCCCTTACCTCTGAGCCAGGAGGCCTGGGTTCAAGTCCTACCTTCTCCAGACGTGTGTAATAACACCTCTGGAAGGTTGTTTGGGAAATATTGAAGCCAAAAAGTGTGGCGCTGGAAAAGCACAGCTGGTCAAACAGTGTCCGAGAACGCTTAGAGCTTCAGTTCTTCATCAGGAATGCCAAGTGTGGAAGGCTGCTGTCCATTCCACTATTGGTTTGTCATTGATTATCAGGGAGCTCTGTAGAATCTAAAGACGGAATGAAAACATCAAAATGACAGGAATTTGTCTTGAAATAAATATGACTTGTCTTGAAAAAGACCTTATGGGACTTATTAGAAGGTCTTCACATCTGCAAACTAATTCAATTCCAAGTGTTCCCCATCCTCACTCTGGAGTGATATTTTGTCAGCTTGTTTCCCTTCACCAATATATAACACTGCTTCATTTGTTATCTTCAACACTTTCCACTATATTCTTAAATGTTACTGTAAAGCAATATTTAGTTTAAAAATAGCCCTGTTTTTAAAAAATCGATTGATTGTAATGTTTTAATAGGTATGTATCTATTTTGTGGAAATTTATTTTTCCTAATACTCGATGTTTCCAGTTCATGGGTATGTTTGAAGAGGATTGCATTATCTAGTCAATAATTAATGTATACACTCATAGATGTTAATAACACAGAAGGAGGCCATTCGACCAATGTGTCTGCACTGGTCGATAAAGATCTGACTACAGTATTCCCATTTTCTAGCTCTTGGCCCATAGCCCTGGAAGCAAAAGCAACTCGAATACCTAATTACTTCTCAAATGCTGCAAGTGTTTCTGACTCAACCATTCTCTCAGGTGGTGAATTCCAGACTCCCACTATTCTCTGTGTGAAAAAGATTCTCCACAACTCTTCAGTTAACTTTACCCTAAAACTGTGCCCCCTGCTTATTGACCTCTCTACCAAGTGGAAAACTACTCTCCTACCCACCCTATCTGCAATCCTCATAATCTTATACACCTTTACCAAGTCCCTTCTTAACACTTTTGTTGCTTCAAGAAAAACAGTCCCATGTGACCCAATCTTTTCTCAGAGTTCAGAATCTCCAGCCAACACGGCATCCTGGTAAATCTTCTTTATAACCTCTCTAATGCAAACACATCCTTCCTATAGTGTGGTGGCCAGAACTGTATTTTATACAGTACCAGCATAACCTTCCAGTTCTTAAGAATTCCTACAGTGTGGGACTAGGCCATATGGCTCATCGAGTCTACATTGACCCTCCGAAGAGATCCCGCCTCAACTGCGGTCACAAAGGATCTGAAAATTATTGCAACCATACTTGTCGTTTGGGTTTTTTTTGTATGAATTTGTCTATTTTTGGTCAGGGAGCTGGGATTGGAAATAAGGTTAGATTTTCCTGTCGAGCTGATGCGTGCAGATACATCAGACCTACATCTGCCTAAGATGGGAAAAACACTATTTTCTCTTTTAATCTGATTCTGAGTTTACACCAAGTAATATGGATGTGAGTTGGAAAGTATCTACTTTCCCTATTGGTCTGATGGGGAATCTAATTGTAGTGGAGGGGTTATATGTTCACTTACATGATAGGTCTGGTCCATGGTCACTTATGAGCAAACAGGTAAGGGAAGAAAATGGGTTGGAGAGGATTGACTAATATAATCAACTTCTGATGATGAATGCTTTGATATGACATAATTCTTATAATTAAAAGATTAAGCAGATATTGTAATATCCCCAAACTGTGGCATGATATTGAATTGAAATATCAAACTTTAAAACAGTGAAAACAAAAGGCAAAACAAAAGTTATCAATGAAGACAAAGTTTTCATGGTGGGAATTGTATGAATTTTCTTGTTTATTCTGAATTTGAAGCAGAGCATAATCGTCCGCACTGTTATCTTGAATTGCCTATTGCTGCAGTAAAGATTAATTTAAATTTGCAATATGGAATAAGTCAAAAACATTTATCCATGACTTTCCTGCATTTTGGTTTAACCTTCAGATTGTAATATGGTGTCTGATGGCCAGTCATAATGAGTTAATATTTGAGTCACTGATAGACATTAGAAAGAGCATTTAATGTACTATTACTAAAAATCCATTAGGAATGGATAACAAGATATGAGCATTAACTCTGCATGCCGTTTCAAACCTAATAGTGAGTTTTCATATCAAAACTAATCACTTATCCATAGATAAGCCAGGTTAAATTTGAAGAGACTGGGGCACAGGATCATCCTGTTGTAACAATGCATTTTATATGGTTAGCTCCAATTAAATCTTGGGCTTATATTTTGTATAAGGAATCAATCTTGCCTTTGAGATAGTATTGATACTTTTAGGACCTTATAACTGGAGTAAATTTGATGTAAGGCCAACATTTTTGCTGGTTAACTCTGTTTCCCTTGCCATAGATGCTATCAGATCTGTTGAATATTTCCAGAATTTTTGTTTTCATTTCAGATTTTCAGCATCTGCAGCATGCTTTTTACTTTTGTAAAGATGAAAGTAGCTGATAATGCTTGAGATGCAAAGTCAAAATCCACTATAGTTGTCAGTGAAAAGACTTCAGTCCCTGAAAAAAAATGTGTATGAGGTTTTGTTTCATTGTTCCTGCTGAGTTAAAGAAATTTAGTTCAAAAGGTTTGGTCATTGGGTATCTACATTATCATGCAACCTTTGAGAGGAATGTTAACCTTGACTAGGGACTAGCTGCAAAGGATTCAATGTGCATTGCTCTGGTGCATTCAATAGTTTATCTCAGATGAATCTTTGTCCTTGGTACATTTAAACAGTAGAAGCATGTTGAATCTACACGTATATTTTTAAAGGATTAGCTCTGTACATTTTTACAGAATAAAAAGAGGTCCAAATTAAATACTTTTCATGAGGAATTTATTGTGACATTTGAGTGCCAGAATACATGGATTATAAAATGACAAGGTTAAATTGGTATACCATGTGCCAAATGACACGGCCAACATGTAACATGTGACACTTATAGGGTTTAACACTATGTAATGGAAAATTAACAAATTTAACATTTACTGTGAAATCTGAAAGAGAATGCTTTTCTAAATTTAATGCTGTGCTGAGTGCTGGGTTCTGCAGTCAGGAGACAGCTTGTCTTTGTTTGAACTTTGTAAACATTCAACTTGCGACAGTCGAATTCAGTGAAAGCTGAGGAAAGCATAAGAACAGTTATGTCCACGACCAGAGGATAAGAAAATAACAACTTAAGTTTTCCTAGTCTTTGCCCTTGAGAGCGTGATAGGAATGGTATAAGAAGAGTCCCTGAATTATGCGCAAGTGCCCTTCACATGAGGCATCTGGCTGAATGTATTGGGTCAGTTCTGCAGAATCTGAATAAAGCTCTTTTCTTTGCTCTTGCTAACAGTTGAGTCAAGTTGATTTAATTTCCACAACAGTAAAACTTGGGGGCTTGTCCGGGACCCTCCGACTGGGTGGGATTCTGAAGGTTCCCAGGAGGTGCAGGTGCCAGCGCCTTGGAAGTCTTTCACTTCATCTCGAGCGCTGAATTGGCCCCTTTGCGTGAGAGGACTGGGAATCAGTGGATCACCCCAGCGCCGGGTTTTGAATCAAATAGGGTTGGGGTAAGAGTCGTGGCTTAAGTAATCCTACATAGAGACTCATTCTAAGAGAATAAATAAAGCAGGAAGGGTCCAGTGAACTCTCGCGTGGTATTAGAGTAAAACACAATGGAAGGGATTGCCGTCTCTAGAGTGTTTAAGAGACAACAAGTTTAAGGGTGGTTTTAGACTTGGGAACGACCACTGGCTGAGATGGACTCGCTAGCGGGTATGTGGTTTCTTGGCTTATGAAAACCAAGGCATTGAGGCAGACTTGCCCAATGAGAGAGGAGACTTCCAGAAGTAAAAGCACGTCAAAGGGAAAAGATAACGGTTCTGTGAGAGAGAGAGAGAGCTAAACATTTTTCCAGGAATGCTGAAAATGGGCTCCAGCAAGAGCAAACAAAAAGAAGCTCCACAGAGGATTTGGAATGGTCAACCACAAATACAATACATGTTAAGTAGTTACAGCCCAGAGTCTGTAAAGCAATTAGAATTGTGGATCAAGGAATGTGGCTTTCCGGAGGTAGGAAGTTTTAGTAAAAGGCAGTTGGAAATATTAAGGTCGAGGTTGGATGAGAGAGAGAGAAAGAGAAATGGAAGGGAAAAATAGAACCCGTGAATTGGAGTGCTTATAGCATGTGGAAAGCTGAGGCTGATATCTGGGAAAGGAAATCTCAAGTAAAAGGTAGATCAAATACGTGTACAAACACCAGCGCACATGCAGACACATGCAGAAAACAACCTAATGAAGCTGTACAGACCCTGACCTTGATGACTGCTCTCCGAGACCAACAGCCCCCCTACGAGACTCGCCCGGTGAAGATTCCAAGTCAGTGGCCACAGCCTCAGCGTCTACTGATTCAGCGGTAGCATCTCGTACCCGCAACAGATCGAAGCAAGAAGCCCAAAATGATGATGGCCACTCCAAGACAGAAAGGCATCCAGGGCTTGTTCACGATCACCCCCCAATGGATGATGAGTCAAACGATGAGATTTCTGACGTATGATCGTCTAACCAAGTAGTTCTGCAAGCCCCAATGGTTGAGGTTGCAGGTCCAGAAGGGTATCCAGTGCTGGTTCACCGACCATGGACCATGAATGATTTGGAAAGTGCCTATGGGCAGTTGCCTGACCCACGCGAGGTTGGAGGCAATAAGTTCGCTGAAGAAGTGACAAAGTTCTGTACCGAGTTCTGTCCCATGTCACATGAGATGTGATGTCTTCTGGGATGAAAACTGGGTGTCGATGTCACCAAAATCAAGTATAAATGGCCAGCTGTAAACGTCCATGCCAGATCAACTGACCCGCCAATGGAAGAGAACGGAGATTTTGATGCTTTTGTTGCAGCCGTCTGTAGGGAGGCATTCCCAGTGCAAATGGACATGACCAAAATGGCAATGTGTAAACAACAAGAAGGTGAGACAGTGTCCCAGTACCTTACGCGCCTCACTGAAGTCCATAACACCCATAGTGGACTGAGACCACCTGAAAACATAACGCCATATTAGGCACACCTGAGGAACAGCTTCATCAATGGAATGAAGGATGAAATAGTGAAGGTGAAGGACACATGTATTACCTGGGACATGGGAAAGCTGAATTTGATAGAACAACAGGTGCTACATGCTGAAAAATTGCTGGCCTAAGAGAGGGATAAGTGGAAATTGAAGATGTAACAGCAAGCACAAAAAGCTCAGCTTACTATGATGCAGATGGTTGCCTAGCTGTTGGAGGGAGGTGCTGCAGAAAAAGAGAGCGGGAGAGGTGCTGGCAGAAGTAGATCTGGCGGGTGCTTTGTTTGCGGAGCAATGGACCACTGGGCGAGACAGTGCCCGCACAGACAGGCCCAATCGGCCCTCGAGGCAGGACAGCAGGGTGACTGACTGACAGGGGAAGGCTGAGGTGGAGGTGGGCAGCCCACAAGGTACAGGTAAGCCTCTTTCCTTTATGCTTGGCAACGAAGACTCGCTTATGCTAATCTCTTCTACTAACCTTACTGGCACTGAAACAAGTCCCACCTCTATGTTGAGCACTGAGATTGCAAAGTGTGGACTATATGTTCAGTATAACAATGATGCATATAAGTCGATGCCTACATCTACATTATATGTAGAAGGTAGACCAGTTACCTTTTTGGGTCTTCAGGGGTAACACAATCGACACAAATAAAAATGAGTAGAAGATTCCTGAACACAATGGGTGCATCAGGAGTTGTGGTATGAGAGAGATTTTCCACACCCCTATTGTGCGAAACCAGGAATGGGGAAACATTCCAATTCTCATTTTTGTTATTGGAATTCTGTCCTTTAAATCTGATGGGTCAGGATCTCATAGGGAGACTGGGGTTGGATTTGCTCAGTACTCTGACAGGTTTGCAGGTCGTTCAAAGGGAAGATTTACCAGTGCAGGCTGTAAAACACGACTCACGACCCCCGTTGTATGTCTATGAGTGGCGACTAAGCCAGAGAGCGATAAGTTCAGTGAGCGAATCACTCACCCTGGAAGCAAGTAACCATGTTAATTCTATTAACACGATTTTCTTGCTGGAGATATGCTGCTCTGCACAGAACACACACAACGCGACAGCCTTGATGAATCATATGAGAAGGATTGGTTCAGGAGATTGGTTAAACCAGATCAGTTGTCAATGTGCGAATTTTATTGGAATGATCACAGATGTGCAGTCAGTGTGAACTTATCTAAAATACCTGTAACGGCAAGTAGACCCTGTCTTTTTGATGTGGAAGGCTCTTTTCCTCACGTGTCACTGGCGAAGGCGTCCAGCGACAGGTGGCAGGATTTGGGACCATGGGTGCTAAAGGCACAAAGAATGAAAGGTTGGGTCTTCAAGGACAATGTGGGTACCTGGTTCAATGCAGACATGCGGACATATAGGAAGAAACTAACTTCGCTAACTCAGGCAGATAGGGCAGTCCAGGTAAACCCTGCTCGCCCTGAAGAGCCTAGGAGGGTAGCCTGGCGTTTTCCCTAAGATAGAAGTCTCAGAACCAAGATTAAAAACAGTTCCTACTGAGTTGTGGGCAAAAGGCAAACATGATGTGGAGCTCATACGAGGCTGTGAACCCATAAGAATAACCGCAAAGTCCGAGTATCATCCTTGCAAAGCACAATTGGGGCAGCACAGAGGCTCAGTGGTTAGCACTGCTGCCTCACAGCGCCAGAGACCCAAGTTCAACTCCTACCTCAGGCAACTGTCTGTGTGGAGTTTGTACATTCTCCCTGTGTCTGCGTGGTTTGCCTCCGGGTGCTCCGGTTTCCTCCCACAATCCAAAAATGTGCAGGTTAGGTGAGTTGGCCATGCTAAATTGCCTGAAGTGTTAGGTGAAGGGGTAAGTGTAGGGGAATGGGTCTGGGTGGGTTGCTCTTTGGCGGGTCAGTGTGGACTTGTTGGGCCGAAGGGCCTGTTTCCACACTAAGTAATCTAATCAAATCCAGAGGCCATAGACGGAATTACTCCAGTCTTTGAATCCCTCCTAAAGGCTGGAGTGATAATCCGCTGTGAAAGCTCACTGGTGAGAACCCACATTTTTCTGGACAAAAAGGTAAACATTCCCGGTGAACCAGCGGAGTGGAGGTTAGTTCAAGACCTGCAGGCAGTCAATAATGCTGTTGTCCCACTCGCCCCAAATGTTCCCAACCCCTATACTATATTGGCTCAAATTCCAATGGACAGTAAATGGTTCTCTGTTGTGGATTTAGCAAATTTCTTCTTTAGTGTACTGGTGCACCCAGATAGTCATTTCTGGTTCGTCTTTTCATTCAAAGGGAAATCATATACCTTCACACAACTTTGTCAAGATTACTATGAGTCCCCCACCATATATAATGAGGCTCTACGCGGGAGTCTAACCTTCTGCAGTATGTAGACGATTGTTTAATATCAGCACCAACAGAGGCCGAGAGAACCTTTGTTAAATTAAAAAAGGCACTCCAAACTACATCTACAACAAGCCTTTTGTATAAACTGTAGATGGGAAACGTGGCTGCATGACATCTGTGCTGTTGTAGGATCATGGGGAAAATTGAGGCCAGTAGTCTATTGCTGAAAAATGTGTCGCTGGAAAAGCGCAGCAGGTCAGGCAGCTTCCAAGGAGCAGGAGAATCGACGTTTCGGGCATAAGCCCTTCTTCAAGAATGAGGAAGGTTTGCAAAGCAGGCTAAGATAAAAGGTAGGGAGGAGGGACTTGGGGGAGGGGTGTTGGGAATGCGATAGGCGGAAGGAGGTTAATGTGAGGGTGATAGGCCAGAGAGGGGGCGGGGGCGGAGAGGTCGGGAAGAAGATTGCAGGTTAGGAAGGCGGTGCTGAGTCTGAGGGCTGGGACTGAGAAAAGGTGGGTGAGGGGAAATGAGGGAGCTGGAGAAATCTGCATTCATCCCCTGTGGTTGGAGGGTTCCTAGGCGGAAGATGAGATGCTCTTCCTCCAGGTGTTGTGTTGCCATGGTCTGGCGATGGAGGAGGCCAAGGACCTGCATGTCCTTGGCGGAGTGGGAGGGGGAGTTAAAGTGTTCAGCCACGGAACGGTTGGGTTGGTTGGTGCGGGTGTCCCAGAGTTGTTTTCTGAAACATTCCGCAAGTAGGCGGCCTGTCTCCCCAATGTAAAGGAGGCCACATCGGGTGCAGCGGATGCAGTAAATGATGTGTGTGGAGGTGCAGGTGAATTTGTGATGGATATGGAAGGATCCCTTGGGGCCTTGGAGGGAAGTGAGGGAGGAAGTGTGGGCGCAAGTTTTCCATTTCTTGTGGTTGCAGGGGAAGGCGCCGGGAGTGGAGGTTGAGTTGGTGGGGGGGGTGTGGACCTGATGAGGGAGTCGCGGAGGGAGTGGTCTTTCTGGAACTCTGATAGGGGAGAGGAGGGAAATATATCCTTGGTGGTGGAGTCTGTTTGGAGGTGGCGATGTATCTCGAGGTTGGTGGGGTGGTAGGTGAGGACCAGTGGTGTTCTGTCCTCATGGCGATTGGAAGGGCGGAGACCCAGGGCAGAGGAGCAAGAAGTGGAGGAGATGTGGTGGAGAGCATCGTCAACCACGTCTGAGGGGAAATTGCGGTCTTTGAAGAAGGAGGCCATCTGGGTTGTTCGGTATTGGAATTGGTATCCGCTGCTAATGTATATGAGATCTCAGAGGAGAGGAAGAGCTAATCTTAGACCGTTTGAGATTTTGTTTGGTACGCTGCCCAATACAGGAATCGGCCCTAGACCTAAGGTAAGACAAATAACAGGCCACTGTGAGGATGAGATGTTGTGTTACTGTATAAAACACAGTATAAAATACAGAATGAAGTAAAAGCAGCACTACCCCAACCAGCGGAAGGGATGCTGCATGAGACTGGATAGTGGTGAAAGACTTCAGGAGGAAAAATTGGAATGTGACAAGGTGGCTGGGACCGTTTCAAATGCTCCACACAACACAGCCAGCTGTTAAGATCGCTGATTTTTAGCTATCTGGCTCTGTATATATTTTTAATCTGGCTCTTTTTTTTGTTATCCTTGTTGTCATAAAATGACAAAATGGGAGGAAATGTAATGGAAAATTCACAAATTTAACATTTACTGTGAAATCTGAAAGAGAATGCTTTCCTCAATTTAATGCTGTGCTGAGTGCTGAGTTCTGCAGTCAGGAGACAGCTTGTCTTTGTTTGAACTTTGTAAACATTCAACTTGACCTTGCGAATTCGAATTCAGTGAAAGCTGAGGAAAGCATAAGAACAGTTATGTCCATGACCAGGGGATGAGAAAATAACAACTTAAGTTTTCCTAGTCTTTGCCTTTGAGAGTGTGATAGGAATGGTATAAGAAGAGTCCCTGAATTATGCTCAAGTGCCCTTTACATGAGGCATCTGGCCAAATGTATTGGGTCAGTTCTGCAGAATCTGAATAAAGCTCTTTTCTTTGCTCTTGCTAACAGTTGAGTCAAGTCGATTTAATTTCCACGACATACTATCAAATGTTAACTCACTAGTGGAGACACTTTTTCCTTTCCTAAATTGTCCCTGCCTAGTTACACCTACCATCTAGTATCACATGTAAAATGTCACGATGGTGGAATATCCCTTACCTCATTCTTTTTTCTCTGTTTATTCTACAACATTCCTTATCTCTCCATTGTTCTGATTGTGGCATTCCATTTCTTTGGCTCACATTGATAGCTATGTCTTCAGTAATTTAGATCCCATTATCTGGAAGCACCTCATCAAACCCCTACAACTTTCTATCTCATTCCTCTCCTTTAAGACTATCCTTAAGACTAGACATCTTGACTCTCTTGAGGAGTTTGCTCACTCCTCCAAATTTTTCCTTTATCCACTGTGGATAAATCTGGATTAAAAACACTATATAAATGGAAGTTGTTGTTGCATTGTCAAACTTTTCTGTAAATAAGGAACAAATCGGCTGTAATTCTCATTGGTCATGAACTTCTGCATTTGGTCACAAAAATACAAATTTACACAAAGTACATGTTGATTGCAAAGTGATTATGAATGATTGGACCTTGTTCCTGATGGTCTGGACTCAAAGTGCTATTTAATCTCCGTGGTATGAAGGAACTGAGATATAATTATCAGGGGCAAAATGAACAATTATTTTGAAAACGTTGTTGAATTTCTTTCTTCAGATTACAGACTGTGTTGATGAGGATAGTACTGTAATATCTGGACTTTCTCAAGACATTTTATAACATGACACATAGCAGGCGTGTCAGCTAAGTTGAAATCTATGGAACAAAATAAATAATGACAGGATGGAAACAGAGTAGACATGAATGCTTATTTTTCATACTTGAGAAAGGTTTACTCTAGTGATCCCCAGGGGCCAGATTTAAGACACTGCTTTTCTTGACCTATATTAATGATGTATGTCGGGCACAATTTCAAATTTTGCTGACAATACAAAATTTGGAATATTGTATGCTGTCAGGAAAATACAGTAAGCAGGGGAGGTTGATAAATCTGTCACAAAAGCACACAAGATTCTGGGCTATTCAAATCGAGGCAGAGTACAAACATACTCTGCACAGATCCCTATGGGACAATCTGTCTAAATGAAGCAAGAGCTGGACAATGCTCAGGCTTGGGCTGATAAGTGGCAAGTAACAGTTATGCTCCACAAGTGCCAGGCAATGACTACCCCTGCCAATCAAAAAAAGACCCATTTATCATTATTTGCTGTTTTCTGCCAACCAACCAGCCAATCTACTGTCCATATTTGTATTTTATCTCCTACACCATGTGCTTATCCTTTGCACAATTTACATAGACAGCATTCTATCTGGATGCATCACAGTGCGTTATGGCAATGGCTCTACCCAAGACCGAAAGAAACTACAGAGAGTTGCGAACACAGCCCAGTCCATCACACAAACCAGCCTCCCATCCATTGACTCCATCTATACTTCCCGCTGTATCAGGAGAGCCACCAACTTAATCAAAGACCCATTCCATTTTGATAATACTCTCTTCCACCCTCTTCTGTTGGGCAAAAGATAAAAAATATACAAGTATATATATGCAAACAAATTCAAGAACAGCGTCTTCCCCACTATTTATCAGATTTTTGAATGGATGTCTTTAATGTGATCTCTCTATGAACTTTCTTGGCAGCTAAAACATCATATCCTGCACTTTGTTATGTTCCCTGCTGCACTTGCATAGTAGGATCTGCCTGTAAAGCGTGTAAGACAGCACTTTTCACTGTACCTCAGTACACGTGACAGTAATAATAAATCAAATCAAATCAAATCAAATCAAATCAATAATCTTTTACATAGCACCTTGCCAAATTTATCTCGGAAATCCAAGTACACTATATTAACAGGATTGTTTTACCCGTAGTTACTTACTACTTCTTCAAATAACTGCAACAAATTGATCAAACATGATTTTCTCTTCACAAAATCATGTTGATTCTTCATTATTGCCTTGATTTTTTTTCAATTACCTATCTATAACCTCCTAGACATTCCCCACAATGGACATCAATATAACTGACTTACATTTTCCAGTTTTCTGCTGCCTTTCCTTCTTGAATAGAGATGTTATATTTGCCACTTTCCAGTCTGATGAAACCTTTCCAGAATCTGTAAAATCATGGAACATTAACATCAAGATATCTACTATCACATTAGGCACTTCTTTTAACTCCTTATAATTGAAGTCCATCTTCATCCATGGACCCGTCAGCCTGCAGGTTCATCAGTTTGTTCAGTTTCACTTATCTGGCGCTTGCAATTTCACCAGTTCCTCCCTCCCTTCCACTTCTAAATTTACAGCTATTACTTTACTGTTCTTATATCCTTTACAGTGAAGACAGAAGCAAAATATCTGCTCATGTCATCCACCATCTCTTTACTATCTTCTGTTAACACCTCATTTGCACTTGAGGCCCAACACCTTATATACTCGGTTTTTTGACAATTACAAAAAAAATTGCTACTCATTTCCAGCTAGCTTCCTCTCAGACTCTAATTTCTTTCTTCTAATTTACCATTTGCCATTCTCTGCTGTACCTTACATTCTGACCGAACATATGGCATGCACTATTCTTTGCACAAATAAGTGTTTTTTTCCTTTTGTTTGATCCTTTCCGTAACTTTTTAAAATTAAACATAGATGATTGGTCTTCTCCCTGGAATTTATTTTTATAGTAGTATTATGCTCACATGGAATATTCTAAAATATCCCTTTAAATGTCTGATACTGCATCTCTATTGATACTTTTCTGAGTTTAATATGTCTGTTCACTTCAGCTAGCTCAGCTTTCATGTCCATATACTTGCCCTTATTTTGCATTGAAACACCAGACCTGGAATCACATCTTTCAAACTGGAAGCAGAAACACATTGTGATAGCTGCTGCCTAGGGGTCTTTAATTTGAAGTCATTAATTAATGCTATCTTATTACACAATACCAAGTCTAATACTACCTGTTCTCTGGTTGATTACACTGCTTTGGGAAACTATCTTGAAAGCATTCTATGAACTCTTCATCTGGGCTATTATTGCCAATCAGATTTTTTTCAGTTTACATGAAGATTAAAGTCACGATTATTATTGGTGACCCTTTATTATGACCCAGTTATGTCCTATACGCAGAAAAACAAGACAAATCCAATTCAATCAATTACCGCCCCATTAGTGTACTCTTGATTATCAGTAAAGTGATGGAAGGTGTCACCAACAGTGCTATCAAGCAGTACCTGCTCAGCAATAACCTGCTCATTGACGCCCAGTTTTGGTTCTGCCAGGGCCACTCAGTTCCTGACCTCAATACAGCCTTGGTTCAATCATGGATAAGAGCTGAATTCTAGAGGTGAGATGAGAATGACAGCCTTGATACTGAGGCTGCGCTTGATTGAGACTGGAATCAATGGGAATCAGATGAAAACTCTTCACTGGTTGGAATCATCCTTGGCCCAGAGGAAAATGGTCGTGGTTTTGGGAGGTCAGTCATCTCAACTCCGGGACATTACTGCAGGGGTTCCTCAGAGTCATGTCATCGGCCCAACCATCTTCAGCTGCTTCATCAATGAGCTTCCCTCCATCATAAGGTCAAAAGCGAGGATGTTTGCCAATGATTACACACTGTTAATTGCCATTTGTGATTTGTCAGATACTCAAAAGGTTCATGTTCAAATACAGCAAAACTGGCCAATAGCCGGGCTTGGGCTGACAAGTGGCAAGTAACATTCATGCCACACAAGTACCAAGCAATGACTATCTCCTATAAGGAAAATCTAGCCACCGCCACTTTGCATTCAATGGCATTACCATCACTGAATCCCTCACTATCAATATCCTAGGGGTTAGCATTGACCAGAAACTCAACCATATAAACACAATGGTTACAAGAGCAGGTCAGAGGTTAGAGATTACCTGTGGTGAGTAACTCACTTCCTGACTCCACAAAGCCTATCCACTATGTACAAGTTAGGAGTGTGATGGAACATTCCCCACTTGCCTGGATGGGCGCACCTCCAACAACACTCAAGAAGCTTGACACACTCAGGAAAAAGAAGCCTGCTTGATTGGCACCACATCGTCAAACATTAACTCCATCCACTCAGTGGTAGCAGAGTGTAATACATAAAGATGCACTGCAGAAATTCACCAAAGATCTTTATACGGCACCTTCCAAACCCATGACGACTTTCATCTAGAATGACAAGGGTAGCAGATACATGGGAACACCACCATCTGCAAATTCCTCTCCAAACCACTCGCCATCTTGAATATATATTACTGTTCCTTCAGTATTGCTGGTTCAAAATCCTGGAATTCCCTCCCAATGGCATGTAGACTACAGCAGTTCAAGGTGGCAGTTCACTATTACTTTCTCAAGGGCAACTAAGTGACAAGCAATTACAGCTGGCATGTTGTCATTCAGACGTGTGGGGTAATCCTAGTCAGGATCCTTGCCTCATTAGGGATGAGAAGCTGATTATAAAGCAGTCTTCCACCTCACCCCCCCACCCTTTGATTCTTTTTGCCCTAATGAAGATAGTTTACGTCCTGGAATGAGAAATCAGCAGGTATTCAGGGAACTGAAAGTGGCTGGCATACTTGTTAGGTTTGGTGCCGTAGGGCAGGAGGGCTGAGGGGCTGCAGCGTTAGTGATGTCAGGGGTTAGGTGGGTGACAGTGAGAAAGGGAAGAGGTTGCAGGCAAAGTGAGATTGCTAGACATGAGCCTGGGAGGGAGATTTTGAAATAGCAGAGACAGAGTGAGTGTAAAATATTGAAGAGCAGACAGTGGCACTTACACTGGTGTAATGGAGAAGGACATTGACATTGCTGGACATTCCCCTAAATGGCTAAATCCTTTTGGCTGACTGACTCTCTTTCTCTGGACTTTGTCTCCATCTATCACGCACTCCTTCCTATGCCCTCCTCTTCCCGCCCCCTAACCCCTCACCCAGCTTCCTGTCTTCAGCATAGATATTACCTTTTCCTAGCAATGATCAGTTCTGAGGAAGGGTCACTGGACCTGAAATATTAACTCTTCTTTCACTCCACAGATGTTGCCAGACCTGCTGAGTTTCTCCAACAATTTATTAATGCTTCCAATTTCCAGCATTTGAAGTTCTTAATTTTATTTCAACTGAAATACCAGCTAATTTGTCTCTCTCTGAACTAGTTGCCTCCAGGCTTGATAACTGCAAGTTATAATTTCCACCTTCTGTGTGTAGAAATTCTCACCCAGGTCTAAATCCAAATAGGAGATGACAGCCTTTTTGTGTCTGACTTTGTTGACTGGTCTTAGTCCCTTTGGATAAAACATTAATTTCCGTTCAGTCCGCTTTTATTTATTCCACATTAGTTTGTGAGGCTTGGCTAAGCTATATGGCCAGTGTTTTTGTCCCTTCACCAAAACCATTTCAGTTCCTGATTATCCCAAGTCTGAAAACCAGATGATAGAAATGTAGAAATTCAATAGTTCATATTTTATCACCACTGGGATAACTGAGCTGAGTTTGCTGATCGCAGTTTACCACCACGTGACTCCTGCTGAGAATTTGATGTTGGTTGTGGACAACATCAGTATTTAATATTTTGGCGTGGGCAAAAGGTCAAGATCACATAACTACAATGGCTACTTGGTTAGCAGTAGAAAGTGTCTTCATGGAACCATACCCAGTGTCGATGTCTTTGGAGAATGGGGTTTAGAGGAAAGCTGGTGAGAAGGTTGAGTTAAAAATAAACAATTTATCCAAATCCTTGATTCTAGATCAGTCATCTGTACTCACCTTTACCACCACTGGGGAATCACAACTTCAGGAGTAAGTTTCTCTGCTGTAAGGAATTTAGGTATTTAAATAAATGGGTCAAACTACTCAGGCAAAATAGGCCATTCATTAGGTATTAGTCAGATTAATTGGATTACAAACTCTCAGTAGTTCCCTTTTGGATGCATTGGTTTTGCTTAGCTTATGCAAACCAGTCAATGTTTGCTAGGATATAGAAAATACTAATGCTAAATGTTTGGATAAATGTTAACTTTAACAACAGAAGTACAGTTTAAGACGCAGCTCTGGGAAGAGGAATTTCAAACTTTGAACTTTAAATGATGTCACAATTCACAAAGTGATTTATTTTGAAAACAGGAGTCATAACATCCAGATTTTTAAAAAAAATCTATCAAAGGACATCTCAACCTTTATGAGTTGCTCATTCTTTTCTTCAGTTTTTTTTCTAAAGAAAACACTATTTGGAAAACCAATGAAGTTTAATACAAATAACACCATATTTCCTCTTGAATCGAGTAGAGTCATATAAAAAGCATTGAGAGATCTAGCCAAAGTTACCACAATGTACTGTTTAAAAATGAAGAACTTATTTCTTAAAGTGTTAATGTTTGTTGAACTCAAGAAACCTTTTCACCACCAAGAATTCAATATGCTAATAATTTATCTAGACAGCAGCTACAATTCACAGAGCAGGAGGCTGTGTGCCTGCTGCTGTTTATATATTCATTGCAGCTCCTATTGACACTTGGCAACAGCTTTACCTCAATTCCCACATCCCAGTGGGTCAAGCACACAGTGCACTGGCACTACAGGATGATAAAAAGAGCCAAATATATCTGCAGAAACTTTGAATTTGACTATGAATCTGTTTTTACACTTTGAAACACACCAAGGAGTATAACTGGTTCATTATATTCTTTTTTTAAAAAAATAAACAATCTTTCTACAAACAAAAAGGAATGGACTGTTTTTTCTAGAGTAACTGGATAGCCCCATTTACCATTGGACAATCTGCTTCCTTTAATGTTATATCAATGGGACCTACCATGCAAGATTATGAAATTAGGTAATTTGGTGCACCAAGTGAATATTTGCTGCTCTGAATCAATAGTCTAATTTTCCTCTTCTGAAGCTGATGCAGTTACTAACAAATTAATGACATTTAAGAATTAAACATCAATCTGGACATTCCCCAATTGTTAGTCAGAAAATGAATGTCTGTCCCTGAAAGCATTGTTGAATAATGGGTATCTAAATCTGCTAACTGCAGCACTAATGCATCTGCACTCCAATCCCACTCACCCCATCAACAACCCCATTCTCCAACCAATCCTAAAGCAAGATTATGCAAAAACACAATACACTTATACTCAGAGGTTGATGTTGTAGAGAAGAAAAAATAATTTGCATAATGTAAATTTTATTGATTGGAATGTATATTATATTTAAATGTGGTCTCCATTGGCTTCAGAGAAAGTCAAATGAATTGGGCAATGTTTTTCTGCCAGCTCTAAATGTCACTGGTATAATCTTGTTACTGTGTGCCAAGGTCTCAGATTGCACCCAAGAGGCTTAAACTCCAGCTGAATCTTAATAAATATGTAAAACCTGTGCCAACGATGTTATGGCTGGTTTGCATGCACTGCAGACTATAAAAAAGCTTTTTCTTATAGCTCTACCTGTACCTCATATTCTTTCACAATTGTATTAACTTGAAACAAATAAACATTTCATTGTGCAAACTAAAGTTGTCCATAAAATGTACTGATGTGAAGAACATACCAGCCCATTTATACAGGTAAACCTATCATTGTCTCACTATCCAATGAGTGCTTTTACTTGCCAGCTATCTGGGGAGTCTGAAGTGTGACCAGGCATCATTGTGTTTTAGATTACTGATCTCATCTGAATGCATCCATGACATCCAATGAAAAATATTTCCCTGGGCACTGACTCAGGTTTTAACGGTCAGACAAAACAAGAAAAGAATATTGTGATGTCACAATGAAAACATTGTAGAATTTATAAAACTTTTTAATTATTTCCTTAGGCAAATGGAAAATTATGCTTGTAACCCCTTTGCTTCTCTGCCAAATATAGTATTTTTGTCTGGTTATTTTAGTTTCTCATTGCCTCTCTGGCTTGACACCTTTCTTCCTGAAAACTTCAAGCACAATGGGAGAAGGGATGGTATCCAGATAGTCTTAGTTGCTCAGGGACACTGCATATCATAAAATTGTGATGGCCCAAATGCATGCTGTCTGATTCTTGATAGTCAATGAGCTGAGATGGAGGTACGGATGCAGGAAAATTTCCCCTAACTTCGCCAAATTGACCAAAGCAATAAATGACCTTGATCAAGCAAATTTTATTTAACTCAGAAAGCTACCAAACAAATAGATATTAAACAAACTCAACATGATGTTCATGATTACATTATGTTTCTTGGATACTTGACAAGAGTAAATAGCTAGTCCTGATGTGGTCACTGTCAAATCATTTAATTTAGCATATTTTAATAATATGTTTCTAATTTTTCACATGTCATGACTGAAACAAGCTCATTCTATGGGCTAAAATATCCTTGCATTGTGGTAGCGGGCTTGGAGATAAGGGGTCTAGACAAAGGAGGGAGTCACTCAAAGATAGTTTCTTCATGTACTGTCGCCATCCGGGAATGTTTCTAAGGTTAGGCTGGGAAATGCCCCACGGAGGTTGGAAACTAATGAGCACTTCCAGGACATCAAGTTGGGTTGATTCAGTGGCCTTGCCGGCATTTTGCCAGTGACAGAACCCATTGAGCTCCCACATCAGTCCTGATGTGGTGGTTGTCAACTCAATGTGGCTGACAAGAATACCCTTGGAATTCAAGCCTCCATAGCTCAAGCATGGGGCTAGGAGCAGGAAAAGCTGAATGTGCCGATGAAATAGTTTGGACGGAGGGTTTCTCCAGTCCAAAGGAGTAATGCATTTGACTACTCTGAAATATTTATTCAGTTTTACATCTTTAAGGCAACTTTCTGTTGTCTCACTGACACCCATTGCTCCTAATGGGGCTACCAATACTGTACTGTTATCTGTGCTTTGGACACTTTGACCAAAGCTCTATTTCAGTGAGGTAAGCAAAGAGAATAAGAACCGGTTTGCACTTCAACTCAATTTTATTAACAAAATATTCCTTATTAAAAACATCATGCGAGTATTTCCCAAATTACAATATTTTGTCTCTATCTAGCTCTATCCAACTGAGAAAGGATATTACCCATGATGATGCACGTATTTGAACTGGGCCATTGGAATTTTCATCTTCTCTAACATAGGGCTGGCTTTTTTTCATGAAGGTGGAAGGTCAGGGTTGATCTTCTCCTGGGTCTTTTTGGGTTTCTGCATGGTCTTCTGCCACATGTCCTGCTGCAAGTGTTCATTGAGGGGTTGGCTTCCACGTGTGCATGCATTTTCCACCCTCCCTCCATCGTAACTGTTCTATGACCTTTGGCTGGGCAATGAGCTGGGTTCAAATTATGCAATTGAGTTGTGTCAACACCTTTAACTGTTGCCATGAACACACATCCCCAGGCGTCACCCAGAAGACAAGATGTCAGAAAGTCTGATCGACACTTCTTCAATACATAACTGGTTGTAACTGGTTTCCTCAGAACCTTTGTGACCCCTTTGGCCTTAGTTTTCACTGTTCTCTGTAATCAATAGCTGCTGGCTGTCGTTTAATTTGGTTTGGTCTATTTTCTGATTTCTCCGGCTATGGGTCAATTTCGAATGTCTAATTTTGGGCCAGTGGTTGATCACACCACAGTAACCAGCCGTTTGATTGGGCCTGCAGCCTCACTTGCCTTCCCTGATAGGACAGAATGCAGAGAGATGTCCAGTTATGCTGAGCTGAGTTCACTACTGGAAACACAGGCTGAAGAAGCCTTTTGGTAACAATATCGAGGTCCCATAGTCTTGGAGGAAAATACTGTCGCATGATGCATCGTTAACAGAGCTACTAAATGTTTTGCCACAATAACTGGTGAATATTTGCTGCAAACATAAACTGAAAAGCACTTAATAAGTGATTAAGGATTTAATTTCTTAAAATAATGTTTTTGAACATTGATTGTAATTTTGAAAATGAATTACAAAAATTGGAAAATGCTCAAAGTTCTAAGACAACAAGAGAGCAATGTCAGAAATGGGATACTGAACATATCAGGTCAATTATCTACGTCAGGAATCTCCAGAACATAGTTTCTAAATGATAATGTTTTTGCCTCATTAGCATCCTCAAATATAATTCTCAAACCAGCACACATTAATCAATTAGAGTGACACTTTATTTTCCACCTCAGTCATCTGCACCTGGAATACGTGTACAGTTTTAGTATTCTTATCTGAGGAAGGATGTTTTCTGACGATGGAAGGGCTAGTGAGTTGGATAATCAGCCATGACTATGTTGAATGTGCAGCAGACTCAAAAGGTCAAATGGCCTACTCCCGTTCCTATCTTGTAGTATTTCTGAATGATCTTTGTTTGCCTACTAGCTTTTTTTTCAGTACTGAATACGTGTCTGTTCAGACTCGGTAGGATAGATGGGGGAGTGCTGAGATTTCAAGGTCACAGAGAATATAATGTGCTCTCAATCACATAGCAACAGGACAATGTTTATCAGCAAACTATGTTTGAATTAAAAATAGCAGATTGGCAATAGTGCCTTGAGCATTGAATACAATCGAGATATAACAGCATTTTTAAATGGTCCTTTATTTTGTGATTATTTATTTATTAAGTGTCCATGATGGATGACAAATCTTGCACCATTGGAAAATAGTCTGACTTGTTCCAGTATCAAATTTGAATCAGTGAGCCATAATATATTATTATCATTTGACCTTTGTCAGTCATTACTTGAGTGTTTATTTTTAAGTATATTTGATTGATTTGCTCCACTAAGATGAGAAATGAAGTAAATTTTCCATGCTTGAACCACTGGCTGAATCTTACCAACTTTTGGCTAAGTGTCATTCTCATCAGATTTGATGGAGGCTTTCCCTCCATGAGGCCCAAGTATGCTTTCTCTTATTCTCCCAAACTCTTTTCATTAAGTATCTACCACACCCTGTGGCACCCTCACATCTTGTCATGGTTATAACTATTTGTCATTGGCCAGATATTCTGAGACTGGCATCACTGGATCCTGGCACCATATTTAATATACCTTTGATACTAGCATGGGTCAGAGGATTGGCTATCTGGTAGAATGCAGGGAGTGGGGATAAAGGGATCTTTTTCAGGATGGCAGCCAATGACTAGTGGAGTGCTGCAGGCATCCATGTTGGGACCTCACCTGCTCACATTATACATTAACAATCTGGACTAAGGGACTCAGGGCATTGCTGCTAAGTTTGCAGATAACACAAAGAGAGGTGGAGGGACAGGTAGTGTTGAGGAATTGGGGAGGATGCACAAGGACTTGGACAGGCTGGGAGAGTAGGAAAAGAAGTGGCAGATGGAATACAATGTGAGAAAGTGTGATGTTATGCTTCCTACTTCGGGAGGAAGAATAGAGGTGTAGATTATTTTCTATGTGGGAAAAGGTTTTGGACATCTGAAGCACAAAGGAGCTTGGAAGCCCTAATTCAGGAATGTGTTAAAGGTTAACGTGCAGGCTCAGTTGGCAGTTAGGAAGGTATTCATTTCAAGAGGGCTAGAACATAATAGCAGAGATGCACTACTGAGGCTGTATAAAGCTCTGGTCAGACCACAGTTGAAATATTGTGAGCAGTTTTAGGTCCTTTATGTAGGGAAGATGAGCTGGCTGGAAGGGATCAAGAAGAGGCTTGGAAGAATGATCCTGGGAATAAAGGGCTTGTCATGTGAGGAGCACTTGAGGACTTTGGAACTATACTTGATGGAATTTAGAAGGATAAGAAGGGATGTGATTGAAACTTGTAGAATATCGAAAGGTCTGAGTGGAGTGGAAATGGAGAACTTGTTTTCACTATTGGATGGACTAGGACCTGAGGGCACAACTTCACAGTGAAGGGATGACCTTTTATAATTAAGATGAGGAGGAATTTCTTCAGTGAGAGGGTGGTTAATCTGTCAAACTCATTACTCCCCAAGGCTGTGAGGAGAAATCATTAAGTGTATTTAAGACAGAAATAGATCGGTTCTTGATTGATAATGTCATCAAAGGTTATGGGGAGAAGGCAGAAGGTTAGAATTGAGAAGCATTTCAGCCATGACTGAATGCTAGTGCAGACTCGATGGGTTGACTGATCTAATCCTGCTCCTTCATCTAATGGTTTTATGAGCTGACAGTGTGGATCTGTTCTGCACGGTTCAAGTTATTTGTACTCAGACTGAGGCAAAATACTTGTTTAGTATCTCCCCCATTTTCTGCGGCTCCACACAAAGGCTGCCTTGCTGATCTTTGAAGGGCCCTATTCTCTCCCTAGTTACCCTTTTGTCCTTAATGTATTTGTAAAAACCCTTTAGATTCTCCTTAATTCTATTTTCCAAAGCTATCTCATGTCCCCTTTTGGCCCTCCTGATTTCACTCTTAAGTATACTCCTACTTCCTTTATACTCTTCTAATGATTCACGCAATCTATCCTGTCTATACCTGACATGTGCTTCCTTCTTTTTCTTAACCAAACCCTTAATTTCTTTAGTCATCCAGCATTCCCTATACCCACCAGACTTTCCTTTCACCCTAACAGGAATATACTTTCTCTGATTCTCATTATCTTCTGTTTTTTTTTCTTTCTTTTGTTTTATTGATTCACAGGATGTGGGGATCTTTGGCGAGACCAGCATTTATTGCCCATCATTAATTTTCCTTGAAAAGGTAGTGGTCAGCTGTCTTCTTGAACCGCTGCAGTCCACGTGCTATAGTTTGATCTACAATGTCATGAGGGAAAGAATTCCAGAATTTTGACTCATCGGCACTGAAGGATTGGTGATATATTTCCAAGTCAGAATGGTGAGTGGCTGGGAGGGGACATTGCAGTTGTTGGTGTTCTCATGTAAATGATGCCCTGATCTAGATGGAAGTGGTCATGAGTTTGGAAGATGCTTTCTAATGAACTTTGGTGAATTTTTGCAGTGTGTCTTGTGGATAGCACACCATGCTGCTACTGAGCATTGGTGATGGAGAGAGCCAATATTTGTGGATGTGGTGCCAGTCAAGTGGGCATCTTTGTCCTGGATGATGGCAAGCTTCTTGAGTGTTGTTGGAGCTGCCCCCCTCCAGGGAATTGGGGAATATTATATCACGCTGCTGTCTTGTGCCTTGTAGATTGTGGACAGACTTTGGGCAGTAAAGAGGTGAGTTAGTCATTGCCGTATTTCTAGCCTCTGACCTGCTCTTGTAGCCACAAGGTTACTGGGGAAGATTGTAATGAGGAATTTTAAACATGTACAGATCAGCTATGAGGCTCAAGGGACTGAATGTCTACTGCAGCTCATAGTTCATGTGTTTGTATATGTCATCAAGACAGCCAACTGCAAATCTATCTGTGTTTACTTGTGTCCCCTTATTCCCAGATTCAGCATGAAATACTGCGGGAACAGGAAATCTGAATCAGGAAAACAGGCACAGAGGTCAGACAGCATCTATGGAGAGAGAAACAGATTATTTCAAATCAATGACTGTACATTGAAGGTTAATCTTTTAAAATGTCAAAAATGTGCTTAAGAAGCAGCCTGAGTTTCCTCTATCCTGAAACCATTTATTTTTGTTGATCAACATGTTACTTTTTGGAGCCATGACTGAGAAGTTCAGCAATGTACCGAAGAAGGGTGACTAAAACATTCCCTTTACTTTCTCTCTCTAGATGCTGCCAGACGTGCTGAGTTTCTCCAGCAAATCTTGTTTCCGTTTCAGCGAAGAGCATATTCCCTTTAAACATTAACATTGTGGCTGAAAATGTTCATAAACACTTAAACATATGTATCTGACTACTTAGTTTAAAAAGGCACTGAAAATAGAAGCATTGATGTGTGTGCTAACACAGTGTTTTTACATATCTTATACCATATGACTTCTGTAAGCACCATTACTGTTTCTAATGCTTTAATTTAAAGGCAGTTGTGTGCAAAAGACTGAACTTAAATTACAGTGATGACAATGCTCATTTCCAGCAGTAGCTTCAGAACAAAGGAAACATGATATTTAAGGCCTGATAATGCAAATTGTTTAACCTGAAGCTGGAAGATTAACATCATTGAAGAGAAATGAAAAATTCCAGACTTGAGATTTAAAAAGATGCCCCTTCTCGGATTTCTGAATTCTGGTCTCCCTGTTATCGAACTTGAAAGGGTTCAGAAAAGATTTACAAGGAAGTTGCCAGGATTGGAGGGTTTGAGCAATAGGGAGAGACTGAATAGGCTGGTGGTACAATTCTGCTGAATTGCTCCCGGAAGACCGCCTCTTAATGACCCATAGATGGACTGCTTCTGAAAAAATCCCAGTGATAACCACATGGGTCTGGTGACACCCATCTTTATGGAAGCCAGAATGAAAGCTGTTTGGTATACTTCGAACACAAGCAGGTACAATTATTTGGCCAAAATATTTGTTTAAAAAAGTTGATCTCTCCCCAGAAAATTCCCTTTTTTATCTTTAACTAGTTTTATGTATGTGCACATGTGTCTGCTGAGCTCCTTTTTTAGAATTTTTATATCTATACTTTTCCTGTTAAACTGTGTACTAATTATCTTTGTATTTGGTTGAGTAAATCCTGTTTCTATAACAGACAAATAATTTTATTGCTTTTTCAAAAAAATCTGAGATTTTTTTTGCATTCTGAAACTAATTCTGGTCTCCCTGTTATAGAACTTGAAAGGATTCAGAAAAGATTTACAAGGATGTTGCCAGGGTTGGAGGGTTTGAGCAATAGGGAGAGACTGAATAGGCTGGTGGTACAATTCTGCTGAATTGCTCCCGGAAGACTAGTAAAGAATAACATTGGTCACATTAGTAACTGGCTAAAACAGTAAAATGTATGTTCGTTAAGAGGATTGGCAACAGAGAATGACAGGGCACTCCTCCAACCTTGGTTGTAGCAATCCATGGAATGAATACAAACTTGATAGCTAAATGTGTGTCATGCCATTTAGGTTTTGAGCCAAATAGACATACTAATAACTCATCCATGACTTCAACATATGCAAGGTGTAATTGGCTTTCTACAGTTAACATTCTGTCTCTAATGTTGAAATCTCTGTTTAGATTTTAGTAAGTTGTCAGCTCTGATTCAATTTGAAAGCAAAGAAGAACTCAGATATTAGACAGCTTCACATTGCATGCTGGCTTTCTCTCAGTTGTTTGTTCCCCTGATGTGTCAAGTTCAGATGACAAGAGTAAAGACATGATTAAATAGAGAGCTTCTAAAACAGCTCATCAAAAAATGATGAGGCAAATACTAAAGAGTGCCAGGGAGTTTAAATCAATCTGCCAAGTGCAGATTTAAATGAAATGCTAATGCAGAAATGAAGTAATTTTGTAAATGTGACAATCTAACATGTTAACAAAACTATGTTTGAAAATGTAGTGAACTAGATGTTTAACACTACAATTATAATGCTCAGTTTGGTACCATAACATAAATAATTTAATCATATACTACATCAGACAAAATCTCGAAATGCATTGTACACATTTTATATAATTGACTTAGTCAGATGTTTTTGTAGTAAGCAGGTAATTTGCCTTATAAAATGATCTAATATCCACAGAATAACAATAGGAGATTCATTACTTACAGGCTGACATTGCAAAAGAAAAATCAACATTGAGGAATGATTTTTAATGGCCCTAAAAATGTTTGAAATGGAAGTACGTTTAAGGATAAGAAAACAGCAGTCAACAAGGATGCAGAATGGGAAGATTCAGCTTGATGGAACCTTGTATCTGGGGATTTGGCTAACGTAAGTGAATTGTGAAAACCACTGCACCGTAACCTGGTTCTTATGGGCACCTACCTGGTGTGTTTTTGTCAGGGATGGAAACCACCATCAGCTTCCTGCCAACCCCCTAACTTCCACTATAATAATGGGTAGGTGGGCATTGATATCAGAAGACTGCCAACCATTTTAAAATGAATCTCTAAAGGTTACTGATCTCATCATCAAGACAATTGACTGAAATGTTATGCTGCCCACTTCATAATACAGTTGCTGTGGCTAGGCTGTTCTTTAAATGCAAGTTATTAAAATGCAGGAAGAAAGAACAGCACGTTATTGGAGGGTGGGGGTTGCCTTCTGTGCATCAGGGACAACCTGATGAATGCTATCCCCACCCCTGCACATGCTTTGCTCCATCCAAACTGCCCTCCAAAACAAACTCACCTCAACTCCTGCACCCCTCTACATCATTCCCATCCCTAGGCTTCCTGACCTCTCTCCATCTCAAACTGTGCTCCGGGACACAGAGAAGAGATGTGAAGGCCTGCTGGCAGTCCTAGCAATACACCCTACTGTGTTCTGTTGCTGTTGGAACTGCAAGAGCTGCCAGTCAATAAGATTGGCTGGTAGTACTCGAGAGCAAGACCTCCCCGGACGAAGTAGTGAAGGTTTCACCCTCTTCGTGTTCAGTCTGTACCTGTTGTGGGTATGGGGCAAACTCCTTTTAGTTCCATTAGCTGCTGAATAATTTTTGTGTTGGAAAGAGCTCTCCACTCCTCCCTTAAAATTCTAGTTCCATGATATGCCTGGACCTCCAAAAGGCATGCAGTAACACTCCAGGAACAACCCTTCAGTAACATCTTTGAGTGAGATTATCTCATGTTGAGACCTCCATTGGGACTAACAATGTGCCAACCAAGATTTGAATGTCAAGGTGCTGGGTGGTCAGTTACACAGCAAGGTTTTGTGTTTTAAAATCTTTACTGTAATGATGAACAAAAAAAACATACTTGATTAAACACAATTTTCTTTCTGTAGGGGACTGATTGTTGAAACTGCAAGCAGTGATAGCCTCCCCTTTATGTCTATCACCCATCCCACTCTGCAGAAAATAAGGTCGAACCTTATGCTGCTCCTGGTAATTGGAAGCCAGGGAAAGTAACTGAGCAGGAGGTGAAAAATCAGCTTCTCCACAGTGGGATGAAACTAAATTATCAAGGTTAGGGATCTTTGAAGGCAAGTCAAATCTCTCGATAGTGAGCATTTGAAAGAGCTTGTGATCTTTTGGTATATCATACATGCTTATAAAGAAGCAATCTTGTCAGAATTTAGTTCCTCTTCCCAGGTGAGTTATTTATTTGAGAGAAATTCATGCCTTCATACTCCCAGTTTGAAGTAAGTAGTGTGCACCAGGCAAAGTGGAGTGCTTGTTGGAATTGGAATGAAGAGCCAGTGTCTTGTTGCCCAAGAGACAGGTTGTTCAACAATAGAATGATTGAGATCAGATGGAGACACAGGAGTGAGAGGTTGGCCAAGGGCTGGCGGGAGACTGGGGCACAGAGACTGGCTGGAGGAGAGAGTCCAGGGAAGGGAGAAAAAGAATGCCAAGCTGCTGGAACATAGGAGGGAGGGAGGGAAGGGTCTTTCTCCTTGGCTGTTGAGTGCTGTGGGTTGGTTCTGTTTGTTGTGGCATCTTGTGGGCTTCTGACGGTATGGGGTAGTGGAGGGAACAGTGAGAGTGACAGGCAGAACAGTGAGAGTGACAGGCAGAACAGCATCATTGAGTGGCAGCAGAGCAGCTAGCAGCTGGTCTCCAGTGCAATGGTGAGCATTGTGCCACACGCTGTAAACTGCAGATACTGCAACTACCTGCAAATATTAGACTGGCAGTTCCAGGGGTAGCTGGGGATGCTGCAGGATGTGGTAAGTCGCATATACCACCACTTCTATTAAGATCAGTGTCCATTATGACTGCACGGAAATCTAACATCAGTTGTCTAAAAAGGTCAGCAGCTCTTTCTAGGAAAGGATACAGCAGGAGATAGATCAGTTAGAAAGTTGGTGAAGAACTGGGCAGATGAAGTTTAATCAGGACATGTGTAAAGTGATACATTTTGGGAGGTAAAATGCAAGAGGAAAGTGTACAGTAAATGTCATGACTCCTCGGAACATTGATATACAGGGGGATCTTAGGGTCTAAGTCCATAGTTCCCTGAAAGTGACGACACAAGTGGATAAAGGTGGTAAAGAAGATGTATGGCATGCTTCCTTTCATTGGTCAGGGCATTGAGCATAAAAGTTGGCAAGTCATGTTGCAGTTATATAAAACTTTAATCAGGTCACATTGGGAGAACTGTGTGCAGTTCTGGTCATCACATGAAAGGAAAGATATGCAGGCTTTGGAGCCTGAACCAGGATGTTGCCTGGATTGGAGTGTGTCGCTATAAGGGGAGGCCGCACAAACTCGGATAGCTTTTGATGGAGTAACAGCAGCTGAAGGGTGACCTGATGAAAGTATATAAAATTATGAGACATGAATAGGGTAAATAGTCAAAATCCTTTTCCCAGGCCTGTCCCGGTGATGTCCTGTTATATGTTCTATGTGGTAAGTATGTAATTATGAATGCAACATTGAAAGCCACATGGAATCTTAAACTAGCAAGGACACCCTGTGTGTATTTGACAAAATCTCCAAATGATGGTATGGGGGTGCAGTCCCTTGGACATGTTGATACTAAGAAAACGTGTAACTACTTGGATGCACAAGTTGGTCAGACACCATGCTCAGATGGACACGAATCAAATGAACACTACCTCATGGATCACCAGGTATGTTCCAAAGCCACATCATTACAAATATTTCCCAAAGAATAATTGTACATTATTGCTGTGTGTTAAAATACTTAGTGATGCCGCTAGAGTACTGATGAGGTGACACAATAAAAACTGTATCCATAGGTCAATATCATCCAAAATGGATCAGGAATGAGGTACAGTGCTCTTCAATGCCCACAGTCATTACAGTAAGTTGCTGCACAATGAAATTACAATGTACATGAATAAAATTAAATTAAACCTATATTTACAAGTGAGCTTCATATATACTGTGATAAAACATCTGTCATCACTGTACCTTATAATTTTAAAAATTGTTCTTCTGCAATCACAATTCCTGGGATCAGGCTGATACCCACAGTTGATGTGGAGGCAGCCCCACCCTGGAGATGTGAGATAAATGTTTCTGGTGGCTTTCTGGTGTTCCTAGGCCTGTTGGGATCCTCCTGGACCTGACTTGCTGGAGGTGATGAACTCACTGGCAGGGATGCCAAGTGGAAGGGAATGACCTGGAAGGAGTTTCCGAAGGTTCTCGTGCTGGTGCTCCTCGCTTATTGTCAGTGCAGAATAATAGCTCTCTGATTCCTTCAGAAGAAAGTATATAGGGAGAGATATTAAGGTGTTTCATCTTGCTCTAACTCCGCCATTGCTGCACTGCGCCCAAGCCTAGCATGACAGAGTGAAGATCTGTGTGCAAATCCAGCAGCCTCTGAGCAATCTGTCAGAGCAGGCCCACCATAACAGTTGCCATCCTCTCAACAGAGGAAGTCGCGTGCTTCCTCCCACTTGATTCTGATAACCATTCGCCACTAACTTACCAAGAATTTGTCTCTCTGTGCCTGAAAAACATTCAATGACTCGCATTCTACTTTCTTTTCAGGAACAGACTTCCTAAGATGTACAACACTCTGTGAGAAACACATTCTCTTTGCTACTGTCATAAATGGGTGGTCCCTTAATTTGTAACAGTGACCAGCAATTCTAGATCCTCAGGTAGAAGAAAACTCCGTCTCCACATCCACTCTGTCAAGACTGTTAAGATCTTATACATTACAATCAATTCACCTCTTAATCTTCTAAATTCCAGTGGATATGAGCCTAAATTGTCCAACCTTTCCTCACAAGTCAACAGAACTATTCCGGGTAAAAGTAGAAGTACTGGAAAACCTCAGCAGGCCTGGCAGCATCTGTAGAGAGAAAGCAGAATTAACTTTTCAAATCCGGTACGACTCTTTTTTCAGGACGTGTAAACATTCTCTGAGCTGCTTCCAATATATTTCTGAAGAAGTGTCATATTGGACTTCAAACATTAACTCTGTCTTTCTCTCTCCAGATGCTAGGAGAAAGTGAGGACTGCAGATGCTGGAGATAAGAGCCGAAAAATGTGTTGCTGGAAAAGCGCAGCTGGTCAGGCAGCATCCAAGGAGCAGGAGAATCAACGTTTCGGGCATAAGCCCTTCTTCAGGAATGAGGAGGGTGTGCCAAGCAGGCTAAGATAAAAGGTAGGGAGGAGGGACTTGGGGGAGGGGCGTTGGGAATGCGATAGGTGGAAGGAGGTGAAGGTGAGGGTGATAGGCCGGAGAAGGGGTGGGGGTGGAGAAGTCGGAAAGAAGATTGCAGGTCAAGAAGGCGGTGCTGAGTCTGAGGGCTGGGACTGAGAAAAGGTGGGGGAGGGGAAATGAGGAAACTGGAGAAATCTGCATTCATCCCCTGTGGTTGGAGGGTTCCTAGGCGGAAGATGAGGCGTTTTTCCTCCAGGCGTCGTGTTGCCATGGTCTGGCGATGGAGGAGGCCAAGGACCTGCATGTCCTTGACGGAGTGGGAGGGGGAGTTAAAGTGTTCAGCCACGGGACGGTTGGGTTGGTTGGTGCGGGTGTCCCAGAGGTGTTCTCTGAAACATTCTGCAAGTAGGCGGCCTGTCTCCCCAATATAGAGGAGGCCACATTGGGTGCAGCGGATGCAGTAAATGATGCGTGTGGAGGTGCAGGTGAATTTGCGATGGATATGGAAGGATCCCTTGGGGCCTTTGATGGAAGTGAGGGGGGAGGTGTGGGCGCAGGTTTTGCATTTCTTGTGGTTGCAGGGGAAGGTGCCGGGAGTGGAGGTTGGGCTGGTGGGGGGTGTGGAGCTGACAAGGGAGTCGCAGAGGGAGTGGTCTTTCCGGAATGCTGATAGGGGAGGGGAGGGAAATATATCCTTGGTGGTGGGGTCTGTTTGGGGTCTCTCCAGATGCAGCCGGACCTGTTGAGTTTCTCAGGCTCTTATCTGTGTTAACTACAAACATACCTGTTCCATTCACCTGACTTCTCCTTACTTTTCATTATCAATTCTCCAGACTCATTTTCAATAGGACCAATGTTTACTTTGTTAATTCTTTTCCTCATTAACTATTTATAGGGATTCTTACTTCCTGTTTTTAAGGACAGACTCTTCCCAGCTCCTGAACAATATGGACCATAGGGCAAATGTTGGGAAAATCACATAAAATTGCCAGCAAGGAGCTTCTCAATGTTGAGAGCATACAGTCCTATTTTCCAGTCAAGGTGAGACGAGATTCTCAGTAGTGAGCAGTGAGAGACCAAGTTGTGTACATTAGTATGTATTCACATCCTCATTAATATCTAATCCTAACTCAGTGATATGAAGTTTCCCATTCTCCCGTGCACTGAATGGAAACTAGATGGAGACAATTTTCAACATGAAATTCAGCATGAGTACTGGTGACTGTTGCGTACTGATTGGTCCTCCAGATCTCCACCTTTGACACCCAGCACCAACACCTTGGGTCATGCTTCATGGCAGTGACCACATGCACCCACTGTCCACAGACTGTGGCGTCCAAAATGTACCAACCTCACTGTATCATCACAACATAGCACTAATCTACCTGTAATATGGGTTCTGCACTTCTCTGCTGCACTTTGGAAGGCCTTTTCCAAGGAATCACACACAAGGAGAGACAATCATCTCATTGATTGGACCAGGCTCCTTGCTCACTCCTTTAGTGCTCACTTCGTACATTCTTTGACGCACATAGCACTGCTACATTACTTTGCTTTTCATGTTTTGCCTCTTCAGCTCCACCTTAAAGGCTCATGGTTCTTCAGTCTCGCTGTACACAAAGGCAGGCAGATTGTCAGCACTCAGCAGTCATCATGTTGTTATATGGCACCAGGCTATGTCAGTTTGACACCTACAGAATACACCAACAGCCAATGCACTAAGTTCAACCACATGGCCGTGTCTCAAAGTCTAAAAAGGAACAGTTCTCAGTCAGATCAAGGTAGGCAACCTTGAGTCAGGGGCTGATCAGTCATCAGCTGGAGCTGTCTATCCAAGTCAGTAGGGGGGGTGGGATTTGACAAATCCTGGAGGTCAGCAAAATGAAAGTCAAGGGGGTTCATCATGGCATATGTCTCTGCTGTCTTTACCGAAGGTAGCATTGATTTCAGTGAAGCAGGCAGGGCTCTGGTGTTAGGACAATGTATGTGAATGAAATTATAACATTACTTGCATAGTACAGATCAAACTGTGCCAACAGAGTTCAAAAGCTCATACCTTCCTTTCCACTGAATAAAGAAAGAACAAACATTACCAGAACAAATAGCTGAAACTGCAGAGATTGCCAAAAAAGTTCTTGTGGAAAGGAAATAAAGAACACATGCAGCCATCAACACTTACTGGATCAGATTTTAGCTAAAGTGGGCTATAGTTAACCACAGTGCACAAATCAAGATTTATTTCTTGAAGTGAAGAAGACTGCTTGTGTTACATCTATCACTGTTAGGAAATAATTGCTATGTGACTGTGCATTCAGGGTGCCACATTTACTGCTAAACTGCAGTCTGGTGCTGAGCAACAATACAGTAGGAAACCAATCACATGGATAACTCTAAAGAAATACACTCAATGTGGCTCCAGCATTTTGAGTGTGAAAGCACAATAATTTTAAACACATGGGAACCAATAGACATAACATAGTAAACGCATGTGTCTGTAGGTAAGGCTGAAACATTTTAAATGAATTTAACATTGAGATAGATGGACAAAAATCAACCCAACTTACTGTCAGAGAGAGAAAGACTGAATGAATCTTCCAAAAATGAGACGGGCATCACAGTTGGTTTCGAGGAGTGACGATCACCAGCAATCTGTCCTGGTCCATCCACATTGACGCTGTGGTCAAGAAAGAACAACAATGCCTCTACTTCCTCAGAACGCCAAGGAAGTTCAGCATGTCCATAAACAATTGTAAAAGATGCACTGTGTGAAGAATTCTATCTGGATGCATCATAGCTTGGTATGGCAACTGCTCTGCCCAGGACCATAAATAAACTACAGAGAGTTGTGAACACAGCCTAGTTCATCATGCAAGCCAGCCTTCCATCCATTGACTCTATCTATACTCGCTGCCTTGGAAAGTCAGCCAACACAATCAAAGACCCCTCCCACCCGGATATAATCTCTTCCAACCTCTTCTGGAAGAAGGTACAAAAGCTTAGACAAAAAGATTCAAGAACAGCTTCATCCTTGCTGTTATTAGATTTCTGAATGGACCTCTCAAATATTAAATTTAATGTTGATCTTGTTCTTTGTGTACATTCTCTCTAGCCGTAATATTGTACTCTTTGCTCTGATCTATTACCCTAATGCACTTTGTACAGAATGATTGGTCTGTACTGCACACAAAACAACATTTTTCATTGTACCTACGTGTGACCATAATAAATCAAATCAAATCAAATTAAATCAGTAGCAGCAATGAATGCACAGAGAAGTTTAAACAAGATATTGAAAAACTTTCAAAAAGTAAAGGGTCAGCTATATAACCAGGAAAAAAAGGGTTAGTTTTGTTTGCTAGCTGGACACAGGATGAGGGAAATAGTAAAAAATTCACTTAAATACTCAAAAAATCCAACACTCATTTTCAATCAAAGTCAAGCCATTGGATCCAGCAATAAGAACTTTGTAGTTTAATGCAGGAACCAGGGAAACCTGGTAACAATTTCTTAATGAGACTGAAAGATGCAATCAGGAAATACAAATTCAAAAGGACAGATGAAAAGCTGATAGATCTGTGGAGTTAAGAACCTGCATACCCTGATTTTCAAAAAGATTCCAATGGAAAGGTCAAGGGATTACAACATCACAGACTGTTAGAGGTCATCAAACCACATGTAGATAGATGAAGACACTGACTTCCCAAGTAACTAGCCTTCAGTTAAGTCAAGAAAAATGCTGTGGGGTTGATTTAATGAAACAGAAACAAAAGAATGCACATCAGAGAGAAGCCTGTGCAGGATGACCACAAGGGTTCAAGTGGTAGGGAATATCTTACGTGTGGATCAAACTGCAGTGCTTGTGGAAAGTTCAATCATTGTGAAAAGATGTGCAGAAGAAGGAAAGAAGATGGTAAGTAAGTTATCAAACATAGAACACACAGCAGATAAGAAGAAAAACCCCCAAACCATCCATATCCTGAAAGATGATCTGTTTAAGGGCTGAACAGGCACCAAACCCACACAACTGCATGGAATATCGGGATGCAACATTTCCTAAAATGTATATTCACACAGCAGTTCAAAGAGAGAGTGACAAATAAGGCCACAATCATAAATCTGAAACTGAAGCTTTATGCTGGAGCACAGAGAAACATCCTCCTGATCAGACTATACCTGAAGGTCTTTCCTGAAAACATAAAAGATAAATGGTTCCTCAGTGAAAGATGTTCTGAAAACAAGTAACATCATGCTAACAGCTTTCAGAGAAAAGAAGATTCAACAGTTTGAAACAAATCAGAGGAACACAAGGAAGTCGATTTTCATGATATGCTCTGCATTGTGGGAACACCCTGCTATCCTGGGTTGGCAAAGAGTTGCAGCTAAACTCAGTAAACTATGAGATGAAGGAGGTGCCATGTTGATTGATACAGGACATCCATTAAAAAAAAACCTTCTGATCAGAAGCAATAAAGAAATGGTACAAATGTATTCAGAGTGGTTTAATGAGATGTTTGTGGTTTTGAAAGTTTTAATATACAGATTATTAATTAGTAATGTAATCAACGGTTATTAGGAAAAGATGGGAAAGTAGAGTTGAGTATTATCAGACAAAAAAAACTGCAGATGCTGGATTCCAAGGTAGATTCCAAGGTAGACAAGCAGGAGACTGGAAGAACACAGCTCCTCTTACACCCACCCCCAGACCTGAAGAAGGGGTATACCTGAAACGTTGACTTCTGCACCTCCTGATGCTGCCTGTCTTGTTGTATTTTTCCAACCTCCTGCTTGTCTACCGAGTATTATCAGACCAGCCTTGATCTCATTGAATGATAGAGCAGATTTGATGGGCTGAATGGCCTACTTCGGCTCCTATGTTCTATCTCATGGTCTTGAATCATACATCTTAATGAAACCAGTGATCCATTCCCCAACACAAAGCGCCAATAAAATTGAAAGCAAAGCTTGAAAGAAAGCTCCAAGATTTGGTAGACGAGCAAGTAATTGCTGGAGTCACAGAGCCTATAATTTACATAAATTACATTGTTCAGACAGAGAAGTCAAATAGCTTATTAAGAAGTTCCTTAGATTCAAAATCTTTTAATCCAGCAATAAATAGGAATTACCATCCTACTCTAATATTGGAAGGCATTAAAACCCCTGGCAGAGGCAAAGGTTTTGAACACACTTGACAACAGAAGCTCCAACTGGTCCATGAAGCTTGAGAAGGAATTTGTGCTGTTCACAACATTCAACAAGCTCTTCGACTGGTGT
This sequence comes from Chiloscyllium punctatum, assembly GCF_047496795.1. Classification (NCBI taxonomy): domain Eukaryota; kingdom Metazoa; phylum Chordata; class Chondrichthyes; order Orectolobiformes; family Hemiscylliidae; genus Chiloscyllium; species Chiloscyllium punctatum. The sequence continues at coordinate 51,857,960 of NC_092739.1, forward strand.
CAATTCTTACGCTTATCTTTGGTCCTTAAGTGAGCCAGAAGGTAGATGTGACATACAGAGGACATAAACAAACAGTTTGCTTGTTAGCTGATGATAAACAAATCTATGGTGGACTGTAGATCATGATCACTGTCGAAATGAAGCCATGAGGAGAATCAGGAAAATTGGAATCACGCAAGTGCAGGAGGACGTGAGGACTGCAGATGTTGGAGATCAGAGTCGAAGAGTGTGTTGGTGGAAAAGCACAGCCAGTCAGGCAGCATCCGAGGAGCAGGAGAGTCGATGTTTCGTGCATAAGCTCTTCATCAGGCATCATACAAATGTAGACAAATACATTATAAGAGTGGAAGAATACCATGACAACTCCGAGATCAAAGGGTCAAAATACAGGAAAGATTTGAGAACTTTCTTTCACTCGACACAGCATACCTCACATGTTGAAACATACAGCAAACCCATGGCAGCTGATGAGAAAAGATATCGAGTACCAGAGATATGAAAATGAAGTGTAAGGAGTTTCAACAATTCATGCAAGTGATGTGCAATGAGATAAACACCTTTCACACAAAACAGAGAGAAGCTGTCATCCGGTGTTGGTAGAAATAGAGTGAGCAGCCCAGCTGGAAAATGGAAGACCAAAGCTCAACCTTCAGCTGAGGGCAGATATACCGGTACAGAAAGAGAGATTTTGCTGTTGTGTATGGATATGAGACATTTCAGCCATATTAGACCTAGAACAAAAACCACAGAACATTATAGTGCAGAAACAGGTCCTTCGGCCCTTCAAGCCTGCCCCGATCCATATCCTCTATCTAAATCTGCTATTTTCTAAGGATCTGTATCCCTTTGCTCCCTGCCCATTCATGTACTTGTCTAGATACATTTTAAACGACGCTATTGTTCCCATACTTACCACCTCCACTGGCAATGCATTCCAGGCACCCACCAACCTCTGCGTAAAAACACTTTCCACGTCTATCTACACTGAACTTTTCCCTTCTCATTTTGAAATTGTGACCCCTAGTAATTGAGTCCTCCACTCTGGGAAAAAGTTTCTTGCTATCCCCACTGTCAATGCCTCTCATGCTTTTGTAGGCCTCAATCAGGTCCCTCTCAACCGCCATGTTTCCAATGAAAATATCCTAATCTACTCAAGCTTTGCTCATAGCTAGTACCCTCCATCGCAGACAATATCCTGGTGAACCTTCTCTGCACCCTCTCCAAAGCATCTGCATCCTTTTGGTAAGGTGGCGACCAGAACAGTGCATGATATTCCAAATGTAGTCGAACCAAAGTCTTATACAATTATAACACGACCTGCCAACTCTTGTACTCAATACCCCATCCGATGAAGGAAAGCATGCTATATGCCTTCTTGACCACTCTACTGACCTGCTTTGCCACCTTCAGGGTACAATGGACCTGAACACTCAGATCTCTCTATACATCAATTTTTCCCAGGAGTTTTCCATTTACCATACAGTTTGTTCTGGAATTGCATCTTCCAAAATGTATCACCTTGAGTTTGTCCAGATTGAAGTCCATCCACCATTTCTCTGCCCAACTCTCTAATCTATCTATAGCCTGCAGTACTCCCTGACAGTCCCTTTCATTATCTGCTACTGAACCATTCTTAGCATCATCTGCAAACTTGCTAATGAGGTAACCTACACCTTCTTTCAAATCATTTATGTATATCACAAACAACAGTGGTCCCGGCATAGACCACTGGTCGTAAGTCTCCATTTTGAGAAGCTCCCTTCCACTACTGCCTCTGTCTCCTGTTGCCCAGCCAGTTCTCTATCCATCTAGTTAGAACACCCTGGACCCCATGTGACATCACTTTTTTCATCAGCCTACCATGGGGAATCTTAAAAAACGCCTTACTAACGTTGGTGTATATGACGTCTACATCCTTTGCCTCATCAATCAACTTTGTCACTTCTTCAAAGAATTTTATTAGATTTGTAAGATATTACCTTCCCTGCAAAAAAAAACATGCTGTCTATCACTGATAAGCCCATTTTCTTCCAAATGGGTTATATTTTACCCCTTACTATCTTCTCCAGTCATTTCCCTGCCACTGACATCAGGCTCACAGATCTATAATTACCTGGATTATCCCTGCTACCCTTCTTAAACAAGGGGACATTAGCAATTCTCCAGTCCTTTGGGACCTCCCCCGTTTTCAAGGATGCTGCTAACATATCTGTTAAAGCCTCAACTATTTTCTCCCTCGCTTCCCTCATTAACCATGGAATAGATCCCATTCGGACCTGGGGACTCGTCCACCTTAATGCCTTTTAGAATACACAACACTTCCTCTCTCCTTATGCCGACTTGACCTAGAGTATTCAAATACCTATCCCTAACCTCAGCATCCGGCATGACCCATTCCTCAGGGAATACCGATGCAAAGTACTCGTTAAGAATCTCACCCATTTTCTCTGGTTCCACTCATACTCCTTTGACCTTGAGTGGGCCAACCCTTTTCCTCATTACCCTCTTGCTCTTTATATATGAATAAGAGGCTTTGGGGTTTTCCTTAACCCTGCTCGCACTTCAGATTGGTCCTACATTCCCGATATTCTTCCAAAGCTTCGTCTGACTTTAGTCGCTGCGACCTTATTTATGCATCCTTTTTCCTCTTAGCTAGTCTCACAATTTCACCAGTCATCCATGGTTCCCTAATCTTGCTATTTCTACCCCTCATTTTCACAGGGACATATCTCTTTTGACCTCTAATCAACCTCTCTTTAAAAGCTTCCCACATATCAATGTGGATTTCCCTTCAAACAGCTACTCCCAATCTACATTTCCCAGCTCCTGTCAAATTTCGGTATAGTTGGCCTTCCCCCAAATATAGCACTTTTCCTTCAGGATCACGCTTGTCTTTGTTCATGAGTATCCTAAAGCTTATGGAATTATGATCACTATTCTCAAAGTAATCCCCCACTGAAACCTTAACTACCTGGCCGGGCTCATTTCCAAACACCAGGTCCAGTATGGCCCCTTCATTAGTTGGACTACATACATACTGCTCCAGAAAACCCTCCTGGATGCTCCTCCCAAATTCTGCTCCATCCAATCCTCTAACACTAAGTATATCCCAGTCAATGTTGGGAAAATTAAAATCTCCTATCACCACCACACTGTTGCTCCAACATCTTTTTAGGATCTCGCGACGAATCTGTATCTCTATCTCATGTTCGCTGAATTAGAATTAGCTAGAATTAGCTTTATTGTCACACAGACTCACTTGAGTATAGTGAAACATTGCTGAAAATGTGTTGCTGGAAAAGTGCAGCAGGTCAGACAGCATCCAAGGAACAGGAGAATCGGCATTTCGGGCATAAGCCCTTCTATGCCCGAAACGTCGATTCTCCTGTTCCTTGGATGTTGCCTGACCTGCTGCACTTTTCCAGCAACACATCTTCAGCTCTGATCTCCAGCATCTGCAGTCCTCAAATTTTCCCTATAGTGAAACATTTACAAGTCACCACTTAAAGCGCACCTTTGGTACCAAAGTACTGAGGTATAGATCCTTACGGGAAAAAAAATTAGAAAAATAAAGAAATTAAGGAGTCCAGCAATAAATTAGAAAAATAGAGAAATAAGAGTTCAGAATAACAGTCCTTTCAGGTGAGACCGCGCAAGGCAACACTTTGAGGCTGGGAATTCTGGGAGATACTGTCCATACTGAGGCCAAGAGTCCAAGAGTCCGGCATGAGGCTGGGAGATGGTGTCCACACTGAGGCTGGGAGATGGAGCCCACACTGAGGCTGGGATATGGAGTCCACGCTGAGGCCGGGAGATGGAGTCCACGCTGAGGCCGAGAGATGGAGCCCACACTGAGGCTGGGAGGTGGACCCCACACTGAGGCCGGGAGATGGAGTCCACACTGAGGCTGGGAAATGGACACCACACTGAGGCCGGGAGATGGAGTCCATGCTGAGGCCGGGAGGTGGACCCCACGCTGAGGCTGGGAGGTGGACCCCACACTGAGGCCGGGAGATGGAGTCCACGCTGAGGCCGGGAGGTGGACCCCACACTGAGGCTGGGAGGTGGACCCCACACTGAGGCCGGGAGATGGAGTCCACACTGAGGCTGGGAAATGGACACCACACTGAGGCTGGGAGATGGAGTCCACGCTGAGGTTGGAAGATGGAGTCCACACTGAGGCTGGGAGGTGGACCACACACTGAGGCCAGGAGTTGGAGTCCACACTGAGGTTGGAAGATGGAGTCCACACTGAGGCCAGGAGATGGAGCCCACATTGAGGCCGGGATATGGAACCCACATTGAGGCCGGGAGTTGGAGTCCACACTGAGGCTGGGAGATGGACCCCACATTGAGGCCAGGGGATGGAGCCTACACTGAGGCTGGAAGATGGAGTCCACACTGAGGCTGGGAGATGGCATCCACACTGAGACCGGGAGATGGAGCCCACATTGAGGCCGGGATATGGAACCCACACCGACGCCGGGAGATGGAGTTCACACTGAGACAGGAAGATGGAGCCCACACTGAGGCCGGGAGATGGAGCCTACACTCAGGCCGGGAGATGGAGTCCACGCTGAGGCCGGGAGGTGGACCCCACGCTGAGGCTGGGAGGTGGACCCCACACTGAGGCCGGGAGATGGAGTCCACGCTGAGGCCGGGAGGTGGACCCCACACTGAGGCTGGGAGGTGGACCCCACACTGAGGCCGGGAGATGGAGTCCACACTGAGGCTGGGAAATGGACACCACACTGAGGCCGGGAGATGGAGTCCACGCTGAGGTTGGAAGATGGAGTCCACACTGAGGCTGGGAGGTGGACCACACACTGAGGCCAGGAGTTGGAGTCCACACTGAGGTTGGAAGATGGAGTCCACACTGAGGCCAGGAGATGGAGCCCACATTGAGGCCGGGATATGGAACCCACATTGAGGCCGGGAGATGGAACCCACACCGACGCCGGGAGTTGGAGTCCACACTGAGGCTGGGAGATGGACCCCACATTGAGACCAGGGGATGGAGCCTACACTGAGGCTGGAAGATGGAGTCCACACTGAGGCTGGGAGATGGCATCCACACTGAGACCGGGAGATGGAGCCCACATTGAGGCCGGGATATGGAACCCACACCGACGCCGGGAGATGGAGTTCACACTGAGACAGGAAGATGGAGCCCACACTGAGGCCGGGAGATGGAGCCTACACTCAGGCCGGGAGTTGGAGTCCACACTGAGGCTGGGAAATGGACACCACACTGAGGCTGGGAGATGGAGTCCACACTGAGGCTGGGAGGTGGACCACACACTGAGGCTGGGAGTTGGAGTTCACACTGAGGCTGGAAGATGGACCCCACACTGAGGCCGGGGGATGGAGCCTACGCTGAGGATGGAAGATGGAGTCCACACTGAGGCTGGCATCCATACTGAAGCCGGGAGATAGTGTCCAGGCTGAGACCGGGAGATGGAGCCCACACTCAGGCCAGGAGATGGAGGTCACACTGAGACAGGGAGATGGAACCCACACTGAGGCCAGGAGATGGAGCCCACACTGAGGCTGGGAAATGGCGTCCACGCTAAGGTTGGAAGATGGAGTCCACACTGAGGCCGGGAGATGGACCACACACTGAGGCCGTGAAATGGCCTCCACACTGAGGCTGGGAGATGGCGTTCATGATAAGGCTAGTAGTGCGGTCCACGCTGAGGCCGGGAGATGGACCCATTCTGAGGCTGGGAGATGGACCCACACTGAGGCCGGGAGATGCCGTCCATGCAGAGGCTGGGAAATGGCGTCCACGCTGAGGCTTGGAGATGGAGTCCATGCTGAGGCCGGATGATGGCGTCCACACTGAGGCCAGGAGATGTAGCCCACACTGAGACCTGGCGATGGAGTGCACACTGATGCTGGGAGATGGAGCCCACGCTGAGGCTGGGAGATGGAGCCCACAATGCGGCTGGGACATGGAGTCCACACTGAGGCCGGGAGATGGACCTCACACTGAGGCCGGGATTTAGAGTCCACTCTGAAGCTGGGAGATGGAGCCTATATTGAGGCCGGGAGATGGAGCCCACGCTAAGGTTGGAAGATGGAGTCCACACTGAGGCTGGGAGATGGACCCCACACTGAGGCTGGGAGATGGAGTCCACACTGAGGCCGGGAGATGGAGCTCACAGTGAGACTCGGAGATGGAGCCCACACTGAGGCTGGGAGATGGAGCACACGCTGAGGTTGGGAGATGGAGTCCACGCTGAGGCTGGGAGATGGAGTCCACACTGAAGCTGGGAGATGATGTTTAAGCTGAGGCTGGGAGATAAAACCCACACTGATACCAGGAGATGGAGTCCTCACTCAGGCTGGGAGATGGAGTACATGCTGAGGCTGGGAGATGGAGCCCACACTGAGGCTGGGAGATGGAGTACATGCTGAGGCTGGGAGATGGAGCCCACACTGAGGCTGGGAGATGGAGCCCACACTGAGGCTGGGAGATGGAGTACATGCTGAGGCTGAGAGATGGACCCCACACTGAGGCTGGGAGAGGGAACCCATGCTGAGGCTGGGAGATGGCGTCCACACTGAGACCGGGAGATGGAGTTTACGCGGAGGCTGGGAGATGGAGCCCACACTGAGGCTGGGAGATAGAGCCCAAGCTGGGGCTGGAAGATGGCATCCACACTGAACCTGGGAGATGGAGTCCATGCTGAGGCTTGGTTTGGGGCCCACGCTGAGGCTGAGAGAAGGTGCCAAAGCTGAGGCCGGGAGATGGAGCCCACACTGAGTCCGGGAGACGGAACCCACGATGAGGCCGGGAGATGGAATCCACACTGAGGCCGGGAGATGGCATCCACACTGAGGCCGGGAGATGGACCCACACTGAGGCTGGGAGATGGCGTACATTCTGAGGCTGGGAGATGCAGTCCACGCTGAGGCCAGGAGATGGAATCCACACTGAGGCCGGGAGATGGATCTACACTGAGGCCGGGAGATGGTGTCTATGCTGAGGCTGGGAGATGGCGTCCACACTGAGGTTGGGAGATACAGCCAGACTGAGACCGGGAGATGGAGTTTACGCTGAGGCCGGGAAATGGAGCCCTCACTGAGACCGGGAGATAGACCCCACACTGAGGTTGGGAGCTGGAGCCCACACTGAGGCTGGGAGATGGAGTTTACATTGAGGCCGGGAGATGGAGCCCACACTGAGACCGGGAGATAGAGCCCACACTGAGGCCGGGAGATGGAGTTTACTCTGAGTCCGGGAGATGGGGCCCACATTGAGACCGGGAGATGGGGCCCACATTGAGACCGGGAGATAGAGCCACACTGAGACCGGGAGATGGGGTTTACGTTGAGGCCGTGAGATGGAGTTTACGCTGAGGCTGGGAGATGGAGCCCACAATGAGACCGGGAGATGGAGCCCACACTGAGAATTGGAGATGGAGCCCACACTGAGGCTCGGGGATGGAGCCCACACTGAGGGCTGGGAGATGGAGCACTCACTGAGGCCGGGAGATGGAGTCCACACAGAGACTGGGAGAGGGAGCCCACACTGAGGCCGAGAGATGGAGCCCACGCTCAGGCCGGGAGATGGAGTCCACACTGAGGCTGGGAGATGGAGTCCATGCTGAGGCTGGGAGATGGCGTCCACGCTGAGGCCGGGAGATGGAGCCCACACAGAGGCCGGGAGTTGGAGCCCACACAGAGGCCGGGAGTTGGAGTCCACACTGAGGCCGGGAGATGGAGCCCATGCTAACTTTGGAAGATGGAGTCCACACTGAGGCCGGGAGATTGAGTCCACATTGAGACTGGGAGATGCAGCCCACACTGAGGCCGGGAGATGGAGCCCACACTGAACCTGGGAGATGGAGTCCATACTGAGGTTTGGATTGGGGGCCACGCTGAGGCTGAGAGAAGGTGCCAAAGCTGAGGGTGGGAGATGGATTCCACACTGAGGCCAGGAGATGGCCTCCACACTGAGGCTGGGAGATGGCGTCCACGCTGAGGCTGGGAGATGGCGTCCACACTGAGGCTGGGAGATGGCGTCCACGCTGAGGCTGGGAGATGGCGTCCACACTGAGGTCGGGAGATGGAGCCCTCACTGAGACCGGGAGATGGACCCACACTGAGGCTGGGAGATGGCGTCCACGCTGAGGCCGGGAGATGGGCCCACACTGAGGACTGGAGATGGCATCCACGCTGAGGCTGGGAGATGGCGTCCACACTGAGGCTGGGAGAAAGAGCCCACACTAAGGCTGGGAGATGGAGCCCACGTTGAGGCCGGGAGATGGAACCCACACTGAGGCCGGGAGATGGCCTCCACACTGAGGACTGGATATGGCATCCACGCTGAGGCTGGGAGATGGCGTCCACACTGAGGCTGGGATGTGGACCCCACACTGAGGCTGGGAGATGGACCCCACACTGATGCCGGGAGTTGGAGTTCACACTGAGGCTGGGAGATGGACACCACACTGAGGTTGGAAGATGGATCCACACTGAGGCTGGGAGTTGGAGTCCACACTGAGGCTGGGTGAAGGAGTCCATGCTGAGGATAGGAGATGGTGTCCATGCTGAGGCCGGGAGATGGAGCCCACACTGAACCTGGGAGATGGAGTCCATGCTGAGGCTTGGATTGGGGCCCACGCTGAGGCTGAGAGAAGGTGACAACGCTGAGGGTGGGAGATGGAGCGCACATTGAGGCCGGGAGATGGAACCCTCTCTGAGGCCGGGAGATGGAGTCCACACTGAGGCCGGGAGATGGACCCATATTGCGGCCAGGCGATGGCATCCACGCTGAGGCTGGGAGATGGCGTCCACACTGACGCTGGGAGATGGCGTCCACACTGAGACGAGGAATTGGACCCACGCTGAGGCTTGGAGATGTCGTCCACGCTGAGGCTAGGAGATGCAGTCTACGCTGAGGCCGGTAGATGGACCCACACTGAGGCTGGGGGATCGAGCCCACACTGAGGCCGGGAGATGGCATCCACGCTGAGGCTGAGAGATGGCACTCACACTGAGACCGGTCGTTGGAGCTCACACTGAGACCGGGAGATGGAGTTTACGCTGAGGCCGGGAGATGGACCTCACATTGAGGCTGGGAGATGGAACCCACACTAAGACCGGGAGTTGGCGTCCACACTGAGGCTGGGATGTGGATCCCACACTGAGGCTGGGAGTTGGAGTCCACACTGAGGCTGGGAGAAGCAGTCCATGCTGAGGATAGGAGATGGCGTCCACGCTGAGGCCGGGAGATGGAGCCCACACTGAACCTGGGAGATGGAGTCCATGCTGAGGCTTGGATTGTGGGCCACGCTGAGGCTGAGAGAAGGTGCCAAAGCTGAGGGTGGGAGATGGAGTCCACACTGAGGCCAGGAGATGGAACGCACACTGAGGCCGGGAGACGGAGCCCACGCTGAGGCCGGGAGATGGCATCCACACTGAGGCTGGGAGATGGACCCCACACTGAGGCCAGGAGATGGAACGCACACTGAGGCCGGGAGACGGAGCCCACGCTGAGGCCGGGAGATGGCATCCACACTGAGGCCAGGAGATGGCGTCCACACTGAGGCCGGGAGATGGACCCACACTGAGGCTGGGAGATGGCGTCCATGCAGAGGCTAGGAGATGCAGTCCATGCTGAGGCCGGGAGATGGTCCCTTATTGAGGCCAGGAGATGGCATCCACGCTGAGGCTGGGAGATGGAGTCCACACTGAGGCTGGGAGATGGCGTCCACACTGAGGCCGGGAGATGGAGCCCAAACTGAGGCCGGGAGGCGGAGTCCATGCTGAGGCTAGGAGATGGCACCCACACTGAGGCGGGGAGATGTAGCCCACACTGAGACCTGGAGATGTAGCCCACACTGAGACCTGGAGATGGAGTCCACACTGAGGCTGGGAGATGGAGCTCACACTGAGGCTGGGAGAGGGAGCCCATGCTGAGGCTGGGAGATGGCATCCACGATGAGGCCGGGAGATGGAGCCCACACAGAGGCCAGGATTTGGAGTCCACACTGAGGCTGGGAGATGGACCCCACACTGAGGCCGGGAGATGGAGCCCACGTTGAGTTTGGAAGATGGAACCCACACTGAGGCCGGGAGAAGGCCTCCACACTGAGGCCGGGACATGGCATCCACACTGAGGCTGGGAGATGGCGTCTACGCTGAGGCTAGAAGATGCAGTCCACGCTGAGGCCGGGAGATGGACCCAGACTGAATCCGGGAGATGGACCCATACTGAAGCTGGGAGATGGCGTCCACACTGAGGCTAGTAAATTGCGTCCACACTGAGGTTGGGAGATGGAGCCCACACTGAGACCGGTAGATGGAGTTTACGCTGAGGCTGGGAGATGGAGCCCACACTGAGGCTGGGACATGGAGTTTATCCTGAGGCCTGGAGATGGAGCCCACACAGAGGCCGGGAGTTGGAGTCCCCACTGAGTCTGAAATGTGGACCCCATACTGAGGCCGGGAGATGGGGTCCACACTGAGGCTGGGAGATGGCGTCCCTGCTGAGGCTGGGGGATGGTGTCCATGCTGACGCTAGGAGATGCAGTCCACGCAGAGGCCGGGAGATGGACCCATATTGAGGCCAGGCGATGGCATCCACGCTGAGGCTGGGTGATGGCGTCCACACTGAGGCTGGGAGATGGAGTCCACACTGAGGCCGGGAGATGGAGCCCACACTGAGGCCGAGAGATGGAGCCCACACTGAGGCCGGGAGATGGAGCCCACACTGAGGCCGGGAGATGGATCCCACACTGAGGCCGGGAGATGGACCCATATTGAGGCCAGGCGATGGCATCCACGCTGAGGCCGGGAGATGGAGTCCACACTGAGGCTGGGAGATGGCGTTTACACTGAGGCCGGGAGATGGAGCCCACACTGAGGCCGGGAGGCGGAGCCCTGCTGAGGCCGGGAGATGGAACCCACACTGAGGCCGGGAGATTTAGCCCACACTGAGACCTGGAGATGGAGTCCACACTGAGACCAGGAGGTGGACCCCACACTGAGGCTGGGAGATGGACCCCACACTGAGACTGGGAGATGGAGCCCACACTGAGACCGGGAGATGGAGCCCACACTGAGACCGGGAGATGGAGTTTATGCTGAGACCGGGAGATGGAGTTTATGCTGAGACCGGGAGATGGAGCCCACACTGAGGCTGTGAGATGGAGCCCACACTGAGACTGGGAGATGGAGTTTACGCTGAGACCGGGAGATGGAGTTTACACTGAGGCTGGGTGGTCATTCTGGCTTTCTCCCTGGACATCATTGACATCATCTAAGAATGGTGGGGGTGGGGGGGGGGGCTGAAGGAACTTTTAAAAATATGCAACAAGAGGAAGAAAAAGGGAAAAGAAATTGGTGGAGAAGACAAGCTCAAGCTCTAGACTCCCCCTTGCATTTCTCTACAGGACACAGTTCACGTTGGCACATGGAGCAAGTCTACAGTAAAAGCAGTGCAGAGCACCAACAAGACTGCAGAGATTATTTTTGAGGCTTCTGACTTACAAATTCACTCCGAAATACAAGCCCAGAAGATACCTGTGTCAGCAGGTATTCTGTGTATACCAAATATACAGATATGTTGCTTGATCTGCTGAGTTTATTTTCAGCATTTTTATTTCAGCATTCGTGTTTGCAGTGTTTTGCTTTTCTTGTAGAAGATTCACCAGCTCAGTTGTTGCCACAGACGAAGGCTGAGATAAAAGATCTAGATAAAAGGATCCAGCACCCAATGAATATCACGTCACCAAAGCAGTCTCGTCAGAGATGAGACCAGATAATGTGAAGAGTTGTAGGTATTTTCTCAACAAGTGGTCAAGGATGGCCCTATCAGATACAGCAAACACTTAGAAACACAACAGGATTGGTCTAATGTTGGAAGCAAGGTGGGCATGGTGGTTGAGTGGTTAGCACTGCTGCCTCACAGTGTCAGGGACCTGGGTTTGATTCCAGACTCGGGTGACTGTCTGTGTGGAGTTTGCACATTCTCTCCGTGTGTGCATGGGTTTTCACCAGGTACTTTGGTTTCCTCCCACAGTCCAAAGATGTGTAGGTCAGGTGGATTGGCCATGCTAAATTGCCCATAGTGTTCAGGGATGTGCAGGTTAGATGGACTAGCCATGGGAAATGCAGGGTTACAGAGATAGGGTAGGATGCTCTTTGGAAGTTGACGTGGACTTGATGGGCAATTGGCCTGCTTCTGTGCTACAGAGATTCTATCCAAGGTACAGTATTGTCCAATACAGTCTGCCTACTCACTTGCTTTCCTAAGGAATTAATTCCTGTAAAAATCCAAAAGAAATAGAATCAGGAGTGTAGGTCGTTGATGTATGTTGGACCTCTGTGGCAAACCCTCTGCTTGTCATCTCATTGACAGGTTGACATTTGCACATACAGAGATCAGAATATTCTGGATGTTGGATGGGGAAGGCCAGAGTTGTCAGCATGACTAATACCATGGATATACTTTGCTCCCCTTCTTTCCAAATGGTGCAGTGAGGTCCCTGTGCAGGCTTCTATCTGTTAACTCTTGGCTGTGCCCATGATGTGATGCTGGCTGGTATAACAATGTGTCTTGGGCCTGCTCAGAGAGACCATCAGCCATATGTAAGGTGAAAAGACAAATATTTATACACAAGCTGAGAGTCAGGCACGAGCCTGTGCCACCAAAAGTATTCTCAATATTTTGATTATTCCTTTCCCCTACACTGCATTTTAGGGTACTCCCTGGTTTGGCTTCTGGGTTCGAGGGAGCCTGCTCGGCTAGTTAATGAAGGAGGCCAGCTTGATAATATGCAGGAGGCTGGAAGAACACAGCTGGCCAGAAGGTGGAGAAGGCAACGTTTCTGGTGTAACCTTTCTTCAGAACTGGGGGTGGGTGTAAGAGGAGCTGCAGATAAATGGGGAAGGGGTAAGAGTTGTGAGGTAGGCTCTATCCCTTCCTCACCACTCTGCCCCCTCTACACCCAAAACCCCTCCACTGTCCTCCACCCCAAATTTGATCTCCTTTTCAATTGTCAATGCCATCCCTCTAATTCCCGAGTCTAAACAACTTATGTGTAAATTCATGAACAGAGGCTTCGACACCGAACCACCTTAAGTTTTATTAGTTCATCTAATATTTCCTTTCTATCCATCTTGATAATTTTAAAATCCCTCTTGATTTCTTCTAATGTCATCATTATTAACTTTACAATAAAATCTCAGACAAATTATTCTGTATCCCAGTCATTTTAAATTAATCTCTTCTGAATTTACCATTTACATCCCTCTGTAATTGTATCTTTTCTTAATTCTCCTTTAATATCTATGTTCAAATTAGGTAGCTCCCTGCTCTATTTCTTTTGAAATGTTATTTATTTATGTCCTCTCAGTCTGTCCAGTTATCCTTTTAAATTTTTCTTATAAACACTTTATCTTCCCCTTTCTCATCCTCTCTTATTGTTTGTTTACTTTTTACATATATACCAACATTTCAGCTTGGATTATGTGTTGACATCTCTGGGGAGAAACTGAATCAACAACCATCTGACACAACTGCAAGAGTGTTAGCACTGAGCCAAACTCTACCCGAATTTCGTCCCTCAGAATGGGATGCTCAACCTTAAATGCAAACAAGAAGATTTGGAACTTTACCTGCCACTTGCCACCTTGAGTCTGCTATTTGATGAGATCATAGCTGATCTAATTGTGGTATCTACCTTCCTGTTTACCTGCTAGATCTTTTGCCCCCTTACCTTGTGACCGAAGTATTAATGCTCCGGACACAACTAAAGAATGATACAGGTCATTAATTTTTTTTTGTCTTTTTTTCTTTTTCTTTTTTTGTTTTTTTATTTAACCCCCACACTACCGCCTAACTGTGGTAGTGCTCATTTTCCCCAGCACCCATGGTGTGTGTGTGCAGGTGTGAAACACAGTGAAAGACACAAAGTGCACCAATCTTTATTCAATTACAGGTCATTAATAGGGTGTTTGAAGAATCATCTGAATAGTGTTAAATTGGTGAATAAAGTAAGTAAAATCTTCGCGAATAGAACAGAAATCACAGGATGTTCGATTGATCGAACACAGTGCATTCATTCACTTGATCTAGAAGCTGTAGGAGCATAACAAGTTGTGTATAAGAAATGATTCTAGAACAGACAAGGAGCCTGAACGACAAGGAGAAGTGGCAGAAGTTAGTGGTTGTATTAATTTTGGCTGATAGAAAAGCAATATTGAATTAAGTGGGGATAATACACTTCCTTTGATTTTCCCTGCTGTAGTTAATTGGCACCCAATTAAATCATCACATGTTTTATGAGTGACCAAAGTTAAACTTATCACTGCTGGGTTGCTTTCCTAATGAGAAATTTGACAGGAGATATTGGTTGAGTATTCAGACCCTTAAAGGAGTTAACACAGTGAACTCTCAGCAGAGTTTACTTTGCTTTGAGAATGACAATGGTATGCAGAAGATGAACTTCCAGATTGGGAAAGTTTGCTCAGGTACAGTGATTTCTCTTAGAGCGTAATAAATGTTTGGAATGGATGCCCAGGAGGTTACTAATAACCTCAGTCATTTAAAGGAGAGATACAAAAGCATTTGATGAAAAAATAATCAATAAATCAATCAATCAATCAATCAATCAATGGATCGAGTGAACTGTGGATTTTGTTTTTGAACTCTGATTAAAGATGATCTTTTCAGGAAGCGAAGCATTCCTGTGACTGTGGTGAGAAAAGGAATAAAATATGAAAAGATATACAAGTATGAACTTTCTTAATGAACTTTTGGACCCTGCAGAAAAGTACCTCTCCATATCTCATAAATATTTACAGAATCTACACAATTCAACTCACAAGGGGACAAAATACTAAAACAAATTTTAGTGATGCAATATTTTTTGAAATTTTGAGGAGTATTTCAATAATGGTAACCATCTAATAACAAATAAGTGAGTGATTTTTCACCTGTAAATTATTTATTGAGAATAGACACTGAAATAGATTCTAACTTTGCTGCATTGATTCTTGTAAAATCCTCAGGAAGTAAAAGTCAGTATTGTTTTCGAAGGATATAGTCAATGATCTAAATAGATGATGGCTGACTGGCCTTGGCAACAGGATATTAGGAACAAGAAGTTCATTGCTGTAAATATATCACATTTGCCTTTGTCACCAAAGAGACGTTTCATGTCTTATGACAAATATTCTTTATTTATATTCTGCCAAGGCTGGTAGTTTTTTTTAATTAAAGAATTGTTCCCATCTGTGCAGATCAGAGATTATTGACAGCAACAATGCTGTTACAGGACACAATGTGCAGGTTCTATATTTTCACAATGACGTGGCAAAGAATCAAATTACTTTTTCATATGTGACAAGACTAAACGATGATAATGACAATATTGCCCTGAAACCCACAATTTCCACTACATTAATTACCACTTTTGAAAATCAATTTGAACTAATAATTGAATGAAAAAGCTTTGTGTCTTTTGTTACTTTATAAGTTACTCACTTAAAAAAAGAAATCATTCGTGGTAAATTTTAAGCAGAATTACTTTCAATTTCTCTTCTATTTTCTGCCACTTCACCCTGTCACCCCCAGTTCCCTGCATGTCCATTAATATACTGACTTTAGAATCCAGGTGCACCCATAAGTGTGTTCCGAGCTGACCCTGCAAAGCTACAAAAAGGAACAGTGAGGGAACACAATTTGTGAGGGACATGCGACAGGCCCATGTGATCTGTGCTTACAGAATTTTTCCATTTGCCTGTGTCTGTTTACTCTTCAGACTGCTCTTCACCTAAATGCTTGGATTCTGGTCCAGCCAAAAAGAAAAATGGGAAATGCTTTTCTTCTGCCAGTGGTCGTCATTCACCTTGTCAAAGCAAATTCAAGCTTATTCCTATTACAGAGACTGCAGGAAGTATCTGGGGCGTTGCCATGTTTCCACTAGAACTGGGGCAGGAAGGCAGCTGTGCCTGAAAGTATTTGAAGGTTATTGATTTCTTACTGGATGACAGGCCCAAAGACCTAATCCAAATGGCCATTATTTACAGCATACCATTCAGTTTCAGTTTATTTTAAACCAGACCTTCATAGTAGAATAAATGAGCAGCATTAGGGGAGATGATGGCCTAGTGGAATTACCGCTAGATTATTAATCCAGAAATTCAGCTAATGTTCTGGTAACTCAGATTCATATCCCACCACAGCAGATGGTGGAAGTTAAATTCAGTAATAATGTGGATTTAAGAATCTACTAATGACCACAAAACCATTGTCAATTGTTGGAAAAATCCTTCCTTAATGCCCTTTAAGGAAGGAAATCTGCCATCTTTACCTTGCCTGGCCTACGTGTGACTCCAGATCCATAGCAATATGGTTGACTCTTAACTGCCTGCTGGGTAATTAGGGATGGGTAATAAATGCAGGCCACCCAGTGATGCCAACATCCCATGAGTGAATAAAAACAAATTTTGGCATCTCTTATAGTGTCATCAGTAATTCTGGATCCATGTGACACACTACACAGGTCATTTTATCTAAGTTGCCCAATGGAAGACAGGTGTGATTTAAAAGTCAGTCCAAAGTTTCAATCCGTTGAAAATTGGCAGGTTCTAAAACAAGCAACGAATCTGATTCTTTTCGGCCCTGTCAGTTTGGTTAGTTTAAACTGCATCTACATTTCTGACACAGTTATCATGAGGTTTGCACCATGACTGAAGTATACTGTTTAGCTAAAGCTAACACACTGTATTAATAGTCTATGTCCAAAATTTATATCATGGAAATGAAATCATGTATTCGTTTGAACTGCATATGATTTTAACAAATGCAATGTCCATGTCCCACGAGTGAACATATATATTTAAAAAAAAGGAAATTATGATAATAATGGACAACTGTCTCAACAAAGGGCAGGATAGACGAGAATATTTCTTGTTACAAGGTGTTCAGGGAATAAAGGGAGTGGTAGCATTAATGATTACAGAGAATATGACAGTGCTGGACATAGCAGGTGTCAAACAGGGATCAAGAACTGAATCTATTTGGCTAGAGGTAAGAAATGGAAAGGCACCATTACGTTACTGTGTATATTCTAGAGGTCACCACTTAGAAGGAAGGACATAAAACAACAAATTTGGAAGAAAATTACAAAGATGCAAAAAGTGACAGAATAATACAAATATTTTAATTTCCTGGGATAATAATAGTGCAAAAGCCAAAGAGAGACCAGAAGCTCTGAGGTGTCATCAAGTGTAATTTATTAAATCGGTACGTTTCCAGCCCAATAACAGTGGCTGCATTGCTGGATGTAGTGCTGGGGAATGATGGGAGTCAAATTGATCAAGTGCCAGTCAGGGAAGATTTAAGTTAGCTATGGAGAAGAGCAAGGAGCAATCCAAGTAAAAATATTAATTGGAGGATTGCCAATTTCATTGGGGTAGAAGGTACCAAGTTAATTAGAATCATAAGTTGGCTGACAAAGCTTTAACATAAAGGCTTACTGCGCTTAAATATCAGCCAGTTTGGATATATCTAGGGTACATTCCCACAAGCCAGAAAAATTGAGCAATCGAAACCTGGTGCTCCTGGTTGATAGAATAGGTAAAAGAATGTTGGAGTAGAAAAATGTTGTCTGTAACAGATATCAGATTGACAATGCAAGGGAAAACTGTGCCAGATGTAGAACGTTCAGAGGGAGCGTGTCAAATGAAATGAAATTGTAAAGATACAATATGAGATGAAGCAACTCGGTAAAATGAAAAGAGAAGATAAGTGTCTTGTTTAGGCAAATAAGTAGTGAGTGATTTCGTGCTAATCGGGGACCAAAATACAAATCTACTCATAGAAATGAATAACATAACTGGCACACTAAATGGGTACTTTATCCTTGTCAAAGAAAAAGGTTTTGTTAAAGTCATACTGAAGGAGGTGGTAGCTGAGATACTAATGAATTAACAATTGATGTACAGGTACTTCCAAAGCCAGGGAGAACTTGTGGCCCAGTTGGTAGTATCCCTGCTTTTATCAGAAGCTCCAGTTTCAAGTTCCATTCAAGGACCTGATGGTCTTGGAAAATAAATGCAGTCAAATGCAGCTTAGTTGTCAACGTGAAATCCTTTTCAACATGCCTTTAGCAGATTGCAGGAGTGGGCCCTGGTCAACTGTTCCAGTTATAGCCTCTTGCTTCTGGCTGTCAAGGAACATTATGCCAAAGAAAACAGATATAAGCACTTTACCTGCCTTATGGGTCTCAAGGTCTGGGAAAGTAGCTAAATCTAACTTAGGTAGGCTAATTGATGAGTTAGCAGGACAATACATCTGAGGATGTTGTTATGTACTGCTCAAAATCATCTACATCTAGAGAGCCTGAAACTGCTAATGTACAGTATACCACTATTCAAAATAAAGTGTGAGGATAAACCTTAACAATGACCTCAGGGCATGGTTAGGAACATGGGACTGGGATCATAGCAATTACACAAACATGGCTCAGGGATGGACAGGACTGGCAGCTTAATGCTCCAGGATACAAATGCTACAGGAAGGATAGAAAGAGAGGCAAGAGAGGAGGGGGAGTGGCGTTTTTGATAAGGGATAGCATTACAGCTGTGCTGAGGGAGGATATTCCCGGAAATCTATCCAGGGGAGTTATTTGGGTGGAACTGACAAATAAGAAAGGGATGATCACCTTATTGGGATTGTATTATAGACCCCTAATAGTCAGAGGGAAATTGAGAAACAAACTTGTAAGGAGATCTCAGCTATCTGTAAGAATAATAGGGTAGTTATGGTAGGGGATTTTAACTTTCTAAACATCGACTGGGACTGCCATAGTGTTAAAGGTTTAGATGGAGAGGAATTTCTTAAGTGTGTACAAGCCAATTTTCTGTTTCAGTATGTGGATGTACCTAATACAGAAGGTGCAAAACTTGAACTACTCTTGGGAAATAAGGCAGGGCAGGGGACTGAGGTGTCAGTGGGGGAGCACTTTGGGGCCAGCGACCATAATTCTATTCGTTTTAAAATAGTGATGGAAAAGGATAGACCAGATCTAAAAGTTGAAGTTCTAAATTGGAGAAAGGCCAATTTTGATGGTATTAGGCAAGATCTTTCGAAAGCTGGTTGTAGGCAGATGTTCGCAGGTAAAGGGACGGCTGGAAAAAGGGAAGCCTTCAGAAATGAGATAACAAGAATCCAGAGAAAGTATATTCCTGTCAGGGTGAAAGGAAAGGCTGGTAGGTATAGGGAATGCTGGATGACTAAAGAAATTGAGGGTTTGGTTAAGAAAAAAAAGGAAGCATATGTCAGGTATAGACAGGAAAGATCAAGTGAATCCTTAGAGTATAAAGGCAGTAGGAGTATACTTAAGAGGGAAATTAGGAGGACAAAACGGGGACATGAGCTAGAATTGGCAAATACAATTAAGGAGAATCCAAAGGGTTTTTACGAATATATTAAGGACAAAAGGGTAATTAGGGAGAGAATAGGGTCCCTCAAAGATCAGCAAGGCGGCCTTTGTGTGGAGCCACAGAAAATGGGGGAGGTACTAAATGAATTGTTTGCATCAGTATTGACTGTGGAAAAGGATATGGAAGATATAGACTGTAGGGAAATAGATGGTGACATCTTGCAAAATGTCCAGATTATAGAGGAGGAAGTGCTGGATGCCTTGAAACGATTAAAGGTGGATAAATCCCTAGGACCTGATCAGGTGTACCCAAGAACTCTGTGGGAAGCTAGAGAAGTGATTGCTGGGCCTCTTGCTGAGATATTTGTATCATTGATAGTGATAGGTGAGGTGCCGGAAGACTGGAGGTTGGCAAACGTGGTGCCACTGTTTAAGAAGGGTGGTAAAGGCAAGCCAGGGAACTATAGACTGGTGAGCCTGACCTCGGTGGTGGACAAGTTGTTGGAGGGAATCCTGAGGGACAGGATGTACATGTATTTGGAAAGGCAAGGACTGATTTGGAATAGTCAATATGGCTTTGTGCATGGGAAATAATGTCTCACAAACTTGATTGAGTTTTTTGAAGAAGTAACAAAGAAGATTGATGAGGGAAGAGCAGTAGATGTGATCTATATGGACTTCAGTAAGGCGTTCAACAAGGTTCCCCATGGGAGACTGATTAACAAGGTTAGATCTCAAGGAATACAGAGAGAAGTAGCCATTTGGATACAGAACAGGCTGAAAGGTAGAAGACAAAGGGTGGTGGTGGAGGGTTGTTTTTCAGACTGGAGACCTGTGACCAGTGGAGTGCCACAAGGATTGGTGCTGGGCCCTCTACTTTTTGTCATTTACATAAATGATTTGGATGTGAGCATAAGAGGTACAGTTAGTAAGTTTGCAGATGACACTAAAATTGGAGGTGTAGTTGACAGCAAAGAGGGTTACCTCAGATTACAACAGGATCTGGACCAAATGGGCCAATGGGCTGAGAAGTGGCAGATGGAGTTTAATTCAGATAAATGCGAGGTGCTGCATTTTGGGAAAGCAAATCTTAGCAGGACTTATACACTTAATGGTAAGGTCCTAGGGAGTGTTGCTGAACAAAGAGACCTTGGAGTGCAGGTTCATAGCTCCTTGAAAGTGGAGTCGCAGGTAGATAGGATAGTGAAGAAGGCATTTGGTATGCTTTCCTTTATTGGTCAAAGTATTGAGTACAGGAGTTGGGACGTCATGTTGCGGCTGTACAGGACATTGATTAGGCCACTGTTGGAATATTGCGTGCAATTCTGGTCTCCTTCCTATCGGAAAGATGTTGTGAAACTTGAAAGGGTTCAGAAAAGATTTGCAAGGATGTTGTTAGGGTTGGAGGGTCTGAGCTACAGGAAGAGGCTGAACAGGCTGGGGCTGTTTTCCCTGGAGCGTTGGAGGCTGAGAGGTGACCTTATAGAGGTTTACAAAATTATGAGGGGCATAGATTTAATAAATAGACAAAGTCTTTTCCCTGGGATCGGGGAGTCCAGAAGTAGAGGGCATAGGTTTAGGGTGAGAGGGGAAAGACATAAAAGAGACCTAAGGGGCAACGTTTTCACGCAGAGGGTGGTACGTGTATGGAATGAGCTGCCAGAGGATGTGGTGGAGGCTGGTACAATTGCAACATTTAAGAGGCATTTGGATAGGTATATGAATAGGAAGGGTTTGGAGGGATATGTGCCAGGTGCTGGCAGGTGGGACTAGATTGGGTTGGGATATCTGGTCAGCATGGATGTGTTGGACCAAAGGGTCTGTTTCCATGTTGTACATCTCTATTACTCTATAACTCTAACTATAGACCAGTTAGTTCAACCTTGATGATAAGAAATCTTGTAGAAATTATATTGTGAAGCAAAATTTACATTCACTTGGATAAGGATGGATTACTTAAGGAAAGTCAGCAGAGCTTTGTTTTTAGTGCAGATTGTATTTAATTGAGTTGATTGAATTTTATGATGTGGTCACAAAAAGGGCTGATGAGGATAATGTCATTGCTGTAGTGTACATGGACTTGCAAGAGGCATGGAAGAAAGTGCGATATGATAGATTAGCCAACAAAGTCGAAGCTCATGAAATAAAGTGATGTGCAGCGACTGGATAGGTAGTTGTCTGAGTACTAGAAGCAGAGAGAGTAGGTGAAGAAGGCTTGCAGGATTGGAGAAAGGCATACACTTGGGTTCCCCAGGGGTTGGTATTTGGACAATTGCTTTTCTTGATCCATATTAATGACTTCAACTTGATGCATAATTTCATAATAAAGGCACCACCCTTGAGGAAAGATGTGAAGGTTTTGGATGATGTATGCAAAGAATGTGTGAGAATAGTTTCAAGGATGAGATGCATCATTTGTACAGATAGAGGGAAGCTAGGTCTGTTTTTCTGAGATGTGAAATTTGAAAAAAAAAATGATAGTAGTGTTCCAAAACTGAAAGATCTGGACAGAGTAAATAGACCCATTGGTGGAAGTGTCAAGAACCAGAGGACATTGATTAAGGAAATGGCAAGAGAATTGATGATGATATTCGGCAAAACCTTTGATACTCTAGTTTTTTGGATCTGGAATGCACAGCCTGATAGTGTGATAAAGATGGGTTAATCATGACTTTCAAATGCTGAAACACCTTATGTGAAAACATTTGAAAATCTAGAGGAAAAGAGTGGAGAATAGGAATAGGTGAGGTGGTTTTGCAAAGAGTCAGTGGACCCAGGTAGGATGGACCGAATGGATCTCCCCCGTGTTGCAACAATTCTATCATTCCATGATTTATAAAGATAGAAAAAAATGAGCTGGTAGAATTAGGAGTAACTAAGTACTTAATGAGGTAAACAGAATACATGTTACTTACAGTACGGTGGCTCAGTGGTTAGCACTGTTGTGTTTCAGCGCCAAGGACCTGGGTTCAATTCCACCCTTGGGTGACTCTCTGTGTGGAGTATGCATATTCTCCCTGTGTCTGTGTGGGTTTCCTCCAGTTGCTCTGGTTTCCTCCCACCATTGAAAGATGTGCAGGCAAGGTGGATTGGCCATGCGAAATTGACCATCGTGTCCAGAGATGTGCAAGCTGGGTGGATTAGCTATGGGAAATGTAGGGTTATAGGGATAGGATAGGGAGTGGGTCTGGACTCAGTGGGCCAAATGACCTACTTCCACACTGCAGGGATTCTATGCTGATTTTGCTGGCTTTGCAAGTTTACCATTATAAATGTGGAAATTCATTCCATCAGAAGATTAATATTGCAAATTTTAAAATTCTTTATCACATCAGCCAACTATGGGTAGGTTACATCAAAATGTTAATGCTACTAACTTGTGATTTACTACTGTATGTGAAAGTCGATGTATATGTTAATAAGTTTTCAATATTGAGGAATATGCAAACACAAGGTAACAGCTGGGAAAAGTGTATTGATGATTGAAGCATCAATAGGATTTTTAATGTGG
Source organism: Chiloscyllium punctatum (assembly GCF_047496795.1). NCBI lineage: Eukaryota > Metazoa > Chordata > Chondrichthyes > Orectolobiformes > Hemiscylliidae > Chiloscyllium > Chiloscyllium punctatum. The sequence goes on from NC_092739.1 coordinate 51,880,877, forward strand.
GGAGGCTGGCATATAACAATGTAAGTGATTTTGATCCAGAAGTCATTTTGCAAATAAATTATCTGGAATTATGGCCATCTCCTGGAATATTAATTTTAAGATGTTGCTTAAAATTAATATTCCAGGAGTTGCTTAACAAAGCTTAAAAGTACAGAGAGATTTGTTTTCCTTGTCCCCTTTGCTCTGACCTTACATAAGACCATAAGACCATAAGACATAGGAGTGGAAGTAAGGCCATTCGGCCCATCGAGTCCACTCCGCCATTCAATCATGGCTGATGCGCATTTCAGCTCCACTTGCCAGCGTTCTCCCCGTAGCCCTTAATTCCTCTAGACAACAAGAACCTATCAATCTCGGCCTTGAAGACATTTAGCGTCCCGGCTTCCACTGCACTCCGTGGCAATGAATTCCACAGGCCCACCACTCTCTGGCTGAAGAAATGTCTCCGCATTTCCGTTCTGAAATGACCCCCTCTAATTCTAAGGCTGTGTCCACGGGTCCTAGTCTCCTCGCCTAACAGAAACAATTTTCTAGCATCCACCTTTTCAAAGCCATGTATTATTTTGTATGTCTCTATTAGATCTCCCCTTAATCTTCTAATCTCCAACGAATACAATCCCAGTATCCTCAGCCGTTCCTCATATGCTAGACCTGTCATTCCAGGGATCATCCGTGTGAATCTCCGCTGGACACGTTCCAGTGCCAGTATGTCCTTCCTGAGGTGTGGGGACCAAAACTGGACACAGTACTCCAAATGGGGCCTAACCAGAGCTTTATAAAGTCTTAGTAGTACATCTCTGCTTTTATATTCCAACCCTCTTGAGATAAGAGACAACATTGCATTCGCTTTCTTAATCACAGACTCAACCTGCATGTTTACCTTTAGAGAATCCTCGACTCGCACTCCCAGATCCCTTTGTGCTTTGGCTTTATTAAGTTTCTCACCATTTAGAAAGTAGTCCATGCTTTTATTCTTTTTGCCAAAGTGCAAGACCTCGCACTTGCTCACGTTAAATTCCATCAGCCATTTCCTGGACCACTCTCCCAACCTGTCTAGATCCTTCTGTAGCCTCTCCACTTCCTCAGTACTACCTGCCTGTCCACCTAACTTCGTATCATCGGCAAACTTCGCTAGAATGCCCCCGGTTCCCTCATCCAAATCATTAATATATAATGCGAACAGCTGTGGCCCCAGCACCGAACCCTGCGGGACACCGCTCGTCACCGGCTGCCATTCTGAAAATGAACCTTTTATCCCAACTCTCTGCCTTCTGTTAGATAGCCAATCCTCAATCCATCCCAGCAGCTCACCTCGAACACCATGGGCCCTCACCTTGCTCAGCAGCCTCCCGTGTGGCACCTTATCAAAGGCCTTTTGAAAGTCCAGATAGACCACATCCACTGGGTTTCCCTGGTCTAACCTACTTGTTACCTCTTCAAAAAATTCCAACAGGTTTGTCAGGCATGACCTCCCTTTACTAAATCCACATAGGTGTGTTGGTCATAGAAAAGTACAGCACAGAAACAGACCCTTTGGTCCAACTCGTCCATGCCGATCAGATGTCCTAAATTAATCTAGTCTCGTTTGCCAGCACCCAGCCCATATCCCTCTAAACCTTTCCTATTCATATACCCATCCAGATGCTTTTTAAAGTAGTAATTGTATCAGCCTCTCTCACTTCCTCTGGCCTGAAGACCTTTAAAATCTAATTCTTATTAACTTTTACTCATGATTCCTAGCTTTTTTTCAAATTTAGATCACGTATCAGTAAAAGCTAATTTCCTTAGAAATTTGAGCCTCATAAAAATGGCATTCATGTAATGTGTAAATAATTGTTAAGTTGTCATTGATCTTAAATGTGCCTTATTACTTTCTTCCTTATTTCTTTAAGCCTCATTGTTGTTCAAATAAAAGCACAGTTTTTACTGACTTACTTTTTTCACCTTCAACTCCCATTTTGGCCTTGAATTCAGCCTTAATTAAAAAAAAGTATTAAAATACAAAATTGCAAAACAACCAAAATGTAAAGTAAAAACTGACCTTCACAAGCACTCAGAATCACTAAATTTCCAAATCCATGACCTTCAGCTGTAATCAGGATGGATGTAATCTATCAGACCACACTGGTGAGTGCACTAGCCTGTGCCCTCACTACTTTTTGAAAACACTGCGATATAATAATGGCTGACTTGCCATTTGTTCAGCTGTATCCTTCAAATTATGAAATTGTCATGACAGTACTTCACTTCTTTGCATATTATTTTTATATAGACTACATCCCTTTTGAATTGGAACTGAAAATCTCACCATTCTGCAAATCCCCAACAAGCTTTTCGCATAATTGGATTTGATAGCACAGGCAGGATTTGTGACTTAATCCCCAGGCTGTTGCTGGCAGGACATTGGAGCCGATTAATATAAAAATAAAGTATAATTAAAATAATTACCACACATTATTATTTGCCTAGGTTTGGGATTCTGCACACTAGAACTTGTTTTGAAATATATTAGGCAGATACTTGCGCGGCTTAAATGTCAGATTTAAAATCATGCATTATTTGTTTGGGACTGCTTAGTTACTGAGAAGATAAGCTCTATGCAAGCAGACTCAAAACCCAGGAAGAGGTCAGTGAAAATGTAAATGAATATCATGCAACCAGAAGTTTAGTTCCAGGTGTAAATTAAATTATCCATGGTCTGCCTCACAGCGCCAGAGACCCCGGTTCAATTCCCACCTCAGGCGACTGACTGTGTGGAGTTTGCACATTCTCCCCGTGTCTGCGTGGGTTTCCTCCGGGTGCTCCGGTTTCCTCCCACAGTCGAAAAATGTGCAGGTCAGGTGAATTGGCCATGCTAAATTGCCCGTAGTGTTAGGTGAAGGTGTAAATGTAGGGGAATGGGTCTGGGTGGGTTGGGGTCGGTGTGGACTTGTTGGGCCGAAGGGCCTGTTTCCACACTGTAAGTAATCTAAAAAGAAAGCATTAGTAGATGAGGGGTGAATATCAGCTAATCAAGTGTTTGTATGCATAAAATGTTCCATTGTATCTCTGAAAGTTATTGAGCAACGATCCTGAATTCAAGTAGTGCTACAAAGAGATACATTTTGTTGAAGCTTTTCATCTTTGCACAACATCATGACTGCACATCCCTTCGGCTGTTACTGACAAGCAGGACACTGACTATACCCAAAATTTGCAATACAGCGTCTAACCAATGTGCAATTGTGGATTGTGCAATTGAGCAACATTTACTGGATAGTCCTGAGTGTGCAAACAATTACACTGACAACCAGTTTAGGATCGTCAGTCAGCCTCACAGTGGGATGTACCTGGGTGCAATGGAAGCATATGTTCACATATTGCACCAAAAATAGAAGTTTCTGGAAAAGCTCAGCAGGTCTAGCAGCATCAGTGAAGGGTACTGAGGAAGGGTCACCAGACCCAAAGCATTAACTCTGATTTCCCATCACAGATGTTGCCTGTCCTGCTGAGATTTTCCAGCTACTTCTGTTTTTGTGTCTGAGTTACAGCATCTGCAGTTCTTTCGGTTTTTTGTTTTGTACACACTGCAACTGCTTCATCCCAATAAAATAGATGACAGTCAGTCACTGAGATATGAGTCAAAGCAGTAATCTAACCAATCACAGTCAACCTGTGAAACAAAGCCTGAACATTAACTATAAAATGGGGCGCTTGCCACTGGGCGGTAGGGATCCCCAGTGGAGGGCTCTCTACACGGGAGTCCTCCCCCTTTCTCTCGGGGATCTGGGGTGGAGGGTGCTGCACGCAGCAGTCCCCTGCAACCGCAGATTGCGGTGGTTCACGGACTCCCAGCCCAACTGCTTGTTCTGTGGCGCTGTGGAGTCCGTGGACCATGTATATATTGGGTGTGGGCGCTTGCACTCCCTTTTTGATTTTCTCAAAAACCTTCTCCTCTGCTTTTGGTTGCACTTCAGTCCCACGCTCCTGATCTTCGGGCACCCGGTACGGAGGAGGGACGGTAGGTCTGAAGACCTCCTCGTGGGTCTGCTCCTGGGCCTGGCCAAACTGGCCATCAACCGGTCCAGGCAGCGGGCCGTGGAGGGGGTCGTTAGGGCCGACTGACTGCCCCTCTTCCGGGGTTACGTTAGGGCCCGGGTGTCCTTGGAGAGGGAGCACGCGGTATCCACCAACACCCTGGAGTTGTTCAGGGGGAGGTGGGCGCCGCAGGGAGTGGAGTGTATTATTTCCCCCTCCAACTCTATTTTGATTTAGTCCCTCCCCTCCCCTTCACTGTTTTGATCACACAGCACTGCCCTTTGATGTGAAGGGCTCTGCTTGTCAGTGGCCACCTGGGTGTTTTCCTATCTTCCTTAAAAAAAAGGGGGCACTTCTCACAGCAACATCTCTCCAAATCATGGTCAAATTGTTAACAAATCAAATGCTCGTCTTCTGGAGTATAAATGTCAATTTTACACTTGAATTAATATTTTTCCAAGTTGTACTGACAAATGCACAATGAAAGGCTTTGCCAAGATAAGTCTTTTTGCAGCAATATCCAAGTCCTGTACTGCCAGATGTTTATTCAGAGATCTTCGATCTGGATATAAGGCAATCTTTTCCTAATAAAGATAATTTCTCAGCTTAGCACACCCTCATTGGGAGCTATGTTTATGAAGGGTACGGATCCGAGGTAAATGTATAAAACAGTTCTCCATTCCATGTTTCCATCAACAACGGATTCCCACTCCTGGGATGAATTCTGGGTCAAAAATGCAGAGTTGGGTTATTTAAAAGGTTGACTTGAGATGCCTTGTCCAATCTTATGGGCTGCTCAACTAGCACAGGGAGGCAATGTGAGTATCCGAGGTTCCAGGATATCGAGACACTTTGTGCAGAATGCCCTGACTTGGCACTTATTTGTATAATTTGTGACCTGCCACTGATGGGTGTATATCCATCAATCTCTAGGACTGTCTCCCTCAGGTTAGGAGGGCAGGAAGCACCTGAATGTGAAACCAGTAGAGAGAATTTGCCAGTCTGTGTGATTTTGAACTTGTCTATACCTCAGGATGTATATTCTGCCCAATATTCTATCTGAAAGCTTTATGGTATATCATTATGAATGCCCCTGTGGAAGCAGGAGCTCTTGAGCTAAAATGTAGTAGGCTACAAATTCAAACAGTGGCTTCACCTCCTCCAGCTGATGTGATCCAACCCCAAAGCCAAATGAAGGTGTGATTACGCCTGAGAAACTAGCGGCTCAAGTTAACCCCATATGAGACCAGTTTTGGTCATCCAAGGTCTCCATGTAACTGCAATCTTTTCAGAATGGTTCTTCCATTCCTAGGGATATGCAAAGATTATAAGTGATTGATTGTTGTTTATTTCTCCTCAGCAGGACCCACATGCCACCATATCCAGCGTTTATTGCTGCTTATTGGTGGCAAGCAAACTACTTGCTACTCTGCCAGTAATCCAGTGAGTTCCCATGAAGGGTCTGGGATCCCTACCCCACCCCCGATCCAACAAATTCCAATCATCCTTACTCCACACCCAAAGGATACATTCCCAAACAGAAGTGTCTGTACTTTCAGTTGGGTGTAAAATAAGTGGCAAACTATGAAAAAAGAGCTAAGAAGCTCTCCGCTCTTTTTGACCCCAGTGTTTGGGTCAAACCTCAATTAACATCATATGTATTTCTTTGTAGGTCAATATGCTGAGGTTAAGGGATAATGATTTGTATTGCAAGCATTGCAAAAACAATTCAGTAATGCCAAGAAAATAAACATTAGTGTGAAACAGAGCAAAACAGTAAAAGTTGTCATTTCAATAGAATGGATTCCCAGTTTTACTCATTCTTGTTTTCATTGCTGTGTTTGGGGAGCCATAACAAATTAAAATAGTACAGCACATGAGAAGGCCATTCAGCCCATTGGGTTTGCATAGAGTCTTTCAAAGAGCGATAAATTTCTTCATCTACTTTGCAGCAGTTTTATCCTCGAGTGCTAACTCACTTCCCTTTTGAAGCTAGCTGTAGAATCTGTATCTACCATCCTGTCAATCACTGCATTCAAATCTTAGTAACCAAATATGGAAACGTCTTCCTCATGTCACCTCTGACTAAAATCAGTTGAAATTTATGCCTTCTGGTTACTGACCCCTTTAGATATTGGAAACAGTTTCTCTTTATTAATTTTAGGAAAACCCTTTATGAATTCAAACTTCTGTACCAAATCACTTATTCACCTCCATTGCACACGGAAAAATGCCATCTTCACCATTTTATCCACATAATTCTTAGTCCTCAACCCTCGAACCATTTGCCACTACTCAATAGCCTTTGTAAAGCTTTTGTATCTTGCTTGAAATTTGATGTCCAAAACTGAACACCTTACTCAACTGGAACCAGATAATTCACCGGGCATAACTTCTGGCTTCTGTACACTAAGGCTGTGAAACTGAGGCCCAGAATAATAGAATGATATAAACTCTGCTCCCAGCCACTCCTGGCATGTTCTGTGTAGTGCCCTTGCATGACAGGCTGCTGGTGCAGTATAGGCCTGTGTAGTAACATGCAGAGAGGTCATTCTGGCTGATTTGACATATATATTTTGAACTTGGCAAATCATTGTGCCAGTCATTCTCAATTGAATGGATGGAACCTCCTAAGGGTGCTATCTAAAGGTATCCAACTTGCTTTTGACTTAGTCCTATCCAGTGCTACCTCAAAGGTTCCAGCATGACTGCTGCAGATTCTCAATGGCAGAAAATGACAATAATCTTGAATGGTGATAAGCATGAACCTTAAGGGCTTGGCTTCAGATCACATCACCTTGGCATAAATGACAGAAAGCAGGGCTGACTGAGATGCAAGATCACTAGTGGAGTGACAGTATTGGGGGAATGCACAGAGTGGAGCCAAGGCCTACTCTTTAAGGATGTGATCCATCACATTTCTGCAAAAGGACATCTGCAATTGGAAAGATGCAACTGGAGCTTCAGACGAACAATAGCAGTCAAAGAGTAAGTCATTAGCTTACTGAAGAAGAATATCATGTACCTGAATACATCTGGGGGCTCCTTCAGTACATGCCAGCATGCATTTCGAGAATGGTAATGATATGTATAACATACACAGCAAGAGAGAATTGCAGCTACAGGAGGAAAGGAGGTGATGACCATGTACACCCTTGGGCAATGAGCACTAGGGGGAGCAACGGGAAGAGGTAGAGTTTGATGAGACAAAGGCCCCTACAGCTGCTTATTTAGCTGCCAGAAATGTCTGCCAGACGCGTGCAATTCAGTGAACCTGCAGCTGGGAAGCCTAACAAATCACAGCTTCACTCCCCACATCCCATCACAAAGTATTCCCACAGTCAGTAGGCTTTCCATTTTACTCCCACTGCTGATCTCACGAGCACTCACCACCATATCCACTTGGTTTCAGAGGCTGACCTCTTTTTATTTCTCCCATCCATTGAGCTGTCTAGCCGCTGAAGGATAATATTGTGTCCAGTTCTGGTGGCCCTACTATAGGAAAGATACAGAGGCTTTGGAGAGGGTGCAAAGAAGGTTTACCAGGATGCTGCCTGGACTGGAGGGCTTGCCTTATGAAGAAAGGTTGAATAAGCTCGGACATTTCTCTCTGGAGAGAAGGAGGAAGAGAGGAGACCTGATCAAGGTGTACAAGATAATGAGTGGAATTGATAGATTCAATAGCCAGAGACTTTTCCCCAGGGCAGGATTGACTAGTACGAGAAGTCATAGTTTGAAGATATTAGGAGGAAGGTATAAAGGAGATGTCAGAGGTAGATTCTTTACGCAGAGAGTTGTGAATGCACAGAATGTGTTGCCAGGTGTGGTGGTGGAAGCAGAGTCATTGGGGACATTTAAGCGACTGCTGGACATGCGCATGGATAGCAGTGAGTTGAGGGGTGCATAGGTTAAGTTATTATTTTACATGAAGATAAAACCTCGGCACAACATCATGGGCCAAAGGGCCTGTTCTGTGCTGTACTTTTCTATGTTCTACGTCCTATCCCATCTTGCATCAGAGAACAGGGGACAGTTTCCCTATGGTGAGACCCATCTTTGCACGTGTTCTCTCTTTGCTCTATCCACTTGAGCTATTTTGACCATTTCTCAGATCCAGGGTTTCAAATACCAGATATGAGTGGTCATTGGGTCCAGATGTTCAGTGTTGGGTTTTGTGTTTATTCCTTGAGATATGCAAAGGGAAGGCATCCATTTTTATCTTCAAACACTGTTTTATTTTTAATGGTTGTAAAAGGTCTCCAGTTTGCTTTTGCATTCTCTTTCTAAGTAGCCTCAGCCATATATGATTAACAGCATATGAAATTATGTGTTCAATTGAACACTTGAATTCTGCAGTCAGGAAACTCAAATGTAGGAGGCTAAACCTAAAGGTTAAGGCTTTAAGAAAGGCCCGGGCAAAGCAACCTGCTGTAACCTTCGGGTTCCCAAGCCAATTATTTGGATGTGAGCATAGGAGGGACAGTTTGTAAGTTTGCAGATGACATCAAAATTGGAGGTGCAGTGGATAGCGAAGAAGGATACCTCAGAGTATAATGGGATTTTGATCAGATTGGCCAATGGGCTGAGGAGTGGCTGATAGAGTTTAATTCAGATAAATACAAAGAGCTGCATTTTGGGGAATCAAACCTTAGCAGGACTTATACACTTAATGGTAAGGTCCTGGAGAGTGTTGCTGAACAAAGAAACCTTGGAGTGCAGGTTCATAACTCCTTGAAAGTGGAGTCACAGGTAGATAGGATAGTGAAGAAGGCGTTTAGTATACTTTCTTTTATTGGTCAGAGTATTGAGTACAGGAGTAGGGAGGTCATGTTGTGGCTGTACAGGACATTGGAATATTGCTTGCAATTCTGGTTTCCTTCCTATCAGAAAGATGTTGTGAAACTTGAAAGGGTACAGAAAACATTGACAAGCATGTTGCCAGGGTTGGAGGATTTGAGTGATAAGAAGAGGTTGTATAGGCTGGGTCTGTTTTCCCTGGAGCATTAGAGGCTGCGGGGTGACCTTTTAGAGGGTTTTAAATCATGAGGGGCATGGATAGGATAAATAGACAAAGATGGAGTGGGGGAATCCAGAACTACAGGGCACAGGTTTAGGGTGGGAGGGGAGAGATATAAAAGAGACCTAAGGGGCAACTTTTTCACGGAGAGGGTGGTACATGTATGGAATGAGCTGCCAGAGGAAGTGGTGGAGGCTGGTACAACTGCAACATTTAAAAGGCATCTGGATGGGTTTGTGAATAAGAAGAGTTTGGAGGGATATGGGCCAGGTGCTGGCAAGTGGGACTAGACTGGGTTTGGATATCTGGTCAGCATGGATGGGTTGGACCGAAGGGTCTGTTTCCATGCTGTACATCCCTATGACACGATGACACTGCTGCTCCTGTTCACTGCTACAACTCCACATCTTCCCTGATGTGAAATCTTATCTGCTAATACTTTGGTGAAGCACCTTCAGATATTTTACAAACTTAAAGGTGTTATATGATATTAAGCTGTTATTTTTGCAGTTTTTGTATTATTTATTATATTTGGAGATATCCCTTTAATTTACAAGCATAATGGAAGAGATTACGTTTCTCATACACACACCTGTTTCCCTACTTGTTGCTGGTGTTAAACTACATTTCAAAGCCTTGGTGATTTTCCAGTTTATCCACTGGATTGAATTGACCTTGTTCTAATATTTTACTCTCTCAATTCCAAATCAGAAAGAACATGTGCCAAAAACTGATAAACTCAGTCAAAAACAGAAATTCAACTTTTCCTGTCTGGTTTACATTATAAACAATGAATAAGGAAAGTAGAGGTCTTTAAAATTGTAAATGTTTCAATAGTGTAGCTGTAGGGGGTGAGTGAAATCTTGCAGGGGTGTGTGATGTGGGCAATGGTGAGAGCTGTGACAGACTCAGACAAGAAATTCCAAGTCCAGACAATTCTGCTATAATGCGGCAGTTCCGTTCTCGTGCAATCCAATGTTATAATAAAATTGCCTAATAGCAGCACCATTCAAACTAATGGGGCCAGAATCATGTTATAACCAATACATATTTTCCCCATTCTCATTGTATTTCCTCAACATCTTTATGATTGCTCATGCCACAGCAGAGAGGGGTAAATTCTGCATGGTTTTTGCCACCGATACCAGTGTGTGGTACTGGGTAAAGGCTGTTTGGGGCAGTTTGCTACCCCCAATTCTCCTTAGTCTTTGCTTTGTCCTAGGTCTAACCAGTGCTTAATGGTAGAGGATACACCACCATTGAGTACCTACTGAAGTGATATGGTTTTCAGATAACAAAAGGTTCATTTCATGACAGTTATAAGCACAACTGTATTTCATAGAATGCACAGTGTGGAAACAGGCCATTCGGCCCATTGAGTCAACACCAATCCTCTGAATAGCAACTAGCCAGACCTACCCTCTATTTTTTAACCCTGCCTTTCCCATGGCTAGCTCACCTAGCCTGCACATCCCTGGACACCATGAGTCAATATGAAATCTCCAATCCACTAATTTATATGGACTGTGGGAGAAAACTGAAATACCCAGTGGAAACAAGGACGAGGGTGAAGAGCCCGAGGTGGTGGTACACATCGGCACAAATGATGTCGGAAGAAGAGGAGGAACATACTACAGCGAGACTTCGGAGAACTAGGAAGAAGGCTAAAAAGCAGGACGTCCAAGGTGGTTATCTCCAGTTTGCTTCCAGTTCCTCGGGCTAGTGTGGCCAGAAACCGGGAGATAATGGACTTGAACGTGTGGTTGGGGAACTGGTGCAGGAAGCAAGGATTTAAATTCTTGGATCACTGGGGTATATTTATATTTTATGGTAACCATAAATTCTACAAGAGAGACAGCTTGCACCTTAATAGATCAGGGATCAGCATTCTGGCAGGCAGGTTTTCTGCTGCAACACCGCTACATTTAAACTAAGTAGCGGGGGGGAGGGGACAAGCTGGATGTTTAAAAAGGAAATTGAAGGGGTAGTTAGAACAAGAGAAGTCAAGAAAGACAACTGTATCAAGGAGGCAGAAAACTGGAAAAGGCATCATGCTGTAAGGTTGAGTGAAATAAGGGTTGAGGGGATGGGTGAGAGCAGTAACAAATTAAAAATTCTATATATGAATGCACGAAGCATTAGACACAAGGTGGATGAGCTTGAGGCTCTTTTGGAAATTGGCAGATACGATATTGTGGGGATAACTGAGACGTGGCTTCATGGGGACAGGGCCTGGGAAATGAATATTCAAGGCTACACGTGCTATCATAAGGACAGACTGACGGGCAGAGGGGGTGGGGTGGCCTTGTTGGTAAGGGAGGATATTCAGTCCCTTGTGCAGGGGGACCTAGAGTCAGGGGATGTAGAGTCAGTGTGGATAGAGCTTCGAAACACCAAGGGTAAAAAGACCCTCATGGGAGTCATCTACAAGCCCCCAAACAGTAGTCTGGATGTCGGATGTAAGTTGAATCAGGAGCTGAAATTGGCTTGTCGCAAAGACGTTACTACAGTTGTTATGGGGGATTTTAACATGCAGGTAGACTGGGAGAATCAGGATGGTATCGGGCCTCAAGAAAGAGACTTTGTGGAGTGCCTCAGAGATGGATTTTTAGAGCAGCTGGTGCTGGAGCCGACCAGGGATAAGGCGATTCTGGATCTGGTATTGTGTAACGAACCAGAATTGGTCAGTGACCTCGAAGTGAAGGAGCCATTGGGAAGTAGTGACCATAATACAATAAGCTTCAATCTGCAATTTGAGAGGGAGTGGGTACAATCTGAAGTGACAATATTTCAGTTGAATAAAGGGAAATATGGAGCTATGAGGGAGCAACTGGCCAAAGTTCAATGGTGCAATACCTTAACAGGGAAGACCATGGAGGAACAATGGCGGATATTTCGGTGTATAATGCAGAAGTTGCAGGATCAGTTCATTCCTAAAAGGAAGAAAGATCCCAGGAGGAGACATGGGCGGCCGTGGCTGACGAGGGAAGTAAAGAAACATATAAAGTTAAAAGAGAAAAAGTATAACTTAGCGAAGATAAGTGGGAAAACTGAGGACTGGGAAGCTTTTAAAGAACAACAGAGGATTAATGAGAAAAAATGAGGTACGAAGGTAAACTGGCCAAGAATATAAAGGAGGATAGTAAAAGCTTTTTTAGGTATGTCCAAGGCAAAAAAATGGTTAGGACAAAAATTGGGCCCTTGAAGACAGAAGCAGGGGAATATATTACTGGGAACAAAGAAATGGCAGAGGAATTAAATGGGTACTTCAGATCTGTGTTCACTGGGGAAGACACAAGCAATCTCCCTGAGGTAACAGTGGCTGAAGGACCTGAACTTAAGGGAATTTATATTTGCCAGGATTTGGTCTTGGAGAGACTGTTAGGTCTGAACGTTGATAAGTCTCTGGGACCTGATGGCCTGCATCCCAGGGTACTGAAGGAGGTGGCTCGGGAAATCGTGGATGCGCTGGCGATTATTTTCCAGAGTTCAATAGAATCGGGGTCGGTTCCTGAGGATTGGAGGGTGGCTAATGTTGTGCCACTTTTTAAGAAGGGTGGGTGGGAGAAAGCAGGAAATTATAGACCAGCTAGTCTGACCTCAGTGGTGGGAAAGATGCTGGAGTCTATTATAAAGGATGAAATTACGGCACATCTGGATAATAGTAACAGGATAGGACAGAGTCAGCATGGATTTATGAAGGGGAAATCATGCTTGACTAATCTTCTTGAATTTTTTGAGGATGTAACTCGGAAGATGGACGAGGGAGATCCAGTGGATGTAGTGTACCTGGACTTTCAGAAAGCTTTTGATAAAGTCCCACACAAGAGGTTAGTGAGTAAAATTAGGGCGCACGGTATTGGGGGCAAAGTACTAGATTGGATAGAGAATTGGTTAGCTAATAGGAAACAAAGGGTAGTGATTAACGGCTCCATTTCGGAATGGCAGGCAGTGACCAGTGGGGTACCGCAGGGATCCGTGCTGGGACCGCAGCTTTTTACAATATATGTAAATGATATAGAAGATGGTATCAGCAAAAACATTAGCAAATTTGCTGATGATACAAAGCTGGGTGGTAGGGTGAAATGTGATGAGGATGTTAGGAGATTATAGGGTGACCTGGACAAGATAGGTGAGTGGGCAGATGCATGGCAGATGCAGTTTAATGTGGATAAATGTCTGGTTATCCACTTTGGTGACAAGAACAGGAAGGCAGATTACTACCTCAATGGTATCAAATTAGGTAAAGGGGCTGTTCAGAGAGATCTGGGTGTTCTTGTCCACCAGTCAATGAAGGCAAGCATGCAGGTACAGCAGGTCGTGAAGAAGGCTAATAGCATGCTGGCCTTCATAACAAGAGGAATTGAGTATAGAAGCAAAGAAGTGCTTCTGCAGCTGTACAGGGCCCTGGTGAGACCACACCTGGAGTACTGTGTACAGTTCTGGTCTCCAAATTTGAGGAAAGACATTCTGGCTATTGAGGGAGTGCAGCGTAGGTTCACGAGGTCAATTCCTGGAATGGCAGGATTGCCTTACACGGAAAGACTGAAGCGACTGGGCTTGTATACCCTTGAGTTTAGAAGACTGAGAGGGGATCTGATTGAAACGTATAGGATTATGAAAGGACTGGACACTCTGGCAGGAGGAAACATATTTCCGCTGATGGGGGAGTGCCAAACTAGAGGACACAACTTAAAAATACGGGGTAGACCATTTAGGACAGAGATGAGGAGAAACTACTTCACCCAGAGAGTGGTGGCTGTGTGGAATGCTCTGCCCCAGAGGGCAGTGGAGGCCCAGTCTCTGGATTCATTTAAAAAAGAATTGGATAGAGCTCTTAAAGATAGTGGAGTCAAGGGTTATGGAGATAAGGCTGGAACAGGATACTGATTGGGAATAATCAGCCATGATCATATTGAATGGCGGTGCAGGCTCGAAGGGCTGAATTACCTACTCCTGCATCTATTGTCTATTGTCTATTGTCTATTGTCTATTGAAACCCACACAGACACAGGGAGAAAAGGAAACTCCACACTTCCAGTTGCCTGAGGGTTGAATGGAACCTAGGTCCCTGCTATTGTGAGGCAGTCGTGCTAACCACTGAGCTACCATGACACCCTTTGGTCAGTCATGATGACAACACGTTAGGGAACTGGTACAGTTGTGGGCGGCACGGTGGCACAGTGGTTAGCACTGCTGCCTCACTGCGCCAGAGACCCGGGTTCAATTCCCGCCTCAGGCGACTGACTGTGTGGAGTTTGCACGTTCTCCCCGTGTCTGTGTGGGTTTCCTCCCACAGTCACAAAGATGTGCAGGTTAGGTGAATTGGCCATGCTATATTTCCCGTAGTGTTAGGTAAAGGGTAAATGTCGGGGTATTGGTGGGTTGCGCTTTGGCGGGGCGGTGTGGACTTGTTGGGCCGAAGGGCCTGTTTCCACACTGTAATCTAATCTAATCTAAGATATATCTGCTCTCT